>NW_008338999.1:5179168-5186980 GCF_000622305.1 Nannospalax galili
TTTTCTCTCCCTCTCTTACTCCCTCCCTTCCTCTGTCCCTTTCTTCCCCCTTAAGAAAATTTCTTGAGGTTTTAAAACCTTTCAAGCTAGATTGCAATACAGTATGAAGAATAAAGTTTTTTGTTATTTTTTTGGCAAATTTCATACAATATTTTTATCTCCTTAGCTACCCTCTCCAATCTACAACCCCTATTATCCCCCACTCCATTTTCCTCTTACTCCCTCCCTTCCTCTGTCCCTTTCTTCCCCCTTAAGAAAATTTCTTGAGGTTTTAAAACCTTTCAAGCTAGATTGCAATACAGTATGAAGAATAAAGTTTTTTGTTATTTTTTTGGCAAATTTCATACAATATTTTTATCTCCTTAGCTACCCTCTCCAATCTACAACCCCTATTATCCCCCACTCCATTTTCCCTCCCAGCACCCATCAGTTGCCAAGAGCTACTCATGAAGGTTTAAGATTTCTTACCTACCTCCCCACATTTTAAATCCTTTTGATAACAGGCCTGCCTTTCTTTTCTTCACTTCTTTCCTCTATATAAGAATGTACAATGCAAAGTTAATGTTTATGTGTATGAGTAAATGCAGATTTACGCATCTATAATTTTACCTTTAGTTTTTATGTCACCCTGGGTACTCTTACACTAATGACTCATGATTTTTTTTACCTATTACTTAATATCTATTTGACCTTTAGAAACTATATACTTTTTAAAAATTATTTATTTAATAACCACATAATTAGAAGAAGCATTTCACTACAACAGCATTGACATATTCCATATTCTTTTTCTGCGCTAGTGTACATCTCTTTCAAAATTGGTTGTACATTTTTAGGTTTACAAATGAATTATTACGCTTATACAATCTTTTACTCATTATAAACTCTATAAGACATAAAATTAAATGAGTTTTTAACATTTAAAAAAGATCATGTCATTCCTTTCTTCAGCTCATTGTATTGCTTCCAGAACTCTCTGAAGAGCAGGTTTGTGGACATGAATTCCTTCAGCCTATTTATATCATGGAAGATTTCTCTTTCCCCTTCAACTATAATAGACATTTTGGCTCAGTATAGTAATCTGGGTTGGCATCTGTGGTCATTTAACACTGGAAATACTTTGGTCCAGGCTCTTCTGGCTTTCATAGTTTGCTCTGAAAAGTCAGCTGTGATCCTAATGGGTTTTCCTGTATATGTGACTTTTTTCTCTTTTGCAGCTTTCAGTATTGTCTCTTTGTTCTGTACATTTAGTGTTTTTACTATGATGTGCTATGGAGAGTTTCTTTTCTGGTTCTGTCTGTTTGATATTCTATATGCTTCTAGTAATGGAATGAGCCTGTCTTTCTTTAATTTTGGGAAATTTTCTTTCACGATTCTGTTAGAGATCTGGTCCATGCCATTATCTTGGGATTCTTCTCCTTCCTGTATGCCTATGATTCGGAAGTTTGGCCTTTTTATGATTTCACACAATTCCTGCATATTCCATTCTTGTGCTTTCTTAAATTTTTCATAATCTTTGCTTGATTGGTCTAGTTTGTCCACTTTATCTTCCAGTTATGATATTACGTTTTCATTTCATTCATCCTATTGGTGAGGCTTTCTCCTGTCATTTCTAATTGGCTTATGGAGTGTTTCACTTCCTTCTTCATTTCAGCCCGAGTAGTCTTCAATATTTCTAACTCTTCTCTCAATTCATTCAGAAGTTTATCCCTATCTTCCTTCAGTTCTTTGATTTCTTTGTTTGTGTGGTCTTTAAATTCACTGAATTCTTTTATCATGTTTATAATTGTTCTTTTGAATTCCATGTCCTACATATTATCTCCAGGGGATTCTCATTGTACTCCTCTAGAGGACTATTGGTATTTGGTGGGGATATGGTATTTTGGTTTTTCATGTTATTATTTTTTCTCTGTGGTTTTGACATGTAAATTTCTTTTGTAATTTCTGATTCTTGTGTGAGACTCAAGCCTTCAAGTTTAGGTCTGCTTCTTTTTGTAAACTTTATGTGTCTTTGTGGTTTACTTTTGGGGCATGAAAAGCTTGTTCATCTAAGCTTCTGGTTCTCTATTTTGATTTTATACTGGAATGGCCAGATTGCTTTTGTTTTCAGGAGTTCCCACAGAGGCCTGAGTCAGATGAGGATCAGATGCTGTCAGGCTTTCTCCTAAGGTATGGATTCCTCCAGGAAAGACTTTGGCCTCAGGAATTTGGGGATTGGACTGGTCTGGGAGCAGGGCCCAGGAAAGATGCTGGTCTAGGGCAGCCCATGGCTCTGTCACCTAGAGATGCAAAGGGAAGTAGGGGCAGGAAGAGGCCCCAAGGGCTCCTGGGGACTGCATTGAGGAGCTGGGTTGGTCTGGATGCAAAGAATCAGCAAGCGGGAAGGTCAGCCCTGGCATCCAGGAAAGAGGCTGGTGGGTTATGCAGCCCAGGGAAGCAGAGGGAAGTGGGGGCAGGGTCAGGCTCAGAGGGCTCCTGGAGACTGGAGAAAGCACTTGGTTGGTCTGGACACAAAGGATCAGGAAGCAGTGTTGGTTCCCCTGGTGTCTGGGGCAACAAGACAAGAAATGGGACTAGACCCAGGCTAGGAGGAGAGACAGGCGAGGGAGATAGAAGAGTGGCTGAGGCTGCGGGGGGTCAAGGCCTGGAGGGCAAGATCAACTTACCCAGGAGAGAGGCATGCAGGTTGGAGAGAGGCCTGTGGATCATGCAGGTCCAGGGAAGCAGAGCGAGGTGAGGGCAGGGCCAGGCCCAGCAGCAGTGCTCCTGGGGACCCAAGAAGGAAACTGGTTGGTCTGGATTCAAAGGATCAGGAAGCAGTGGTGGTTCCCCTGGTGTCTGGGGCACCAACACAAGGAATGGGACAGGACCCAGGCTAGAAGGAGAGAAGGGCATGGAAAATGGGAGGGTGAATGAGGCTGGGGGAGTCAAGGCAGGGAGGGCTCAATCAACTTAACCTGGAGTGAGGCCTATGGGGTAGTGCAGGCCCAGGGAAGCAGAGGAAGATGAGGACCGGGCCAGGCCTGGAGTGCTCCTGGGGACTCGAGAAAGAACTGGGTTGTTCTGGATGCAAAGGATCAGGAAGCAGTGGTGTTTCCCCAGGTGTCTGGTGCCTCAAGACAAGGAACGGGACAGGACCCAGGCTAGGAGGAGAGAAGGGCCATGAGATGGGAGGGTAAATGAAGATGCGGGGGTCAAGGCACGGAGGGCAAGATCAATTTACCCTGGAGAGAGGCATGCGGGATGGAGAGAGGTCTGTGGATCATGCAGGTCCAGGGAAGCAGAATGAGGTGAGGGCAGCACCAGGCCCAGAAGCAGTGCTCCTGGGGACCCAAGAAGGAACCTGGTTGGTCTGGATTCAAAGGATCAGGAAGCAGTGGTGGTTCCCCTGGTGTATGGGGCACCAAGACAAGGAATGGGACAGGACCCGGGCTAGGAGTACAGAAGGGCGGGGAGATGGGAGGGTGAATGAAGATGCGGGGGTCAAGGCAGGGAGGGCGCAATCAGCTTACCCTGAGCGAGGCCTGCTGGTCCTGCCGGCCCAGAGAAGCAGAGGGAGGTGAGCGAAACTGTATACTTTTATATTAGCTGCAGGCTGGCACAATTTGATTTCCATTTAGTATGGATTTCCTTGTGAATGATAATAAAATTAATTTAACAACCATACAGTGTAAAATGAAATGTCAACTTTTAGTACATACTTTTCTTCCATATGCCAGAGTGATTTTAAATGCCAACTTTAAAAAGAAAAAGGCGCTCTGTTTCTTGGCTTGTTGAGGACTGGTTGCCGCCGGGGAGTGGAGACCACAGTACCGAGGTCCTCACAGGTAGGCATGGCATGGGCAGCTCACTGGTCGTGCGCTGGGTGGCGGTGGGTATGGTGCTCAGCGCTAGCACCTGCTACTGCCGTAGTTTAGTATTAAAGTTATATAAATATATTTCAATTAAATTCAAGGTGCTAAATACACTCACCCACACCAACCAACCCCTCACAAAGTTCTTTCTTTCTGGGTGACTATCCACGTGTCCCCCCTCGCCTCCCCAAGTATAGGGGAATCAACTTTGGCATCTCGAACAGGACACACAGAGCTGTACCACGCCCCAACCCCCAGACAAGGTTGATCAGGCCAGGTTGGTCATCTTCAGTGATTTTATTTATATATTTATGTATATATGTGTTCATTGATTCAGAGACTCGGGGTGTTCCAGCTTGTGGTAAAGCACCCTGAACAAAAGAACTTAGGGGAGGAAAGGGTTTATTTGGCTTCCAATTTCAGGTCACAGTCCCTTCTATCAGGAGAGTCGAGAAAGGAACTGAAGCAGCTAGCCCCAGCACACAGGCTAGAGCAGAGAAAGAAATTGAAATGGGGCCTGGGAAGGGAAGAAGTGCTACCGTGAACTCTTCTGTGGAAATAAAGCAGAGGGGCAGGAGAGGTGGGCATGAGCAGGCACATCCCTGCAGCTAAGGTATCAAGCATGTGATCATTGTCCCTAAACCCCTCCCCCCCACCCCAGTCTGATTGGCTGAGTTCTGGGTGTCTGGCCAATCAGGTCAGAGAGCAGTTAAAGCACAAAGCTCAGGAGGGTTCTGAGACAGTTGGTGCCTGACTGGTGAGGCTGAAGGCTGTGCTTTCGTTTTCTCTACAAGGACGCCAGCAATTCGGACTGTGTGCTCAGAAACAGTATGAACCTTCACGATTTTAGAAGAGGATCCTCCTGGATTACTCTTCCAATACCTGGTACAGACTTGTTTTCCACCATCTGTCATGCCCATGGTTCTCATGCTCCTTCACCCTGCTGTTAGCTTTTCAAAGCCACTTTAATTGGGTTTTCTATCAGTGGCCCTTGTTCCTACTGTCTGGAGAACTTGAGGCCTGTGAGAGTCTGGATTTTGAACCACCCAGGGACCGCTCAGAAACAGTATGAACCTTCACGATTTTAGAAGAAGATCCTCCTGGATTACTCTTCCAATACCTGGTACAGACTTGTTTTCCACCACCTGTCATGCCCATGGTTCTCATGCTCCTTCACCCTGCTGTTAGCTTTTCAAAGCCACTTTAATTGGGTTTTCTGTCAGTGGCCCTTGTTCCTACGGTCTGGAGAACTTGAGGCCTGTGAGAGTCTGGATTTTGAACCACCCAGGGACCTTGCACCAGACTCTGGACCCTGTGGTGGCTCAGGCACCCAGGCCCGGGACAGACCATCTCAGGCAAACAGAACCCTGCCCACTTCCACATCCCTAGTGGTGCCCTTTTATGTCCAGGCTCCCCCAAACCTCCAGATTCTGTGTGCAAAAGAAACAGGTGATATGTGCTTTGTGTGACTGGATTGTTACATGTAACACACTCTCCAGTTCATTGTATTTCCCAGAAAATGATACAGACTCTGGACCCTGTGGTGGCTCAGGCACCCAGGCCCGGGACAGACCATCTCAGGCAAACAGAACCCTGCCCACTTCCACATCCCTAGTGGTGCCCTTTTATGTCCCGGCTCCCCCAAACCTCCAGATTCTGTGTGCAAGAGAAACAGGTGATATGTGCTTTGTGTGACTGGCTTGTTACATGTAACACACTCTCCAGTTCATTGTATTTCCCAGAAAATGATAAAATTCCCTTTTCTTTATGGGCGTATGATTTGGGGCCTGGGTTCTCTTCATATGCTGTACTATTTATTAATTTGTATATTTCAGATTATCTTTGCATTGTTGGATAAACACATCCTGATCATTAAATTTTTTAAAGAAATTTTTATTATTATTACTCCAAAGAAAGGCTATTTTAAACACATTTTCCCAGAAATAACTTGAAGCAGGTGACATAAAAATATATGTAAAACAAAGTTTAGGGGGAAAAATAGGAATAAGAAATCAAAGGTCAAAAATTTGTCAACATGGTGTCAACTTTGATGGACTAATTAGCTCTGTTCTTTTTTTTTTTAACCCCTAATGAGTTTATTGGGCTTGCTAACAGAGCATAGGATGGGGCTTATTTGCAGAAGAGTGGTGCCCCCTCCCCCATTTACAGCTGCACTGGAAAGTCCACACTCAAATATAGATCCTGTGACTTCCCAACAGCTGCACAAAATGAGGAGAGAGATGCCTCATGGCATTTTTGGCTTATATAGGATTAGCCCCTCCCCCACATGCAGCTAAGGTCAACAATTGATTGGGTGGCAGGGGTAACTGACCCCCCACCCAAGCTCCTTCATGAGTGTGGGAAGGTGTTGTGACTATAACTTGCCAGCACAGGGTTGCAGAACATTTCCAGTCAACACTCCACCCCTTCCTCTGGCTCTTAACATTCTTTTCACCAATCTGTTCCACCAAAGTCCCTGAGCCTTGGAGAGGGTGATAGGTGTGGGATGATCTTCCTCCAATTGTGGCAAGTCACTGAACTTTTGGGTCTCTGCATCATCTGTTTTTCCTGGGCTGTTGGCCCATTTCAGTGCAATTCCATTTATAAGGATTTAGTGCTAGGATGCACAAATAAGGGACAACATACCTCTTTGGTTTTTCTGAGTCTGTGTTACTTCTCTTAGTATAACAGTTTCTAGATCCATCCATTTACCTGCAAATTTCATTATTTCATCTTTCTTTACTGCTGAGTAGAACTCCATTGTGTAAATGTACCACATTTTCGTTAGGCAGTCGTCAGTTGAGGGGCACTTAGGTTGCTCCGATCTCTTATGGGATTATGAAAGAGCAGCAACAAACATGGTTGTAACAAGTATCTCTTCAATATAATAAGGCCTTTGGGTATATGCCAAGGAGTGGTATAACTGAGTTATATGGTAGGTTCATTTTTAGTTTTTTAAGAGTAAAAACACACTGCTTTCCATAGGGGTTACACGAGTTTGCAATCCCACCAGCAGTCAATGAGTGTTCCCCTTTCTCCATATCCTCACCAGCATCTCGTATCATTTGTTCTCTTCATTTTACCCAGTCTGACTGTGGTAAGGTGAAATCTTAAGATGGGTTTAATTTGCATTTCCCTAATTAATAATGATGTTGAACAGTTTTTAAGATGTTTCTTAGCCATCTTTATTTCTTCCTTTGAGAACTCTCTGTTTAGATCATTAGCCCATCTTTTAATTGGGCCATTTGTTTTCTTGGTTCTTTGCTTTTTGAGTTCGTTATATTTCTGGAAATCATTTCTCTCAGATGCTTCCCTGATCATTTCTGATTTTGCTTATTGGGGCCTGCTCTTTCTTTATTTTTGTTAGTTGGGCTAAAGGACAGTCTAACTTGATTATCTTTTCAATGCTTAGATTTACTGTTCTTCATATTATTTTCTGTATTTCCTGGTGTCTGATTTAGAAAGTCCTTTCCTACACCTATATCTTCTAGGTTACTGCCAATGTTTTCTTCTAATAGTTTCAGAGTTTCTAGTTTCACATTGAGGTCTGATCCATTTGGAGTTGACTTTTGTGCAAGGTGAAAGATAGGGAACTAGTTTCATTCTTCTACAGGTTGGGGATTCAGTTTTGCCAGCACCATTTGTTGAAGATGCTGTCTTTACTCCCCTGCATGTTCTTGGCATCTTTGTAAAATACCAAGTGGCTGATATTACATGTACTCAGGTTTGGGTCTTCTATGATGTTCAGTTGATCTGTGTGTCTATTTTTGTGCCATTACCATGCTGTTTATGACTACAGCTCTGTAGTATACTTTGAGATCTGGTCTATTAATTCCACCAGCATTATTCTTTGTGCTCAGGTTTGCTTTGGCTATCTGGGGCCTTTTGTGCTTCCATATGAATTTAAGGAATTTTTTTCTAATTCTGTGAAGTATGTCATGGGGATTTTGATTGGGAT
>NW_008338999.1:5187327-5196724 GCF_000622305.1 Nannospalax galili
GGCAACCGGTTTTTGTAGATTGATTGTATAACCTGCCACATTACTGAAATTGTTGATCAGTTCTAGGAATTTTCTGGTGGAATTATTTGGATCTCTTAGGTATAGTCTGATCATGAAATCTTTTTAATGTGTTGTTGGATTTGGAGTTAAGTATGAAGCACTCTTTATTCAGGATTTTTATATCTGGGTTCATTAGTGATATCAGCTTACAGTATGGTTTATGTCTTTATCTAGTTGTGTGTGTGTGTGTGTGTGTGTGTGTGTGTGTGTGTTTGCCCATAAAAACAGGACACACTGCATGTGTGGGGATCAGAAGACACCTTGTGGGAGTCAGTTCTCTTCCTCCACAATGTGGGTTCTGGAGATCAAATTCAGGTTGTCAGGTCTGGTGGCAGGCACCTTTGCCCACTGAAGCACCTTGATGGCTCTATTTGGTTTTGGACCAGAGCATTATTGACTCTGTAGAATGTGTTTAAAAGTGATCCTTCTCTCCTATTTTGTGGAGTAGTTGGAAGAACATTGTTAATTCTTCTTTGAGGATCTGAGAGAGTCCATTTATATGTATGTCTTGTCATAAGCTTTTCTTTGTTGGAAATTTTTATATTGACATTTCAATCAGATTGTTATTGATCTATTGAGATATTTGAGATATCTTATGCATTGTTTGCTCAATTTTGATAGGTCATATGTGTTGAGGAATTGGTCTATGTCTTCCATTCTCCAATTTGAGTTTAGGTTTTCAAAATACTTCCCAATGATTCTCTGGAGTTAATCTCATCGGCTGCCATATCACCTCTTGTCTCCAATTTTATTTTAATTTTTAAATTTAAAAAGAATTATGTGTTTGAGTGTTTTGCCTGCATGTATATAAATGCCTCATGTGTGTACAATGCCCACAGAAGAGGGCATCAGATGCCCAGGAGCTGGAGTTATGAATGGCTATAAGCTGGCGTGTGGGTGCTTGGAACCGAACCTGGGTCCTCTGCCAGAGCAGCCAGTACTCTGAAACATCTCTCTAACTCCTCGCTAATATTTGTTAATTTGGGCCTTTTTTTATTTGCTTGGATTGAGCAAGGTTTTGTCACTTTTGCTCATCCTTTCCAATAACCAAGGGTTTTGTTTCCTTGATCCTTTCTATTGTTTTTTTTATTTGTTTTTCATTACATTCAACTCTCATTTTTATTGTTTTACCATCTACTGCTTTGGAGTTTAGTTTATGCTTGTTCTTTATGACCTTGCTCAACAACATGAAGGTGTTTTCTTAACTGACATATCTTTGGTTTTTTTGATATAGGAATTTTGGTTCTAGGCTCTCCTCCTAGACCTGCTTTTAATTTTTAAGATCTAGGTTTGTGAGTTTGTGTTATGACACAAATTCTCAAGCAAGCCACAAGCAGAAGTGAGGGGGCAACAATGGAGCCAAACCTGAAGACCAGCTCCTCTGAAGAGGAGATCCTCATGGATCATTATGTGATCCTCAAGACCCTCGGCTAAGGCAACTTTGCTGAGGTCAAACTGGCCCTCCACAGCCACACAGGGGTGCAAGTTGCTGTCAAGATCCTGGAAAAGGATGAGAACAATGTCTTCCGGGTCATGCCTGAAGTAGATATTGCTAAGGCATTGGATCACCCAAACATTATCAAAACATTATCAAACTCTTCCACATCATCAAAACCAGAGAGCACACCTATATGGTGGTGGAATATGCTGCTGAGGGAGATCTGGTGGAGTATCTTGAAAAGGTGGGCTGTCTACAAGAGGAAGAAGCCCTCTCCATCTTCACACTGACAGCATGTGCGGTTAACTACTGCCATGAGAACAGCATTGCACACAGGGATATTAAATTAGAAAACATACTGTTGGATGACAAAGGACACATCAAACTATGTGACTTAGGCCTGGCTGTAAAAGTCATCTCTGGCCAGAAGTTTAAGGGCATGTGTGGCATCCTTTGGTATTGTGCTCCAGAGCTTTTCTTGGACCAAGAATATGATGTACTTGCAAATGACATTTGGAGCATGGGAGTGGTTTTGTATGCATTGTTAACATGCTACTTCCCATTCAGCGCAGAAAACTATTCAGAGATGAAGGAGATCATGCTGAATCCAAAGATCTTCATTCCATGCAAGCTTTCCCTGCACATTAAAAACCTCATCAAGCAACTGTTCACTGTTGACTCTAGGTAGAGGCCCACAATACATGACATCATGGGACACCAGTGGCTCAAGGACAGTGAAAAACTTTCAAAATTAGCATCTTCTTTGGAGATGTCACCCAGCATCCCAAATCCCAGCATTGTGTTGACTATGTGGGACATAGGCTACAACCCTAAGGACATTAGAGACTCTTTACATGAAAAATAATTTAATAATATCATGACCACTTACCTAATTTTAAAACATAGGTCACCTCAGGGCTACAACACTAACCATCAAATTAAGCCCATGCAGCCTGGTGCTGCCATGATCCCTGCAGGTCCTGTCACCTTCACTCTCCATAAGAGAATGAGAGAGTCCTCCCTTCCCACCCTCACCTTACTAGCTAAACATCAGCTGCATGATGACAGGGAGGGTTCAAGGAAGAGAAGCAGAAGCCACAGCATGCCTGCCACCCTGTGCTGCCAGCAGAAGGGCATGGACCCTCCCAACCCAGGACCTCAGTGTGGTGCTGTGGCTGCTCAGCTCATAGAGAACAGTTCAGAAGGAAGTGCCATGACCTCCAAAGGTGTGCCTTCAGTCAGGGGCTCCTCAAAGGGTATTTCTGGAAAGCATCAGTCCTGGAAGGTGCCAAGGATATAATCACCATCAAGAACAGCTCGTGCATCCAGAATACACCTTCTGAAGAGGCCTCTAGAGAAGCATCTCAGGGTGTGACTACCATAGGCACAAATAGAAAGGACAGGAGCTTATCCCTCCGGGAAAAATCCTAAGAAAGGCTCACCAGTGCTCAGCCACAGGACATGAGCACAGTCTCTCCCCGCTGGAAAAGGGTGAAGAGGAGAGTGGTGAGCTGTGTGCAAAGCCTATGCTGCTGCCTGTGGGTCCCACAGGAAAGCCACATTTCCCAGAAGAAAATGGAGCCAGTGGAAGAAGGGGAGGGCAGAGCAGTCACACAAAACTAGGTAAGTGGGACAGCCAAGATGCACCTCTGCATTTCTGTAATCTATGCATTTTCTATTTATTTATTTTTTTTGCAATTGATACATGGCAGTTTTACTCACTTAACACATGAGTTCAGAAGGAACTCCAAACCATCCCCCTTCTTTATAACCTGAACATGTTTAGCTAGATAGAGACAGCAGAGTTTGGGGGCCAGAGTATAAGGAGGCAGCAAGGAGGAGTTGGCTGAAGAGAGCAAAGGTTCAGAGGGAAGAGTCACATGGGAAGCTAAGGCACAGAAAGGCCCCACAGTAAAGGCTAAGTCCTGTGTATTTCAACGTCACTAAGAGGGTCCCTATCTCGTGTCTTTCTGCTTTTAAGGGAGGAGCCTCTGTGGACACTGAGGCACAAGGTGGGGATCAACTAGATGTAGACCGTGACAGCTGAAGCAGGAGACAGGCAAGAATTCCAGTTGGCAGGGTGCTACATACCCAGCACAGAGGCCTCTATCCAGCACAGGAGGTAAGCAAACTGCCACAGGCTTCTCCACAGGAAATCTGTGGCACAAGAGGGCTTGACTTTCACAGCATCCTGCTCAGAGTGGTGGCTTGAGCCAAAAGAATACCTGAAGTTGTCTGTGGGCTACAAATCCATGTGCCCCCATCTTGGGGGAAACCTCTTTCTGCTCTGCTCATCTGTCTATCTCTTTAGGTCTGGGCAAGAGGAGATGGCTTCTCACCCCAGGGGGAGAGTACTCTTGCCAGAGAGACTATTACTAGTAGAACCTGAGGTACCAGGGTGAGCAAGTTGGTGGATGACATCAATGGAGTGAGTATGGGTTATGGCTAAGCAGCAGTGGGATTCCTGTTTTGGGCAGCCTCCTGACATCCTTTTCAGGCTGGATCCAAACTGGGGCCCAATGCAGAGTAAAGCTTGGGAAAATGGCAGCTGGGAAGTGACCCCAAGGAGAGCTGCGCCCCCTTTACTCCTCTACTTCCCATGGGTGCTGTTGGCTTTTCTGCTTCCTCCACAGCCCACCTCCCTCCCAGGCCAGGAGACCAGCATCAAGGCATAGTCGTCCAGTGAGTCAAGAGGGGAACAGACCCTTTCGTGGAGACTTTCATCTGAGCCAAGTCTGTCTTCTGCCTGACAAGACACTGCCAGCGACCTTGCGGAGAATATGCATCACTTTGGCTGGACTGCTGAAAGGGTACTGTTCCGATTTGGAAAGGTAAATGGGCCTTGCCATGCCTGAGGCCCAGCTGCTCCGAGTGGCATGGTCAATACCCATTACATTACTCTACAGAGCCCACCTCTGGCATGAAAACTAGCTGTGTATGTGGGGCAGCAACAGTACAGGCGTGTTTAGCACATACAAACTTCTAAGTATCAGCCCATGGTGGGCACCTCCATTTCACATGTACTTGAAGTACCAACCCCAGCTGGATACATTCCCCCACCCCCTTCACCACCATACATATGCTGCTACATTTCAGGCCAGGTAGAAAACCCACTGTGTACCCCATAGAAAATGCTAGATGTCACATCCTATTGGACACCCTCACCCTATACACAGTGTTAGGGATCAGGCCCTGATGGATACCAGACCAGCACCCCAAATATGCTATTCTAAACCTGACTCTGACACCTAACTACCACCAAACCTATATTCCTAGGGATCAGCAATGGGGAACACCACCCATGCATAAACAAAGCAAAATCAAGTGTCAGGTCCTACTAGATTCCCCCTGCCCCACATAAATTTTTCAGGATCAGGCCCATTGGACACACACACACACACACACTCATTACCACCCCATATTCACTACTTTTCAGGCAATGCTGGACACTTTCTTGCCACTGCCCCAAAGAAACCTCTAGGAATCAGGCCTTCTAGCCAATCTTCCAGGCTGCTGCCCCACATTTGGTAGAAATCAGACCCTACTGGATTCTCCCACCCCCACAGCCAACTTGCATGCACTGCTAGATGCCAGGCCCTGTTGCACACCCTCCTTCACTACTACATATACATTTCTAAGAATCAGGCCCACTGACACCCTGCCACCAGGCCACTGCCCCACATACATGGCTAGGCATCAGGACTTGGTAGACACCCTCTAATCCCCTTCCCACCATCGAAGCCTCATAAAAACTAATTCCTAGCCTGGTACTGGAACAGAGACAATTGATGGCATCTAGCAGGGCTTGATACTTAGCACTGTATATGGCATGGTGGCCCTGGAGATGTGTAGTGTCCAGAAGGGCCTGATACCTTGCACTCTGAGGGAGAGGGGGAAGAAGTGGTCCAGGAGGGCCTGATCTCTAGCTATGTATGTGGATACCACCACAATGTGCCATCGTGAACCCACTAGGTACTATCATGAATATACCACTAGCTGCCAGGCCATTAGACACTCTGCACAACAACCCGCTCCCCCAAAACAGCTAGGTATTAGCAGCTGCTCTATACTCCCATCAACATTCATATTCACTGCTAAATGTTAGACAGTACTGGACTGCCTCTGCCTTACCCCCTGTCCTACATACATCAGTATCAGGTCTTGCTGGACACACCACTGCTGCTGTCCCATATACTGCTATCCCTAACCTGTGTCAGGCCTACTAGAATCAAGAAAGTTCACAACCTGAGTCTGGGTGGGCCCAGGGCTGTGACTTTCCTGGTCCAGTTCCCTGGGAACCCAGTGCAAGTGCCCTCTGCCATCTCAGGCCTGGAGAGGGTGCCAGGGACATCGTGTATTTGCTGAAGATTCGGTGTGATCCACACAGCAGCCGGCTGTCTTTCTTTCTGAGCTAGAGCAGGGATACCTAAACTTTTTCCATTCACGACCCTTTTTCAACCAAGAAATTTTTACATGACCCAAGCATATCTGCATATACAAGTATATAAATAAAATATGGGTTAATTTACTTAAAAATTCTTTTGTATACATGGTTTGTTTTATGGCTGATTAAGATGAAAACAGTTTTTCATACTAATGAGATGAATACACTTATACGTTTACATGAAAAATTCAATATTGGGGTTGGGGACATGGCTCAATTGGCAAAGTGCCTGCTTCACGTGCATAGGGGCCTGACTCTGGATCCCCTGAATCCACATAAAAAAAGCCTGGCATGGAGGGCTGGAGAGATGGCTCAGCGGTTAAGAGCACTGACTGCACTTGCAGAGGACCCGGGTTCGATTCCCAGCACCCACATGGTAGCTATGAATTGTCCTTAACTCCAGTTCCAGGGGAATCTGAAGCTCTCTTTGACCTCGGTGGCATTGCAGGACACGGGTGCACTCACATACTGCAGGCAATACACTCCTACACATTTTTTTTAAAAAAAAACCTTGGCATGGTTATGTGTGCTTGTAACCCCAGCACTAGGGGTGGGAGTAGAGGCGGCAATGGAGACATCAGGCAGATCCCTGAAGCTCACTGGCTAGCCAGCCTAACTGAACTGCGGTTCAGTGAGAGACCCTGTCTCAAAAGATGAAGGTGGAAAACAAAGAAAGACACACAACGTTTATCTCTGGCCTCCACATGCAAGTGAACACACGTACATCTGTATGAAAATATGCAAACAGCGCAAGCACAAAATACGTTGCATGAAATTCTCCAAGAAATTTTACAATGATCTAAGACCTGGTCTTGGCGCCCCCTGGTGGCCGAGCTCTCTAGCCGTCATTCTCCTTGCCAGTTTTTTTCATTCTTGCAAGATGCCTCACCAGACCATCCTTTCTTGCCAGAAGGGACTATGCCTGCCCCAAGAGCTGTGTATCTGAGGGACACCTGCCATGAGTCATGGTAATGTGGGTGGGGCCTGGTCCTGACTCAAAGGAGGTGGACGCCAGGCAAAGGGTGGAAAGCAACTTCAGGACAACCTCTAAAAGTGGAGTTGGGGGAGGAAGGTGGGCACCTCAAGATTGCTATGAGGAAAGTCTTACTCAAACACTTGAGCAGCTGCAGTGAGAGAGTTCCCTATAATAACACAATGTTTGGAAAATAGAATGTGGGTGGGGCCTGGTCCTGACTCAAAGGAGGTGGACACCAGGCAAAGGGTGGAAAGCAACTTCAGGACAACCTCTAGAAGTGGAGTTGGGGGAGGAAGGTGGGCACCTCAAGATTGCTATGAGGAAAGTCTTACTCAAACACTTGAGCAGCTGCAGTGAGAGAGTTCCCTATAATAACACAATGTTTGGAAAATAAAGAGGAGCCTCTGACTTCAGCTGCTAGAATTCATGGCTGAGACAGTTTTTATTGTTTTCGTTATTATTGTTTTGTTTTGGTTTTGTGTTTCTCATTGGAGGAATAAAGTAAACACGCATGGGACTTCCCTGCTCTGGGTGGTCCTGCATGTCATGTGAGAGTTTTGTTTATCTTCTCTGGCCTAAGATGGACCCTTAACAACTGCTCAAAAATGTGAGCAGAAAGGACCTTCTACCCTAGAGAAGATAAAACCAGCCACCTCATGAAACTGACAGAAATTGATTTAGGCTTACTGTTTGATAAATTACAAGCTTAGGGGAAATCTATCAGTAGTGCAGCGTTACTAAGCCACATTACAGTTGCACCTGAATAGAGACTCAGTCTGACTCTTATTATTGGTTTTAAGAGTGGGCCCAGCCTTTCTCTGATCCTTGGTTGCGGGCTGGTTGGGGGTGGTTGCCGCCCCGCTGCACCTGCAAGTAGAGGCCCGGTGCCCGGGTCCTCGCAGCTTGGTGGCAGCATGGGCAGCGCGCGGGAGGTGGGTTGGGTGGCGGCAGGCCTGGTGCTCGACCTTTCAGCAGGACTTGCACACTGCACATGGCTGCCTGTGGCATGTGGCGCTTGGGTTCTTCTTCACTGTGGCTCAGGGCACAACTACTCTGGCCTGGCCATGGCATTGGACTGCATATAGCAGTAATCCCTGGTCCAACTGTGCTTTTTCTCTGCCTGGGATAAGCTGTTATGCTTGAACAGCTCTGTTCTGTCCTTTCGTTTTGGAAAGTTTCTTGGAATTTTGAATCTTGGCTATTTCATTCTCAGGAGAATGTGGCTTTTTCTCTTCTTTTTAGAGTTCTGTGCTTCTTGACTTGGAGCCAGTAGTCTGCATCACAGATTCGGGATTTGGAGGCAATTATTTGATGAAATATGGACACTTTCGAGCTAGACTGTGGAAGATAACAAGAATTTAATTTTTAAACTTTGCTGAGTAAATCAACCTGATACCGGATATCAACAACCCATTCATTATATTCTTGAGAGCACTGCATGCAGCTTCTTTGCCTCGTTCATTACGAATTGCTTGGTACGTATGTTCTCCACTCATTTATTCCTCTACTTTCATCTGTATCTGGGGTTGGAAAATGCATGGAATGTATTTCTTCTTTCCATGTAACTTCGAGTGTATCTGATCATATATATCTTCGATAAATAAGTCATGAATAATTGAATCAATGTCATTTTGATGCTTAATGATATCCTTCTACACACTTTAAAGTGCATTTTCCTAATCAAAGAAGTGAATGAGAACTAGGCCCACATTCCTAAGCAGATGTTTTCTTGAACAGTCACCGTAAATTTGCCTCCGAACAGTTCTTTACAACTGTCAAATTCAGAGAGTTTAAAAAATGAACAAAACAGAAATACATGCGACCTCAGATCTTGCTGAAAGGCATGCACTTCTAACAGGAAGCATCCACATGAAGCAGCCATAGTTTGAGGCAGCAGATCCTGTGCATGAAGCTTAAGGTTCATACATAGAAACCGAAAGTAATGCCATAAGAAGCTCCAGAAAGTTTAGTACAGCTACAAAGATGGAAATGTTCAAAGAGAAAATATGTGACAAGAAAATCCAGAATCAGAATTGTGAGCATTGAAAAAGCATGATTGACGGGTCATCTGGGAAGTTGAGGAAGTCTGCAGCTTCCAAAAGGTTGGTGAAGCGAGAATTAAGTTAGTTGGTTACTATAGATGGCAAGATGTGGCTCATGTGGTTTTGGGAGTACAGTCAGTGAGTAAAGGCACTTTCCACACAAAAATGAAGACCAGAGTTCAGATCTCTAGCATTCATGCAAATGCCCAGTAGGTATGGTAGTCTAACTGTAATCCCAGTCTTGGGAGGCAGAGAAAGGGGATCCCTCAATCAAGCTGGCTAGATAGACTAATCTAATCCATAAGCAATTATTGAGCTCTGCGTTCAAGAGAGAGCCCCTTCCTCAGTATGTAGAGAAAAATCCAGGAAGAAAGTCCACATCAACCTCTAGACCTCTAGCTCTAGCCCTCTCCCACCTCTCTCTTTCTCTCTCTCTC
>NW_008338999.1:5196936-5219823 GCF_000622305.1 Nannospalax galili
ATCTTCATGCAGATGTGTGCCCCCCACATAAACAAGCATACACATGCATTCATAACACACACACACACACACACACACAACACACACACACAAGTATAGAAAAAAGGCAGCTAATGTGTATGTTCTTGTTGGCTTGGTTGTCTTGGTCTCATTTGTCCTCACTGTGATGAAATATCAGGACAACTGAAAGGAAGAAGGAGTTATTGTGGCTCATATTTCAATGGACACTTGTTCATCTTGTTGGAGAAGGCATGGTGGTGGGAGTGGCTTCTGGTTGTCTCAGAAGGCATATGAGATCATATGCTTCCATCCTGCCCAATCAAGAAGCAGGGAGTTCATGACATGGGTTCATAAGCCCTGCCCCTATAACCTTATGTCTGTGACACAGACCCCTTATCTAAAAGGTTCCACAACCTCTCAAAACAGCACCAGCAGCAAAGGATCAACTGCTCAAACATATGAGCCTGCAGGAGACATTTCACATTCACACAATGATAAGAAGCAGTGAAAGGACTTCTGGCAGCCTGGGTGAAATCATTCCTCCTCTGAAAACAGTCATTTCCTCCAGAGCAATGTGGCTTTTTGTTGGAGTTGGGTCCAAACCCCTGAAAAGAACTCCAATCTTGCTTACAATAGGCACACAGTGCCCAAATGAGAGCCAATTTCATAGAGTGCTGACTGCTTCAGTATTTAAACTATATACCTTTCTATGTTTATGATTTATTGGTATTAAGTCTATTACTTAGAGACTGCTAGATCAAATCTTACTGCCTAACAAACAACTGAGGTCTCAAAATTCTAGAAAACAGTTGTTTTTTCCTGTATTAGTGTGGGAAATTAGCTCTAGTGACTATGTGACTATGTCAGACAAACCCTGAGGTCTCAGGGACTGAGAACATTGAGAGTTTATTTAATTCTGTGTAGCTTACGATATCTTTTTGAACCTTATATCCATGTTTTCTGAAACATGGTAATTTCAGGGTCACTTTCCCACAAGAAAAGAGACAGGAACAAAAAAGTAGCCATCAGGGGCTGGAGAGATGGCTCAGCAGTTAAGAACACTCGTTCTTGCAGAAGACCCAGGTTCGAATCCCAGCACCCACATGGCAGCTAACAAGTGTCCATAACTCCAGATCTGACAGCCTCTTCTGTCCTCCATGAGCATTGCACGACACGGGTGCACTTACATGCAGGCATAACACTCACACACATAAAATAAAAATAAAAAATAAAATATTTTTAAAAAAGAGTAACCATCAATTGCTTCTCAAAGTGATTTACCTTTTAGTATTCTGGCCAATACTAGTAACACAGCTACAACACAGCAAGGGACTCTGGGAATTTTAGACCACTTGGATATTTGTTTAATGTGTTGTCAACTACATGATACTATTATAGCTCTTTACAAGTAGTTCACAGACTTGATTTCTCAGACCCTTTGATTATTTTATTTGCAGTTTTTATTATAACATAAAATTCCAAATAATCTATTCTTTCAAAGTCTCTCATCTCTTCATACTGTAACGATATGTATCTCAGCATAGTTTTTACCCAAGAATCATCCCCTTATGAAATCTAGGGACTAATGGATGAGTTAAATGGGAAATTAGAGTAATGCAGCACCCGAAGAGTGTAATATGAGGCAAATGGGATTACAGCTACACATAGTAGGGATACTCAACCGGAATCCTTCTTGAATGAAGAGATATCTAATCTGTGATCTTTAGAGGTTAATTGGAGTAGGAAGAGAAATGGGGCTCGGTGTATGAAGCCAGAGGACAAGTCATGCCTGAAGCCAATGGTCCAAATACAAGTATGAGCATGATTCATTCAAAGAATTGCCAGACCATCTTTCTACACAGGATATAACATGAAGGGGCATTGGACAGGGCCGAGCTGAAATGTAAACTATGACTAGATGCTTCAGAGAGCTGCGAAATACTCCTACCATTTTGACTTTAAGGAGAGTGGGATTCATTAAATTTTTTGAGCAGGAAGACGAAAGGACTTCATTGTGGAGAGACCAGTTTCAGGCTAGAATAGAATAGGGTGTACTGGAAATCAGAAAGATGAGTTAGGTGATGGCCCTTAATCACACTGATGGGAACACACAGTATTCAGTATGGGAGAAAAGAACAAAAATAAGAAAGAGTTTAGGTGATGGTTTTCAAGGAATTCAACCTGCTTCATACAGAACTCATGATCACCATGGTTTCTGACTCAAGAGCTTTATACAACTAAGTGTTTCCAGTTCACTCGTGTAAACTGTCAAACCTCCAGTTTCGCTTTCAATAGGACACCTAGATAAACATGTATTTCTTTATCAACTAAATTTCCAGCTCATTGGGGAATCACATTTTATATATAATTTTATTTCTGGTTGCAGTTTTAAGTATTTAATAAATGCTTTAATTAATGATAATTTAAAACTCTAGAAGAGCACAACATGCAAAATGTAACAAATTTGAAGATAGACTTTGTGGAACAGACCTGTAATCCCAGGACTCAGGAGGCTGGGGCAGGAGGACCGAAAGTCCTTTTTATTGAGATTTATATTTATTTTTAATTGTGTGGAGTGTAGGTACAGCTGTGTGCAGCCTGACGTGTGCTGGGAACCAAGAGTTGAGAGCTCTTTAACTCCCTGGCTATCTGTCCAGCCTCAGGATTGACAATTCTGTCCAGTTTGGGCCACATAGTGTGAGACACTGTCTCCAAAACCACAATACCATACACACACACACACACACACACACACACACACACACAAACAACAATAAATTTGAAATGATTATTATCATAAGAACATTTTATTATCTTAAGAAAAGGTACTGTCTCTCACATTATCCTGGATTCCTTGATCTTCTAAAGTTTCTGAAATACATTTAGTTTTACTTATCACTAGGAAGAAAAGCAACCAAATTCTATTCTAAGATAATATAGGAGCCTCAAGAAAATTAGCATGTGACTGAGGAATCTCTTTAAGTTACAAATCTGTCAAGAAAATTATTAAAAAATACTAAGTTTGGGGTTGGAGAGATGATTCAGCAATTAAGAACATGGGCTGTTCTTGCAGAAGACCCGGGTTCAAATCCCAGCACCCATATGGTGGCTAACAACTGTTCATAACTCCAGTTCCAGGGGATCTAACACCCTCTTATGTCATCCACGGGCACTGCATGGCATGGGTGCACTTGTACACATGCAGGCATACCCTCATACACAAAATAAAAATAAATAAATCAAAGAGATTATCTACTTGTCAGTTGAGGGACATTTGGCTGCTTCCATCTCTTAGCTATTGTGAAATGAGCAATAACAAACATGGATGTACAAGTGTCTCTGCAATAGGATAAGTTCTTTGGGTATATGCCAAGGAGTGGTATAACTGGGTCAAATGGTAGGTTCATTTGTAGTTTTGAGGGTTCTCCACACTGCTTTCCATGGGGGTTGAACAAGTTTGCAATAACACCAGCAATGGATGAGCGTTCCCCTTTCCCCACATCCTCTCCAACATTTGATGTCATTTGTTCTCTTGATCTTAGCCAGTCTGACTGGGGTAAGATGAAATTTTATTTTTATTTTGCATTTCCCTAATTACTTGTGATGTTGACCACCTTTTAAGATGCTTCTTAGCCATGTTTATTTCCTCTTTTGAGAACTCTCTGTTCAGCTCCTTAGCCCATCTTTTAAATGGGTTACTTCCTTTCTTGATTTTTGTTTTTTGAGTTCGTTATATATTCTAGATGTTAAACCTCGGTCAGATGTGTCACTGGTGAAGATTTTCTCCCATTCTGTTGGTTTTCTCTTCACTTCCTTGGTTGCTTCTTTTGATGTACAGAAGCTTTTTAGTTTAATGAGGTCCCATTTGTTGATTCTTGACCTTGTTTCCTGAGCAATTGATGTCTGGTTTAGAAAATCCTTTCCTACACCTATATCTTGTAGGGTTTTCCCAATGTTTTCATCTAATAGTTTCAGAGTTTCAGGCTTCACATTGAGGTCTTCAATCCATTTGGAGTTAACTTTTGTGCAAGGTGAAAGATAGAGGTTTAGTTTCATTCTTTTTCAGGTGGAAATCCAGTTTTGCTAGCACCATTTGCTGAACATGCTGTCTTTCCTCCAGGGAATGTTCTTGGCCCCTTTGTCAAATATCAGGTGGCTGAAATTGCATGTACTCATATTTGGGTCTTCAATTTTGTTGCATTGATCTATGTGTTTATTTTTGTGCCAGTACCATGTTGTTTTCATGACTATAGCTCTGTAATATAGCTTAAAATCTGGTATAGTAGCCAGGCATGGTGGTGCACACCTTTAATCTCAGCACTCGGGAGGCAGAGGCAAGTGGATCTTTGTGAGTTCAAAGCCGCCCTGGTCTACATAGTGAGTTCCAGGACAGCTGGGGTTACAGGGAGACCTTGTCTCAAAAAGACCAAGAAAAAAAATCTGGTATAGTAATTCCCCCAACATTGTTCTTAGTGCTCAGGGTTGCTTTGGTTGTCTGAGACCTTTTATACTTCCATATGAATCTTAGGATGTTTTTTTTCCAATTCTGTGAAGAATATCATAGGGATTTTGATTGGCATTGCATTGAATCTATAAATGGCTTTTGGTAGAATCATCATTTTCAGAATATTAATTCTTCCAGTCCATGAGCATGGGAGGTCATTCCATCTTCTGGTGTTGTGCTGAATCTCTTTCTTTAAAGATTTTAATTTTCATAGTAGAGGCCTTTAATGTCTTTGTTCAGGTTTATTCTGAGATTTTTTTTTTGAGGCTATTGTGAAAGGGAGTGTTTCCATGTACTCTTTTTCCAATAGGTTGTTATTGGTATATAGAAAGGCTACAGACTTTTGTCAATTAACTTTGTAACCTGCAACTTTACTGACAGTGTTAATCATTTCTAGGAGTTTCCTGGTGGAATTTTTGGCATCTCTTAGATATAATATCATATCATCTGCAAAATCTCCTTTAATTTCCTTCTCTTGTCTTATTGCTCTTGCGAGAGTTTCAAGCACCATGTTAAAAAGGAGTGGAGATAGTGGACAGCCTTGTCTGGTTCCTGATTTCAATGGGAATATTTCCAGTTTTTCTCCATTTAGAATGATGTTGGCTGTGGGTTTGTTGTATACAGCTTTAATTATGTTGAGGTATGTTCCTTCTGGCCCAGTTCCCTCTAGACTTTAAAAATAAATGCGTGTTGAATTTTGTCAAAGGCCTTCTCTGCATCTATTTAGATGACCATGTGGTTCTTGTCTTTGAGTCCATTTATATTATTTATGACATTTATTGACTTCGTATATTGAACCATCCCTGCATCTCTGGAATAAAGCCTACTTGATTGTGGTGGATGATCTTTTTGATGTATGTCTGTATGCGGTTTGCTAGTATCTTGTTGAGAATTTTTGCATCTATGTTTATTAAGGATATGGATCTATAGTTTTCTTTCTGGTTTTATCTTTACCTGGTTTTGGTATTAGAGTGATGCTGGCTTCATAGGAGGAATTTGGAAGTTCTCCCTCCATTTCTATCTTTTTGAATAAATTAGTTTATCTTCTTAAGGTGAAATAAAGTACGCATTTCTAAAGTAACTGATGCACATTTTTCATAGGAAACTGTACATAGTTCAGTCTTTCAAAATATATAATTTTATTCTAAAAACACCTAGCAATTGTACATATTTATGGGGTATGGTATTTCAATATCTCTCTACAATGTGTAATGATTAGGTCAAGGTAATTGTTATGCTGTCACCTCAAATATTTGTTACTTCTTTGTATTGGGAAGGCTTCTTCAAGTCTTCAAGGATAACATTTTGTGACATGAGTAGGGAAAGAGACCAAACACTTTTCTGATCGCCAGACTGCAAAGGGTCAGTGTCAACTAAAGAAGAAACAATGTTGCTCTCAATTTTTCTACAAGTGCAGAGCTTCCTTGGTTGGAACTGAAACATCAACATTGCTGTATCTCTGTAAGAGAACATCTGTTAATATGGTGGCACATACGTGTGTCATGGACATGCAGCCACTTTTGCCCACATATCTGCAGCTGAGTTACATTAGCCATTTGCCCTAAAAGGAGCTGTGTTGTGCTTGCATAGTTAAAACTCATCACTCAGTTTTGGCAAAGAAATGAAAGCCTCAGTGGGAGCTCAGCACTGCCACTGAGTTGAGATTCTTGTTAAATTAAGATTATCCAACTCCGCTGAGGAGGAAAAACCATTTACATATTCACACCCTGAGATTTTAATTTTCCAGACAGGCCTCAATAAGAAGGACAATCTTTATACCAGAAAACACAACTCATTGCAATCTTCTTTCCACTGAAATCATATAGTAAATGGTAGCGAACAATGTGGCCACTGATATTCTTAAGAGGCTTCAAATTCCAAAGTGTTTCTTGTTGGAAATATTTAGCTTTTCGAAGACCAGGATTTTAATAGTAATGGGTTTTGAAAGAATGTGTTCAGTAAATACTCCTGTGGTGAAAGTATAAATGAATAATATTGTATATTATATATACTAGATAGTTCTTATATGAAATATTAACCTTATGTGCAAAGATTTTGTGTATGAGATGCACAAAAATTATAAAAACTTATAAAAAAGAAAATCACAAAAATTCAATTAAAAATGAAAAGGAGAAAAGAAATGAGAAAAAAGAAATATTAAGATTTTGATGCTAAAATTCCAGAAAGCAGTGCTGTTTTATAATAAAGTACAAGATTCAATAATACCAAATGTGGTATAAAACATATATTTTGTATAAAAAATGTTTAGAAAGACTAAATTTCTCATTTACTCATTTTAATGAAATGTGTTCAAAGAACACGTTGCTCCCATTTTTATTATTGAATTATATTTGTCTATAAAATGCTAATTCAAAATGTTTACTAACACAAAATACTTCTTCATTTGGTGTTTTGAGGAAATGTGTTCAAGGAAATGTTTATTCCTTTTGCTGTGACTAAGTTGCAGTTGGTTGAGAAACTAGTGATTGTTATCATTATCCTAATTTGAAGCATATTTTCAGGATTTCCATAGATTTTTAATGATCATAAACATACTTTGTATAGTAGATGCTCCTTTGATCTTCACAGGTTAAGAGCTTGTGTCGCAATATTTACTCTTAGGGATTTGCAACAAGAATGTGTTATTTGTACTTTCAGGGCCTTATTAGAGAAAACTCTCAATTCTACAGTAAAACTGAGCATTGAAAATTCTGCCTGTCTGTGTCTTCATACCAATTCCTCTGTATTGATGACTTAGAAGTTCATTGGCATTGACTTTGTACTTTCTTTTAAAAGGAAAAAAAACAACTTTGTACACTACTACAAAAATGAGTCTTCATAGAAAAAAAGGATAATCATCAAGATTATTCAAAAACACAAGGATATGCATGAGATATAAGTGTTAATAGGGTAGGTTTTATATGAGAACATATACACAAATAGACAAAGATTACAAATTAGCATGCAACATATCCTAATAGTTAATTAAGACTTAGGGTTTATGTTACTATTTTTCCATTTACAATATTATTTAAAAAACTAAGTTTCAGGGGACTACAGAGCATCTCTCAAAATGTCCTGTAACCATGATGAGCCATCTGTCCTCTTGTTCAGGGAGGCTATGGAGGCCCCAGAAGATGGACTTGAACCAGTGTCCAGTCTACAAAGAGGACTCAACACAGAACATTTCCTCCATGCTTCCAAGTGAAACTAGCCACAGTAAAGCAGGACCTTCGACTTATCTTCACATAGATGGAACTGGTAAAAGAAAGGAGCCAGGGACTCCTCCCAAGCCCATGTGACCCCTGGGGAACAGATCCTCAAACGGCCTTAAGAGTAAAAATGTTTATTTGGCCCAACTGTATGTAAATGTGTGTATAGGGTCTTAAATACCTAAGAGGAAAGTATAATCAAAGATTAAAGTCATCAGTATATTTAAGAGTTCAAGAGCTCACGCATCCCAGACATTAGACTTAAGTTCTTATAAGATGCTATTTAGACAGTTATCTCTCATTGATGATTTTGTTCCTAATAAGACAATGCAACTCAGATGCAAGACTTCAAATCTTGATCTGCAATACCCTAGTGCCTGCCTACAGCTGAGGGAGACAACCCACTATTGTCCTAGCCTAAAAATTAAATGATGACTAAATTTGTTTTCTCTCCCTATCTAGAGGCCATTTAAGAGGGAACTGATTCTAGCAACTCCAACAGCTATCAAAATGCTTGACAACAAAGCCTGAGTTCAATCATCAGTCCAGCCTTGGCAGGCAAAAGGAAAATGAGGAATCCAATAGATGGATGCTTCTGGAAGCCCTCATCAAAAAATTCCAATAGACTTTAATTTGGACATTTGAAATTTGCCCTCTTCTGATTTTTTCTGGTTCCCTGTCTAGAGCCTGTAATACTAACTACTCTTGCCTTTACTTCTCCTTCACATATCCTAGGCATCAGTGAAGGGCCTTCTTTTCTCCCTATAGTTAAGAGTTATGCAATTTTGGAGTCTTTTAGATAGACCCACTGAAAAGGGTACCCCAATTGCCTCACCCTGTGGCCCTGTTCAGCATGGAAGAAGCCAGAGTGGTCTGCATCCTGATTCCCTACCGGCAATTTGGGTAACCCCTTCAGAGGGTGGTGTGATAAGAATAGGAGGTAGAAATTGGCTAGGTGGTTAGGGTAAAAATACCCCAAAGAAAAGCAGCCAGTTTCTTTCTTGGTAAAAGTCAAAATGTCCTTGGGCCTTTTAACAACGTACTCTGTCCCAAAGGCCAAAAATGTTAAAAGTATTTGGGAGCTCTTATCCCTAATAGATTTTAGGGTTATCTCTTCAGAAGGGGGATTGTTAGGGTATCAATAAGCCCCATAAATTGAACTTGTCCAGACTATAAAAAAAATGTCTAGTCTATTTGTTGGAGGACCTACTTTTCCAGTCTCACTGGTCAATTACCTGGTGATAGAACCACTTCTAGGAAGGCAGGTTCACCTTAAGTTATGCTAAATGAATGGATGGAATACCTGGTGTGTTAATAAGGTAGTGAATATTTCCTGTCTGGAATTAGCTCAGATCCCTGCGGAACTTCCAGACCAGCTACAGCCATGTAGGTCTCCGTAAGTCTGTCTGTTTTCCTGAACTCTTCAGGAAAGCTTAATTTCTCTTTTTTTCTTCATGCCTTTCTTAATAAACATGCCTTCTTTAAGGCTTTGTGCTTCCCCAGCGTCTTGTGTTTCTTCCTTTTTCTCTAAAGCTTCCTTCTCCCAGCTTTGTGGCTGCAAGTCAGCCACGTGTCTGACCTCCATGCAGGCTCTAAACCTGCATTGCTTCATGATTTTCTTTCCTTCTTCCCACCATTCACCTCCTCAAGGCAGCTGCCAAGATTACCAGCTTGTCTGCCCTGAAGATTTTTCTTTAAGATTCTCATAAAGTTGTAAAAGCTTCTGTTGGGGTCCATTCTGAAGTTCTTTTATGAATGAGACTAAGAACCCTCTAGGGGACCCTCTTTCTCCCAGTTTCACTTCTAGTGCTTTTAGCTCTTAAGAAGCTACTGAAATCCCACTTCCATAGTAGATCAATTTACATTATAAACTATTCTGAGAACCCCAGAGAATATTGGGGGTTAATTTTAATCCCATACTTTCTCTTCTCTCTCTCTCTCTCTCTCTCTCTCTCTCTCTCTCTCTCTCTCTCTCTCCTCTCTCTCTCATCATTTTGAGACAGGGTCTTCTTGTAACCCCACATGGCCTGGAATTGCTATGGAGACCACGCTGGCCTCAATCTCACAGAGATCTTCCTGCCTCTGCCTCCTGAGTGCTGGGATTAAAGGCTGTGCCACCATACTACGCCCAGTCTTCAGCTTATAATTTTAATATTAATAACATATTTCTAGCCTATGACAAATGGAGGTTTTTAATAAATTCTATTGTGAAATATTAAAAAAAAACTTTTCCAGCATTGCCTTTTTCTTTTTAAATGATACAGCAGTACCGTCTATTTAAAAAAAATTTATTATTTTTTACTTTTTATTATTTGTATGAGTGTGTTGCCTGCATGTATGTAAGTGCACCTGTGTTGTGCAATGCCCAGGAAGGACAGAAGAGGGTTTCACATCCCCGGAAACTGGATTTATGGATGATTGCCAGACACCATGTGGGTTCTAAGAACTGAACTTGGGTCTTCTGCAAGATCAGCCAGTGTTCTTGCTGAGCCATCTCTCCAGCACCAGTCCAGTCTATTTGTATTTGGACTTTATCACACAAAAAGTTTGTCCTGAGATTGTGAGCAGTCAAGGATTTCTTTGCAAAAACAGCTGTGGTGCTTGTGGTGGTGCTGTGATGTTTTGCTTCTAATACAGACTTTCTGTTCATACTGGCTCTGTTCACTTACTCAAAAGTAAATATTCTTCACTCATGTCATGACTAAACTATTAATTTCATTACAATGTTAAATCTTATATTTACAAACAAAAATGAAACTATGAATAATAGGTATTCGGGCACAGTATAAGACAGAAAGACTTCAAAGTAATTATTAATAAGAGGAAAAAAATGAGATATTCTTATCTACCATGAACACAAATGAACACTGAACGATACTGGGAATTACTTTTTAAAGTTCTTCTTGAACCCATATTTCCATTTTAAACTTCCATTTTAAAATATCATCAGTTGTATATATGATCAGTTTGCAATGTATGTATAAATTATGGTTTTTTGCTAATAACACTCATGTCCCGAGGTGTTCAGTAAAGCCCTAATTTCTGATTTTAATAGAGAAAAGATTAATAATTGATAACATTATTTCATGAGTGAAATTTCTTCCTCTTCAAATCTTATTTTCCTAAAAATATGAAATACTTATTAATGAGAAGCATATGTGTTTTATATATGAAATTACCCTGCTATTTTAAGCTTCCTTATCCAGATGTAGACCTTTACATTTAAGGAATAGCATAGTCAAGAAAAATTTGGAAACATTTATCTATGAAAAATAGGAAATTGTTACCTTGAATCCACACAACCAAGTAACAGCATATATTAAAATAAAATGTCTGTCCATGATCAAATAAGGTATATTATAGGCAGCTTAAAAAGGAACAGAGAGAAAAGGCAACTGAATTTGATGTGTAAATGCACAACCCAGAGCCACCAGGTCCTGCAAAGAGGAGCTCATTTATGAAACACACACATATACACACACCACAGTCAGTTAGAAGGAAATGCTGACATTATTAAATGCACAAGGGTGCCCAATCAACTTATGTAATACTAAGCATCAAAACAACACTGGCTCATAAAAGTCTTAGAAAGAAAGAGAATTATGGTTCTGGAATGAGCAGTCAATAATATGATAACGATAAAAAGCCCGTTTGGAATTCAGAGATCAAAAAGGAGCTGTAGTCTTTGCAGCCCATTAGGAATTAGACGGAAACCACTTCTTTTTTATGACCGTATTCAACTGTGTGCTTTAGATCTTCCCAATGGAAAGCCTAATGAGCCCTATGGAGGCCACACTACCTGCCAAGAAAAGAATCCATCCTCCAGAAGCCCCAGTGACAACATTCCTCAATGCCTAGGGAAAAAAAAAAAAAAATTGTTGTCATTCAAAAGGCTTTTTTTTTTCAATCCTCACTGGCAGCCCTGATGATCTAATGAGTGAGAAATTGAAGTACCTGAAAGAATCATCATCTCCAAATTTAGAAAAAGAAAAAATTATAATAAAAGGGCTGTAAATCAGAAACCGACTATTGTCAAAAATGACCTTCATGAAGCATCAAACAATGCCTGTTGTGGCTTGTCAAGTAAGCCCAGCACGAAAGCCCAAGAGCTAGGAAAGGGGCACCGAGCTTTGATTCAGTGCCCAGCTAATGTGCAATCTGTCCTTAAAATTCTTATTGCTGTTTCATTTAGAAGATGTGTTTACAACGAAATCCCTAATCCCTTGAGTGGAAAAAAAAAAACAAAACAAGAGTGTTATTATCTGCTGTATCTACAAAGGAAAGTAAATGCTTCCTTCTTTATTTTTTCCCTTTTCTTCATTAGCTATTCTTTTATATTACATTTATTTTTTATTTATGTATTTACTTATGTATGTATATATTTGAGTGTGTGTGTGTGTGTGTTGTCTGCATCTGTGTGTGTATATGTCTGCGCAGGTGAGTATAATAGCATGTATTGGTGGTTCCAAGGACACTTAGGGTAGTTGGGTCTCTCCTTCTATCATGTGGGTCCCAGGGATCAACCTCGGTACAAATCTTGGCAGCAAGTACTGACTTGCTGAGCCATCTTGCTGACCCTTATGTCTTCTTTTTCATCAAAAATGAATGCCATTTCTACCTTTACAGCATAAAAAATTTAAAGTACCCTCAAGAACATTCAGAATCAACATTTATGACCTTCAAAAAAGTTGTTTCTTAGTGGATTGTTAGAAATCAAATGAGCATACACTCATTAGCCAGGCATTGTATCTGTTCTAGAAGAACTTTTATTGCAATTATTATACAGACAAGTACAAGATGCAAAGATTTATTTTATTTAAAATTGTGTGTATGCATGTATGGGTAAGTGAATGTGCCTGTGGATCCAGAAGAGGGCATCCTGGAGTTGGAGTTATCAGAAACTGTGCACTGCTTGACATGGGTGCTGGGAACTTAGTGTAGGTCCTGTGCAAGAGCAGTATGTACTCCTAATAGCTGTTTCATGTCTCCAGTCCCACAGCATGTACAAATTGTATTAGTGACAATATGGTATAAGGACATAAAAAGTGTTTTGAACCTGAGATAGTCTTGATGATTGATGCAAGAAAACTCAGGCAAGAGGGGAAAGAAGAGAGAGAGAGAGAGAGAGAGAGAGAGAGAGAGAGAGAGAGAATTCACATGGGAAGAAAACACCTAAATAACTTTGTCTTTGAAGCATATTGGGGGTATAATGAACTATCTAAGTCTATTTTACTGTATGTTAACACTGAAATTGCTACCAAATCATTTCTATTACTGCAGTCAGCTCCCCCATCCTCTACAAACCTAAGTAATAGCATCAGGAGGGTCACATAGTGTTTAGGTTGGTAATGTCACCACCATATATATCAGATCATGGCAAATATATACCAGAATCATGACTTTAGAACTTTACATACTCTTAAAGGGTCAAATTTAGTCTTGGTAGTCAATATTTCTTGAAAGGAAACTGGATAGGAGAACTGTTATGCTATAAGAAATAAAAAGTATGTTTGCTTACTCAGTGAATATTTATTGAATGCCTGCATGCCAAACATCATTCTATCACATAGAAATTACCACAAAATCTTTACCTTTATTGTCCTTGCATTCTGGTGGGGGAGATGTTCTAGCTTGCTTTCAATTGCTATGGCAAAATACTCTAATCAATACCAACTTGGGGAGGAAAGTGTTTATTTGGCTCACATCTCCCTGCTACAGTTTGATCATTGAGGGAGCCCAAGGTAGGAGCTCAGGGCAGGAACCTGGAGGCAGGAGCTGGAGCACAGACCATGGAGGAGCACTGCTTACTGGCTTGCTCCCCTGGCCCCTGCTCAGCCTGCTTTCTTATACAATACAGGACAGCCTGCCCAGGGGCGGCACCACCTACAGTAGACTAGGCCATCTCACATCACTCAACAATCAAGAAAATGCTGCACAGATATGGCCACAGGCCAATCCAATGGAAGCAATTCCCCAATTGAGGCCCCTTCTACTGAGGTGAGTCAAGTTGACAACTAAAGCTATCCAGCACAAGAGACAAAAGACTAATAAATACATAGTATAGGCATTATTTGGAAAATAATAAATAAAATGGAAGGGAAAACTAAGAGAAAGGAGTAAGACAGAAAATAGGTATAGCAGTTCTAAGTAGGGTGACATTTGAACAAAAGTCTAGAGGAAATTGGAGAATTCTCTGATAGTATTTCTGGTTATAGCTTTCTGGACAGAAGGATCAAATTGGAAGCCTTGAGGCCAGAGTGTGACTGGTGACCTCTAGGCAGTGAACCTCCTATAGAGCACTGGCTATCGTTAGGATTTTCAAAAAATAACGATGGAAAACAAAGAGACTATTTTAAGCAGAGAAATATCATGCTCTGATATACTGAACAGAGAATAGACAGTAAAGTGTCCAGGATAGGATTCAAGAGAGTATTAGGAAGCTCTGTGATGATCCAAGATACAGATATTGGAAATTTAGGCTTCAGTGGTAAAAAGGAACATGATGGGAAATAATTTAATTCTGGATATATTTTGAAGTTAAAGAAGACAGAATCACCAACTTGGACATTTGATAGGAGATTAAGCTATCACCCTGGATGAGTCTAAGTTTTCAAAAGACTAGAATTTCAGAGCACCTAACAATAGCATGTCAAAATACTTGTAACAAGATCTGAACAAACAGGAAAGAGAAATAGATAAGTCCACACCACAGATGGGAATTAACACTCTCCTAATAATAACTGACAGAATAAGTAGACCACACAATTTGCAAAGACAGAAAACCTGAGCACGAATACTAACCAACATGGCCCAGTTAATATTTATAGAACACTGCAGCAAACAACTATAGAATACCAACTTTTCCCTATAATTACATGTGGAATGTTAACAGGGTAAGCCATCTGCTGTGCTATAAAATTAGTTCATACAAATTTAAAATAATTTAAGTCTTATAGGATGTTTTCTTTTTTCTCAATAGAATTAAATTAAAATCAATCATGAAAAGCTATCTAGAAGTGTATTCAAAATATTTATCAATGTTGATGCAAAACAGAACTCTCACCTCAAACGAAATAAGAGAATTTATTATGGGATCAAATGTGAGGGGCCATGGCCATGGAACACAGAATCAGAATGCCCTCACATACCCTGTTCCAATATGGTAACCCTTTCATGGGATTTTATAGTTATAAAATAAAAGAAAGCCATAAATCAAAATATCTTTCCAATATATTGATAGAAAAATCAGATAAGCAGGTACAAAACACACAAAAAGATAAATCCCTGCTATGCTTTCCAGATGCTATCTGATGACGCTCTTAGCTTTGAGGTTGATAGAACTTGATGGTCTCTTAAGTTACTGCATCTCAAAAGGCTTCATATGATAGTGATAAAGATACTAGGTCAGGCACAGAGGTGAGCAATGAATAGCTAATTAAGGGATAAAAAGAGCAAAAGATAATTTGGTTCTGGATCTTTAACACTCCAGATTTCCACAGTCATGAAGTATCAATCAGCCTATCAGCGTGTTATAGAATTTTTTTCCACCTTGATGGATCATTATTTTAAGGTGTTACTTTCTTTTGGCACCTTCTTTTTTATTATATATGCTTTTAATTTAATTTAGTGTATTTCATACACAATATCTTAGTCCTCTTTATACCCCCTCCCTCTTAAAATATGGTGAATGGCAACTGGGGCCACAGGATAGAAGAGTCTACAAGCCTCGTCCTTATATTGAACTTCATTATTGATTTTGGAAGAAGACTTGAAAATGTTTACTTATGACCACCTGGTTTCTTTCATGCAAGATGAATTTTAGAATAAAATAACAATTGATTTCTTTCTTTCTCTTGACGCTAACATGATAATCCATTCAGTAAATATGAATTCCTACTGCTCTGATGTGCAAGAAGAAATTGACACAACTTCAAAGAGCTCTTCCTGGACTCATTTTTCACATATGTCTTTTGGTTTGGTTGGAAAATAATGGCTTTCAACTGTCAATGTGCAGGAAAACCATTACTTTATGATAGGGTGCAAAAGTAAATGAGATGTCAGGTAAGCTATCCAATCAGACTGTGAAGGATTGCCTATTCTCAGTAATGAATGGTTTGCTTTCAATATTAGGTTAATATTTTTCAGCTATGATAAAAACATCTCTCTGACATCCAAAATACAGAATGATATCCTGGACTAGCAGGCATGTAATAATGTCTGACTGGTTTTGAAGTTGAGTAGGAGTGTCATGTACACTTAAAATGTGCTTTTACTGTGATTACATTCTCACTTTGTGATGTTGCTGTTCTCATTTCTGAACCATAACTGGAGGGACTCTGAGGGAGATTATGATTTCTGATTTAACTGTAGCTTTGAGAAGGTGCCCCTTCCCTCTCAGCGCCATTGAACTAGAATAACGAAATAAGAAGCATCGAATGCTAGACCAAAAATGAGAACCTTTGTCCCATCTCTGGTGAGGGAGGTTCCTAGTGTGTCAGCCATACAGAGTATGTCTCTAGACCCAGAATCCAATCTCTTTTCCACCAAACCTTGCAAACTTTTATAAAAATTAAAAGGATTGGAAAGTAGAAAACAAAGTGTGATGATTGTGAAATTATTATTGTAACAAAATTCAATAAAATTTTTTTTAAGAAATTATTATTATAAACTCTGTGCTACTTTTAGTTTTGACCCCTAGTCAAACAGCTTGAATATTTAGCTCTTTTGGGAAAATTTACTGTATACAGTTCTAAAAACTATAACAATTTTGTTTCTTTTCTTACTACTGGACAGAGGATTTATTCTGGGATCTTAAACTTTTGTTCTTATACTTTATGACTTCTCATCTATATTTTACTATTGCTGAAAGATCTTTTATTTCTTGCCATGGAAGTGTCAAGCTTTCAATAAGTGTTTGGCCTTATTTTGGTAGGTTTTTGTTTTATTTCCTGGATTTGTATCTTTCTAAATATTTCAGTTTTCAGTTAAATGGCAAGGGGTAGGGGTGCTGGAGAGATGGGTCGGTGGTTAAGAACACTGGCTGCCCTTGCAGAGGACCTGTGTTTGCGTCTCAGCACCCACATGGCAGCTAATAACCACCCACAAATCCAGTTCCAGGGAATTCAATGCCCTCTTCTGACCTCCACGGACATTTCATGACATAGGTGCACTTACATGCAGGCAATGCACTCAATCACGTAAAATAAAAAATAATTAAAAGATAGACAAGGGTTGTTATTAAAACCAGTCTTATCTCATTTGACCTAGCAAGTAGAAGAGCTACAATTTGACAACATTGGAATCCCTTACCTTCAAGTGCTGTCTCATCCTGGAACTGATTTTGAAATGTCCAACCAGTCATTGACATTCTCATCAGTTAATCAGCCAGGCACAAATGCTGGATACATTTTTGTACTAAATTGTAAAGCTAGAATTTTTCTTCAAAGAATTCTAATGAGATATTTAAGTAGTTTTAGATTTTAAATACTGCTTAATTTCAAGGTATTTTAAATTAATTTAATAAAAGTAAAATATAAAAATTTGAATTTGGGACCACAATTAAGAGTACCAGCTGCTCTTGCAGAAGACCCAGGTTCGGTTCCCAGCACCCACAGGTGGCTAACAATCAACTGTCTGCAACTCCAGCTCCAGGAGACTCCATCCCCTCTTCTGGTGTCTGTGGGCATTGCATGTACCTGATGTACTTACATACAAAACAGTTATGCATGTAAAATAAAAGTAAAGTAAAATATTAAGAAATATGTAGAAATTCAAATTTTAAGTATTATATGCTCCTGAGCCTTTGTAATTGTTGCTAATAAAATTATAGAAGTCTTTTGAAACTATTATTGTTAATGCAAAAGCACTTTCTAACTTCTAAGGGGATAAGAGATTGTTTATTTTGAGGTTAAATATGAGTAACCATGGCCCAGGAACATAGATTCAGGTTACCCTAAATTCCTTGTTCCAATGTGGAAGCAGTTTCTTGAAGTTTTATAGTAACTGAACAAAAAAGTCATAAATCAAAATAATTTCCAAATATATTGGTGGAAATATTAGGCAGGAGTGCTAAAGCAAATTGGGGGAACATTTGTTAATAGGCCTCAGATACCTAATGACATAATTAGCTTTATGGTTGATAGAAACAGAATTTTCTTAAGTTAAATATATTCCATAATATTTTATCTGTTAGTCATAAGATGCTAGATCAGACATGGAGTTGGACAAAGAATGACTATTTGGGGGGCTCAAGATAGCCTAAGATGAGTACTAATTAGGCCCTGGACCTAAAACATTCCAAAGTTTCCATAGTCATTGAAGTTCTAATCAGTTAATCAGCCAGGCACAAAGTTCTAAAGAAAGTTCAGCCCCTTTCTGGAAACTCTCACTCACATTATACAGGGCTTAAACTTGCTATGTAGCTGAGGAAGATCTTGAACTTCTGACTTGAACTTCTGATCATTCTGCGATTACAGGCATGCACCACCATGCCCACATTATGCAGTTCTGGGGGTCAAACTCAGGCTGTCATGTATGCTAGGCTAGTACTCTACCATCTGAGTTCTATTTCTAGTCACATTAGTAAGGAAGCACTTCAGTTATAGCAAATGTTACAGCAGTGATTTCCTTACTTATTAATTTAGATAGCTTAAAAGAAGCAATGCTACCAGGTTAAAGTACAAGTTAAAACATTACTTATGAAATAAGAATAAAACTTTGGCTGAGGGTGTAGTTCAGTTGGTAGACTAACTCCCTGGAATGAGCAAAGCTGGGTTCCACCTCCAGCACTGCATAAACTGTGTGTGGTGGTGCATGCCTATAATCCCAATACTTGAGAGTTGGAGGCAAGGAGATCAGAAGTTCAAGGTCATACTCGTCTATAGAGCGAGTTTTAAGTCTGCTTGGGATACACAGACCCTGTCACATAAAAAACTATAAATTTTAATAATAAATTAATACAATGAGGTATTTCAAATTGAATGCAGTCTATTTAAATCTTTTAACATTTTTGATAGGTTCTTTTTAATATTGAACTTACAGATGAATTAATGTTGTCTGGTGCATATTCCTCTTTGGATTGCTACTTCATTCTTCCCCTGGGCATGGGACCAGCTACAGGTCATTTGGCTGAGCCCATTTGTTCTTAGAAAATGAATCCATGGCCTGGCAGACTTCTTACACACCTGCTTTCCATACATTGCATTTCAACGGGTGCTTTCTCAGCATTGGAATTTGAAGCGTCTTCTGGTGCAACAGCAAATTGTTCAGGAGTCCTGCCAACAGAGATAAATTTAGAAAAGGTCTTCCAGAAGCCAAATGCTGCTACTGAATATTAATTTTGTTTTTAATAATCTCCTATCAATGAAAATAACAAAAATTAGAAAGTCCAATCATGCCTGATAAGTTCAGACACCCTTAGCTATGCCAAATGTCTATCTGATATATAGTTTTTAACTGTCAGAAACAAGGAAGAATGGACCTTTGTAAGAACTTTTAAACAACAATCTGCAATTCTTTTGGAATGCTATTCTGAAAGCCTATTCTATTAATCATGCCCCTGAAATATGGCTTAATAACATGCCCCCTCATTCATGTTTCTCCGCATAGAGTACAATTTTCTATTGATTTCACAACAGACAATGGCTTTGAGAGTTTCCCAGAACTCCTGAGTTCCAGTTTGGAAGTATGACAGTAGCTGACCAATGTATGTGGGTTTAGCTCTATGATAGATGTGACTATGTTGTAACCCCTTACATAGGAGATTGTTGTACAGATCCAGGGACTGCATTTCTTGCTCTCTTGCCACCCTTATTAAATAATTTTCATCAGTAGGGTGGAGAGATGGCTCAGCAGTTAAAAGAGATCACTGTTCTTTCAGAGGACCCACATTCGGTCCCCAGCACCCACATGATGCTACAGTGCCCTCTTCTGATCTCTCCAGTACTCATAAATACATACATACATACATACATACATACATACACACACATACACACACACAAACACTCACACACACATTCATTCAAACATACAGGCAAAATACTTGTACTCATAAAATAAAAATAAATATTGTTTCATTGTTGTTTTCTGACAGGGTCTCCTTAGTCCCAGGCCACCTGGAAGTCCACAATGTGGACCAGGCTGGCCTCTGTTTCACAGAGATATGCCTGCTCTGCCTCTTGAGGGCTAGGATTAAAGGTGGGCCACCAACCCTAGATAAAAATTAATATTTTCTAAAGCAAGCTCTGGCAAGAATTTATTAAAGAAACCCTTTCCAGGTTTCCTTTTCAAAAGTCTGTTCTGACGTGCTTCTAAAGATATCAGAATGCCCTGGATCGATGACAGCCAGTGTGCAGACTTTGTAGTATTTTCCACATGTTGTGACCAATTCAATATTATTGCCACTGTTAGTGATGGACAAATGTGTTGGCCAAAATGGCATGGTATTCTCTTTCCCAGTTTCCTTAATGCTGGACAGTTTGGTGAGGATGACCAATTTGGCTTTGTCCTGTCTGATCATTTTCAGCATCTGCTTGTACCCGATCACATATTTTCCGGTTTTCATAATAAGCTGGAACTTAGAGTTGATTGACTCCAGAGACGGTTTCATCTTCTTTGAAGTTCCATCTTCGTGCCTTAAGTGTAGTTGACCCCCAACCAAGAGTACCTGCCAAGATTAAAAAAAAATCTTCAGAAAATAATTATCATCGTGGAAAATGAGCTAGAGTAGAGCAGTCTCCTCTGGACTTGGACTTTAAAATTTTAACGTTTCTACTCTCTCTCTCCCTCTCTTTCTCTCTCTCTCTCTCTCTCTCTCTCTCTCTCCCCTCCCTCCCTTCTTCTCCTCTTTTTCTGTTACATAGAAGTAAAAGACCAAAAGGGACTTCAGAACCACAAACCACAAGACAAGACATAAAGAGCCTCGTTCCCTGGATTCCGGGAATGAAGGAAAGCTATGCTTGTCAACAACAGTCACCGTGGACTTTTGTATAAGAAACTAATTGAGTGTGACCATAAAAATTTATATGTATTTTCCAAGAATTAAGACTGATTGTTCATTTTTGAAAACTCTTACTTTCCCAGTTTCTCTCATGATATGTGACATAGTGTTTACATCCATTTGTTTATTCTTTGATAATTTCATCCATCTATAATATTCTTAGGTCACAGCTGGCTCACTAAGTGAGCTTGAGCTGCCCTTCATATAGTCTCAAAACGGGTGTTTGGACTAATCACAGCCATTTATTTTGAACCAATGACTGTCTTGTCTCTCAGAACCAATCACAGTCATTGAGGCTTGTGTTTTAGACCAATCAAGTTTTTGCCTCTTAGCACCAGTAATTACAGTCAACTAGCTACAGCACCCGTGGAAATGCTACCATTCTCTGTTCAAGGTGGTTGCAGGATCCTCTAGAGTTTAAAAAGGCTTGTAAGGGCAAAAATAAAGGCACAAACTTTTTCAAACAAGCTTGGTTGAGGTTATGCCTTCCAGAGCTCGGGCAACCAGGTGCAAACATTCTGTATTTCTTTCAAGGTGGCATGAACTCTTACATGCAGCATGAGGAGAGTATGTCAGGCTACTTGACCTCTATCCCTTTTGCTCAAGGCAGCTAGGAAGACTAGGGAGAGCCAGCAGATGCCAATAGGGAGCAAAAGTGCCTCATCCCCCACCAGCTTTGTTTGTTTGCAGGGAAATGAGTATCAAGAGTGCCATAAGCACGTTACGTTAAATAATTTTCCATTAACACTAATAGTATTTTTCAACAGATTTTAAAAAACATTTTATTATTTTTATTTATTTCGTGTGTATGAGTATATTGCCTGCATGTGTGTAAGTGCACCTGTGTCATGCAATGCCTGTGGACTCCAGAAGAGTGCACCGATCCCCTGGAACTGGAGTTATGGATAGTTGTTAACTGCCATGTGGGTGCTGGGGTTTGAACCCTGGTCTTCCACAAGAACCAGTGTTCCTAACTTCTGAGTCATCTCTCCAGCCCCTTCGACAGATTTTAAACAGTGTTTTAAAAGTACTTAACAACTGTCCAGTTCTCCACGGAGATTTGTCTCTCTTATCTGTCTCAGGTTGCTGGCCATCTTTGACATTTTTTGGCTTATGGAATCATCACTCTGATCTCTGCTTTCATCTTCACAGGATTTCTCCCTGAGTGTGTCTGTCCTCCTTTAGTGACAAAAGTGGTCTCAGTTGATCAAAGCCTGTGCTAATAGTCTCCTTTAACCTTGATTACCTTTCTAAAGACACTTTCTAAAGAAGGTCATGTTTTGAGGTATTTCTGTTTAGGATTTTATTGTATGTATCTGAGGGTATGTGGATACAAGTCTAACCATAAAAGATAGTCACGTGTTTACTTGTGGAGTATTCAATCACTAACTCTCTACTGGATGCCCAGCATTGCTTTAATAAAAAATTAGCAATAAACAAAACAGAGAAGGTTTCTGAATGATATATTGTCTCTTTGAACCTACTCTAGTCTTCAGTACTGGGCATTGCACTCCTCTGGATTCTTGAATTTTCTTCATATGAAACTTGGTGATTAAATCACAGATTTAAAAGGGACTCACATCTTCTAAGTCTAAAATGTATATGATAAATAAGTCATTCAGTCATATTTAATAAATAAATTTATTCCATCTAGAAATAAAGTTCAGATGTTAGGAAAACTACTGACTAGTTTTTATGTCTCCAGCATGATCCTTAGTGAATTAATTCTATTAGCACATTGTTATCTAACAAACATTGCTTCACATTATTTTTGCATTTCTAAGCAATTAAAATGTTTTACAAACTCTAGGAGTTAAGCAATCTTCAAAATGACATACAGTAATTTTTAAAAATGTTCTTACCATTTCTACTTTTTGTCCCAGTGCATAATCCTAGTACAAAGAAAATAACATTAAACCCCTATTACAGTTTGAATCTGACATAGTCTCTGAAGGCCTTGTGCTAAAGCCTTAGCCATCAGGCTGTGGAGTTACAGCCTTTAGGGAGTGGAGCCTAGTGTAAAGAGATGAAGTTCCTGGAGAGACAGACATTTAAAGATTATTGGCACCCTGGCCCCTAATCTTTACCTCAGCCTCTGGCCAGCAACAAGTGACAGTTTTGGTCAACAATGTACTCCCCACCACAATGTCTGGCCTCACCACAAGACCAAA
>NW_008338999.1:5220522-5221732 GCF_000622305.1 Nannospalax galili
AAGGAAGGGGGACACCTTATGAATAGTCAGATTGACAGATTCCAGAGCAAGGAGAGTCTTATGGACAAGGGGTAACAGTAATTCATACACATAAGGTTTCCCAGACAGCATTCAGAAATGGGTCTCAGAGATGAAAACTGAGCAAACTCTTTGCTATCCTGAAAGTCCTCTAATCTTTTGAGAAAAACACTTCAACGTCCTACTCAGCCGACCTCCTGAGCCAGCAAGTCTCAGCACCATGTTCTGGCATCAAAGTGTCTGTGGAACAGTGTGTAAATGTCCTAACTATACTTGTGGAAGCCAATTCCCTTTGTTTCTTCTTCCTGAAACCCTTTGCCTTCTTCCTAGCTTCCAGTTGCCTAGTTTTCTTGGCTCCAATTGACGAATCTGGGTCCCTGCCTTTGTGAAGTCCTCCCTGATGTGTTTCTTACTTTTATCCAATCCCCCACCAGCATTAGGGGAAATGAGCCTGAGAGTCTTATGGACAAGGGGTAACAGTAATTCATACACATAAGGTTTCCCAGACAGCATTCAGAAATGGGTCTCAGAGATGAAAACTGAGCAAACTCTTTGCTATCCTGAAAGTCCTCTAATCTTTTGAGAAAAACACTTCAACGTCCTACTCAGCCGACCTCCTGAGCCAGCAAGCCTCAGCACCATGTTCTGGCATCAAAGTGTCTGTGGAACAGTGTGTAAATGTCCTAAGTATACTTGTGGAAGCCAATTCCCTTTGTTTCTTCTTCCTGAAACTCTTTGCCTTCTTCCTAGCTTCCAGTTGCCTAGTTTTCTTGGCTCCGATTGACGAATCTGGGTCCCTGCCTTTGTGAAGTCCTCCCTGACGTGTTTCTTACTTTTATCCAATCCCCCACCAGCATTAGGGGAAATGAGCCTTGTTCTCTGTTCTGCTGCACAGGGACCTTCTTAAAGATGGGAACTGAAACTTTTTCACCATGTAGGTATAGGGACTAGAACACAAAGGTGCTCACATACCAAGAGAATATTTAGTAACTAAATACATCACTAGTTATTTTTTTAATAATTCAGTTTTTTCTCTGACTCACAGTAGAAAAGCACAATACAAATCACAACATTGATAGTGAACAGGGATTTTCTGTCAGTGTTCTGTCATTCATAGTTGGATGGCTCTTCAAGAGTAAATTTAAAATAATAATTGTTGTCTTTCCACATCATAGGATCACCTTTGTGTTCT
>NW_008338999.1:5222782-5228857 GCF_000622305.1 Nannospalax galili
GGCTACACAGTCACAAGACATAGGGGAGAATCTAATACTATTTTTCTACTAGTTATCATATTAAACTGACTCCTAATGACTTATTGTCATACCCATAGAATAATGCATCTCTCAACTCTCAGCAGAGAAGCTTCCTAGAGAAGAAGATGGTGATTAACACAGAGAACTACAACTGGCCAATGTGTAGAGAATAAGAGACTGCAGAGTGCTTATCCCTGAATAGGACACCTATACCAAACTTTTGCTTCCCAAGGCTCAGGGATCATTTCAGAAGGGGGTTGGGGAAGATTGTAAGAGCTAGAGGTAGTGGATGACCACAGAGAAACAGAGTACTTCAGACAGCTGGTCAGTTACTCATGTGAACTTACATCAATGGTGACAGCATGGCCAAGTCCCACATAAGCCAAGTCAGAAAAAATTCCAGCATAGACCCTTACTATCCCCCACCCAATTTCATATACAGATGTGTGTGTGTCTCACATACAGATGATAGAGAGATAGATAGATAGATGATAGATGATAGAGAGATGATGATAGATAGCTATATAGAGAGATAGATAGATGATAGATAGATAGATAGATAGATGATAGATGATTGATAGGTAGGTAGATAGATAGATAGATAGATAGATAGATAGATGATAGATAGATGATAGATAGATAGATGATAGATAGATAGATAGATAGATAGATAGATGACAGATAGATAGATAGATAGATAGATAGATGCAGGAAGGCTTTCTTACAACTCCTCAAAGTGTTATGACAGAGCAGTCATTTTAGCAGCCAGGAAAGCAGATTCTTTCCTGAAGTATTTATAGAGACAAGTACTGTTCTGTCATCAAGAACACATTTGAAACCAGGCTTTTTTCCTGAGGAATGTCTCTGTCCTGTGAATTTTTGTGGGTGGCTGTTTTCCTTATGTACTTGTATTTATATAATTTCATATCAGGGCCTAGAAGTGATGCGAAATCATTCCTGATCCCACTGTCCCTTCTAGACCGTTCTCTTTCCCAAGTTCTACCCACCATGTGTTAATCTCATGTCATCATATCATATCCAGATGCAACCCATGTAGCAACTGACCCCACCCATTGCCTTCTTCATCTTGAAGATGTTATGCCTGGGAGCTTCATTCTACTGTTATTTCTGCTATAACCATGGGTGAAGCCAATCCTTATGGATGATATTTTTCCAGATTTTTTTTCTCTGAACTATTGCTGACGTGCATTCCTTTTGAAACAAAAATGCCAATACCCCAAATCCTTCCACAATCCTAAATCCAAGTACTCTGGTTTCTGTCTGTGTCTCTTACCTTCACTCGCACTGTGGTGATGATGTGCTGTTTCAACCTCTTTGTGAACTGAAAGTCCTTAATTCAACCACCTTCTTCCTTAATTTCCAAACCTTCTTCTTACAATTCCAATCATAATCAATTCTCTGACTACCCCTTTACCGTTTATTGCATAATCTAACTCTCTCCCTACCTTCTACTTACGGCTGCTCAGGTGAACATTTAGGTTAGGTAAAGCCAAGCAACTGTGATGTTCACAAGTTCACAGTTAACTACTGTAGCTGGGTTCTTTGTGCTCTCCAATCATGATAGTCTATTTTCCACTCAGTTCATTCTCCTACCCTCTTGAATGATTGTTCCTCTGCTCTACTGAAACTTCGCATTCCCAAGTCCCCTTCACCATCTTCATCTCTGGGCTGATTAAACAACGGGAAGAGAAATAGAGAAGTTCCTATCATTTGACAATACTGTGTGCCATCTGTTACACTAGAACTGCCTGTGCTCTGAGTGAAAGACAGGACCTCTTCCCCCTTTTGTGATAAATTCTTTCATCTTTTACTACTTAAGGACACTATTTCAACTAATTCTCTCCTTTTATATCCAAGTTTGTAATTGCTTTGTTAGATTTTCTTCATGAGTATAATAAAATACCATTATTTCATCCATCTTGAAAAAAGCACCCTTGACCCAACTTCCTCCATCAATTTCTACCCTTCCTCTCTTCCTTTGGATTATTTTGATGAATCAAAACCACTATCTGCACACTGTCTACTCAGTAGTTCTTCTTTCTAACTCACTACCATCAGGTTTGCATTCTCCCATTTCACTAAACCTGGTGTTGTTCAGGCCACAGGTTGACACATCCTGATCAAAGGTGAGTCCCAGTTCTCATCTAACAGGACCTACAAGAAGAGCTGACAAATGTGATGATTCTATGCTCTTTGATGCATGACCAATTGACTTCTGAAACACCACATGCTCGTGTTTTTCCCATCACATTACTGGCCATTAGAAAAACAACGGATTCAGGTCTGGAGAGATGGCTCAGTGACTAAAAGAACTGGCTGCTCTTCCAGAGGATCTGGGTTTGGTTCCCAGCACCCATATGGTGTCTAACAACTGTCCATAACTCCAGTTCCAGGGGCTCCAACACTTTCTTCTGGCCTCCACAGGCACTGCACAACACAGGGGCACTTAAATACACGGAACCAAAACTCTCATATATATAAAATAAAAATAAAATTTTAAGAAAGGAAAAACAGTAATGTATTAAAAGTTTCAAGTGAAATTATGGGTTTGGGATATTTTAGGTTTTCATTATTTTAATCATCTTGAAATTGCCTTAATCATTTGTTATAGCCACATAATGATCTGGCATTTTTATTTTGATAAATTCTTTTTAGTTTTGTGAATACTTCTTGCCTTGGTTTATTTTGTAGGGAAGAAGCACAGATACAACGACATTTTTATTACTATTTTCATTTATTCTCTACACTTTGGCCAGTTGTTGGTTTCTGGGTTAATCACCATCTGTTGCACAAGGAAGCTTCCCTGGTGAGAGTTGAGAGATGCAATATTATTTTTTCTGCTCATTGTTCTGCTATATTTCCTGTAGGTAGAGAGGTTGCATTGTAGATGTGGACAGAGCCCTCACAGACACTTATTTTCTGCATTTGACCAGTTGTAGAACTTTGCAGTAGTCTCCGTCTGTTGCAAAAAGAAACTTTTGTAATGTGTAGTGAGAGGTACACTTGTCTGTAAATATAAGGATACATATTTAGAGTACAGTAAGAAATTATAAAGGTTTAGAGATGTATAAATTTGGTTTTTATGAAGGATCTATGACCTCTCCAGCCATGTATATTTGGTTATGTTTACAGTACCACACATGAGTTTCCCTCCTATTGAGCAGGCCTGTGTCCAATTAGGTAGCTGTTGATTAACCCCCAAAATGAAAGTTTCATTACTGCACCAATACAGAGATAGTTTGCTGGTCTAGTCATTGTTATTTTTATTACAGCTGGGTAGAACCATTGATTGACTTGTCCCCTTAGCAGCTTGCGCAGTATCATCTGATACTATGAGAGCTATTCTTCAGGGAACAGGCTTCTTGGTCAGTTCCAGGCGATTGCTCTAAGTCCTGTGTCCAAAGTATGCCCACTCTTTAGCAATAGGGTCTTACTGTCAAGTTCTGGGAAGCAATCAAAAGCTGTGTCAATAGCCTGCATTATTTTGTGAGTCTCTTGGACTACCCTACCCTGACTAACAACTCAAAGCGAGGTTTCACTAGCTTCCACTGTGCTGTTTATTACAGAACCTTCAGCTATACACATGCACACATGTATATATTGTACATGTATTATTCAGTAAGCTTTGAGCTAATATATTTCCCTATGTTTTTCACAACACCTAAGTGTTATTTATCTTTCCTCTCTCTTCCACTGAATAACCCTCCCTCCTCCCCATTTTCCCGATTTCCCCCTTGATAAACCTTTCTCCTATCTCCCTCTCCTAACCTCTTTCTTCCCCTTTATCCCTGGTTCACCTGCTTCTGTGGGTGCATGTTGGGAGTAGAGGTGAACTTGGGATGTCTTCCTCAATCATTTCTCTGCTTATTTTTTGAAATAGGGTCTCTCACCAAACCTAGACTAGGATGGCTGGCCAGGGAGTTCCAGAACCTACCTGATTCCTTCTGTTCTCTGCACTGGATTATATGTTCACATTACCACAGTTGGCTTTTACATGGATGCTGGGATCTGAATTCAGAGCTTTGTTTCTTGCATAGCAAAGAATTTCCCCACCCAATTATCTTACCAGTGCCTATTTAGCTTTAATTTTTGAGAATATATTTTCGATGGATATTCTAGGTATGTATGAGTCATGTTATAGATTATTTTTATGTGTATGCCTTAAATTCACTGTCATTTTTCACAAGTTATCTATGGGGATTGATCTCTAGTTGAGAGTATGTCCCTGAGGACTGGGTAGCTAAGTTTGCTTTAGCATACAGCTACAGGCTGGAGACCCTATTCCCTTCAGAAGCTCATTTATTATTTTCCCTTCATTACCTAACCACACACGATTCAGACCATTACTAATATATTCATTTACTTTGGTATGATGTTGGGAAAAGTTCACATTTAATACTAGAATAATCCATGTGGCACTCAGGTCTGTATATACAGAACATGTTGGTCCAGTACTTTCCTTTATCATTTGTACCTATTGTCATTAGTTCATTGTAGTAAGCAGCCATTGTTAACTGATTCTAATTAGTCTTGAAGGATGGGAAAGATGGCTAAAAGCTAAGCAATTAAAAAACAAGTTATTCCATTTTTATTTAACTTATCAGCTAATGACAGCTGTATTTACATTTAAAACAATTTTGGGGGCTGGAGAGATGGCTTAGTGGTTAAGAACACTGGTTGATCTTGAAGAAGACCTGGGTTCAAATCCCAGCACCCACATGGCAGCTAACAACCGTTCGTAAATCCAGTTCCAGGGGATCCGATGGCCTCTTCTGTCCTCCACGGGTGTTGCATGATATGGGTACACTTACCTACATGCAGGTAATACACTCATACACATAAAGTAAAAATAATAAATAAAATATTAACAAAACAATTTTTTAAGATAAAATTTATGTGCAAACTGGATAGATGCACTGTTTAACCTGATTGTTGACAGAGGCCACACTTGTAAAACTCTCACCATAATTAATACAGACCATGTTCATAATCCCCAGAAGATTTTTCATATCCCTTTGCAGTCTAATCATATTTATTTCTACCTCTGTGAAACAATGGGTTTGCTTTCAGAAGTCCCAATAAATTAGTTTGTGTTTTCTATAATTTTAAATAAATGATATGCAAGAAATGTACTGCTTTTACTTGATTTCTTTCTCTTGCTGGAATGATTTTCATTTTAATCTGTGTCGTGTGTAAATACTTCCTTTTTGTTGAGTTATCTTCTATTGAATAAATGTACAACAATTGCTTTTTGTTTGGTTTGGTTTTTCATCCAACATTAAAATTTTTTTGATTAATTCATTTTTATTTTATATGTTTGTATAAATATTTTGCCTGCATGTATATAAATGCACCACATGCATGCAATGCTCACAGAGGCCAGAAGAAGGCATTGAATTCTCTGAAATTAAACTAGAGTTGCAAAAGGTTTGAGCTGCCATGTGGGTACTGGAAATTAAACCTGTGTCCTCTGCAAGAGCAACCAGTGCTGTTAACCTTAGAGCCATCGCTCCAGCTCCTTATCTAACTTTTGATAGCTATTGGGGATGTATTTAGTTTTGGGCTATGACAAACCTTTCATAAACACACGCACTAATCTTTGAGAGGACCATATATTTTAGTTTCTCTTTAGTTAATACCAGGAAATGAAATGGCTTGTTTAACTCTTTAGGAAACTGCTTAACTGGAGCCAAACTCATGACAGCATGTTGTTTTTAGGACAACAATGACTAAAACTCTACTTATCCTCACACATCGACTGAAATATAATTTTGTCTAATGTTTTGTTCTTAAGTATTAAGTATTCTGAGGATGGTATATGGTGTCTCGTGATTTTAACCTGCATTGCCACAATGCTTAAAGATCTGAAACAGTCCTCCTGTACTTACTTACCATTGTCATACATTCTTTTGCTACTAAAATGTCTATCCCAGCACCCACATGGCAGCTCACAGCTGTCCGTAACTCCAGTTCCAGGGTATCCAACAGTCTCTTCTGTCCTCCACAGGCATTGCATGACATGGGTGCACTTAC
>NW_008338999.1:5228996-5236942 GCF_000622305.1 Nannospalax galili
AAATAAAAAATTTTTTTAAATGTCTATTTTAATCATTTGCAGATTTTCATTGTGAGGAATCCGTTTTATGTTCTGCATGCAAGTCCTTTGTATTAGATGAATATTCCAAATATTTTATCCAGTCCTTCATTGTCCTTTCTTTCTTTTTTTCATTGACTGATTTTCTCGTGTGTATGAGTGCTTTGCTTGTATGGACGCAATTGCACACATGATTTAATGCCCTAGTATGCCAGAAGAGGGAGTCAGATAACTTGGAACTGGAGTTACAGATGGTTATTAGCCACCATGTGGGTGCTGGGAACTGAATCCAGGTCCTCTGCAAAAGCAGTAAGTGCACTTAACCACTGATCCATCTCACCAACGCCCCCTTTATTTTCTTAATGACATCTTCGAATGGCAAACTGAGGAAATAAAAGAGGATTTCAACACAAATTACCCAATGAATATGTGTCAGTTCTGGAATTTGAACTTAAGTATTATTTTCCACATCATATCTCTTAGTTATTACACTACATTACTAAAGAATCTTGAAATAATTCACTTATTTGTATTTAACCATAATATTAATGAACGTGTATTATTTTGTAGGTTCAGCTCTTGAGTGTTGAGTTCACATAAATGAACAACACAGTGCACCTGTACACCTTAAAACCCCAGATAAATATGGGGTGATAACAACTACTTAAAATACATGAAGAATGCTGCACTAAAGATAAATAGCACAGAAAATACAAAAGACTTAAACCTGGGGTTCTTGAGGACACTATTAAACAGAGCAAATGTTAATAACGGTCTGAAAGAAACACATCTAAAGATCCAAAAGAATGATATTCGACAGTGTAAGCATGGCATTCAGAGAGGCATGAAAATGAGTAATCTCTTCATAATTGGGGCTAAATTTGTATTGCTATGAAAGTAACAGAAGATACCACTTTTAATTTGTACTGGGCTTGAACCATTTGCATTTTTCTTTGCATAGACTTTCTCCTATAGACAACTAGCTATGAATACTTAACTCACATAAAACCATAATTTTAAACATTTATTTGGGCAGCTGTGAAAATTATTGGAAAATTGGCATGACCTCTGAAGCAAGGAAAAAATTGGAAGATGAATGTAATTGAAGAACTGGGATTAAACTGATGGAATTTGATCTGGCAGAGTAGAATAGTTAGATTTATGAGATAATTTTTAAAAATAATCAATAGTTCAGATACAGCATGTATAGCATGCTATTCAAATACAGTGAATGAGTCAAATTAAATGTGCTGTATGAGATTATGAGCTAAGGAAAACCACAGAGGAAAAATACCTCTCCACACATTTTGTAACTGTGAATCATTATTATTTGATAATGTACCTGAGACATATAAGTAGTTCAAACACCTCAAGCCAAAAAGAGCCAGGTCTCAGAGAAGTCCAATAGTAAAAACTGGGCATATGATCTTGCAGAAAGGCAAGGTTTTTCCAATATTATGCAGTACTGTCAACTGCTTCAACTGCCTTATGCATCACGTGGGCTGTGAAAACAATTCATCAATGAAGTTATATTTAAAGAAAGGCCAAGGGATTTTTCTCATCTTTCTGTTCTTGTAATATCTGAATTTATTATTATTGACTTATAAGGCTAGTGAAGTCCCAAGAGCCAGAATATCTTGGTCCCATTGAGAAGTAATAAGACCCCTAAGGGAAAGGTAGAAGAATGGGGATTACTTCCTTGAAATATGTATTGAGGAATCTTGAGCAGTGCCATCATTATGAATGCTCAACGCCTAGAAGAGTGGGGTTTCAATTGCATGGGTAGACTTGCTGAAGATTAATTTGAGGCACAATAGCCAAACACATAATTTTTCCTTGGGTTAGCAAAGCCATCTTTCTCACTACGCTTTACTTCCTTTCCCACATTAAACTCTGCCACCAGATTTTCTAGCTGTTATCAATGTCTCTTTAAGATAGTGTGCACGTGTTTATAAACATGAAATATTCTCAGTCTCTAAGAAGAATGAGATTTTGTCATTACCCTGGCTTTAATATAGCATGTTATTAAAGACTGGAGCTTTAGATTCATTTATTCTTTCAGCAAATGTGAAAAGTGCTATAGAAAGAAATCCAGGAGGACTTCTCTCAAGAGTGACACTTGAGCTAAAAGTCAATGATAAGAAATTAGCTTCCGGGTAGTCTCCTTGGCAGTGGATATAGCAAATGTGAGGGAAGAAAGACCTCGGTGCTACTAGAATCAGAACGAAAGCCAGTGAAGCCAAGGGCAGCAGGTGATGGTGCTGGAGACATTCCTCAAGTTTTCCTGTGATGTCTCACCTCAATGTTGTTATAGCAAAAAAGAAGAAAATAAAAGCTTTTCCATTAGGCAGAATTATTGTTAAGTGATACATACTGACCAGGGAGAATTATTTTGGGGGCACTGTGAAACTTCCTAACAGGAAATTCTTCTAGAGAGAAAGAATAAATAAGCACATGCTGTTTCACCTAGTAACAAATCTCTCCTTCATGGGAAAGTGGAGAATGCCAACAGGGTCTACTACAAATGTACTTGAAATCTAATTCACATCTGAGTATTGTAAGGTGCATTCTGATAGGCAGGCGAGGTGGAGGTAAATTTAACTAAAATTGCTACTGTATTTTCCACAAGGTTCTGTAGCCTTTATTAACACCCTGTAAAAAGTGCCTCTGTATGTGCTAGGATACTAGAACACAAGCAAACATTCTTTGGGGTCCATATGAGATGGTAGAAGTCCACAGGTCTGAAGACTACTTCTCTCTAGCCCTGCAGAGAACACAGGCAGGTTGCTGTGTTTTGGTATAGGTGGCAACATACTGGCACAAGTCAGTAATCCTCAGAGAAAGGGTGCTAACCTGAATGGAAGAGCGTTCCTGGTAGAGGTAGCACTCTTTGGACAGGTTTCTATAGTTACAGGAACCCAGAGTGATGGTGCTTGGCTAAAATCTAGGTGATTATAGAAAGAAAGACATGTCTGAAAGACGCCAGAGTTGCCTAAAAAACAATGCTGGTACCTCAGGAGATGCTGTCGTATTTGGCAGCAAATTCCCATAGAAATTTGGGAGTTGAAGGACCAATAGGAGGAGGAGCACAGAGATCTGAATAGAGAGAGCAAGATCTGTGTCTGTAATGTGGTGGCTTACAGATAAAACACAAGATGTCTACTTAACTTTCAGTTTTAAATAAGTGATGAGTATTTTAAGATAATCATATACTATGCAATATCTGGGACACGTAACATTACAAAATTATTAATCATTTTTCTAATGGGAAGCTATCTGTGCTAAATTTAGCAGATATGTTCAGACAGCTTCATTCGTTGACAGCTTCAGTGGTTGCCTCTTATTATTTGGGAGCCAGGCTCTGTATAGCACATTTCCCCATAGGCTTATTGTAATATGGTCTTAAAAATATTTACTTAAAACGTAGTGCCACCCCACCTAGCTGGGATATTGTTATTTAACTCTTTCATACCCACTACATGTAAGGGTCACTCAAGCAGGCAGAATCTATACTGAGTTGTTATACAAAAAATTGACAGCATTCAGTGTACCTCAGTTCCTATTTATTAGACCTTGCACATTGAACAGGCATTTTCTCTGAACACACTTTTCTCCTACTAAAACAACAGGCAGCATTTACTAAACACCTAGTACAAAAGCTGAAAACTTAGTTTTAAATGAATTAATCAATAAATATTTAGGTTTTACAGTAGAGGAATTAGAAGAATGACACACATTTTGGCAGAGCAAAAACTGTGTTGGGGACTCTAAGGAATCTGGAATTGAGGGAAACCATGAGGGTGACCATGCAGAAGCAGAGTTGAAACTTTATTTAGTTTCCTGCACTGTTTTGTCTGAGTTCAGCCCTGGCCCTCAGGTCTAGGATACACCAGTTTTGATGCACTCTGTTCTAAAATTAAAATTTGTTCTCCCAATATATTGCCATTAGAGAGAAGTCCTGGCTTCTCACGGATCCTTGCCTGCTTCTGAGGGAGACAGGTCCATCTAAGGTGTGTCACAATTCCTAATCCTCCCAGAGCTCATCAAAGGTGCAGGAAGTCAGGGCAAAGGCTGCTTATGCTGTCATTAGTATATCTTAAACCATAGTCTTCAGGAGTCCTGCCATGGACCAAGTGCCTGAACATGAGAGCGCTTTTGTTCTTGGTTAGAAATGAATTTTTGCTATGCAATATTTCAAGTTTCCCAAACTTGAGTTAGGTAATATTTTACTATTAATAAAATATTCTTTTCTCTTCTAAGTGAAGCATTTGTTGAGGACCCTTCCTCCAAAAAGACAGAGACTGAATGATATCTATGTGAATATATATTGTCTTTGAATACTTTTCAATATCTCTGCCAGGTTCATTGATTTAAAATTCTCTTAGCTTCAAGCTGCTGTATGCATTTGAGGCTTATGCCAGGTTGTGTCCTAACTTCTGCCATTCACAATCACCAAGGTCTGATTGCAGGTCTTGACTTAGAGGATGAAAATAGCTCTTTCTGGGGCTGAAGAGATGGCTCAGCAGTTAAGAACACTGGTTGTTCTTGAAGAAGACCCGGGTTCGAATCCCAGCACCCACATGGCAGCTAACAACTGTCTGTAACTCCAGTTCCAGGGGATCTGACAGCCTCTTTTGTCCTCTGCTGGCATTGCATGACACAGGTGCACTTACCTACATGCAGGCCATACACACATACACATAAAATAAAAATAATGAGTAAAATATTTTTAAAATAAAAGAAAAACAGAAAATAGCTCTTTCCCTGAGCACCTTCCAAAGCCCACCCTGATGTTCCTGCTCTTCTTCCCCTTCTTGTTCATCCTCACAAGTGTTGACTGTGTTGGATTCTATGACCCTTGTGCTTATATATAAACGTAATCATTTCAGAAAGGAAACACCACAACCAAAATTGCAAAGGGATAGTCACTTTTTGATTTGCATTCTAAGACGGTGTTTGTTCCTAATCTACAGTTCAGCATAAGACTAGAGAATCTACAGGACTTGAATTTCAGTTGTTCATCTTGGTTGGTATTGCCTAGAAGTAAGCTACTAAATTTAAGTGTTACTTTATATATAAAGTGAAATGTGGTAACAATGATATAAATGAAGGTTGCTGCAAGGGGCTGTATGGGCTAATGTATGAATAATGGTAGTACGTAATCAGTATTTCATTGTTTCTGTCTCTTTCACTCCCTCCTTACACACAGAATAATCCTCTTAATTCCCGCCTATATTCTCTGATCCAACCAATTTTCATCTAAGCCAGAGATCTTTCAGTAGATCCGAGCCAGGCTTTAGGTATAATGACCTGCTCGTTCGTCTTCTCTTTTCCTCCTTCCGTTCCACTTTCCCTACCACGCCCTCTCTTTTCTTTCTCCTTTTCCCTCCGTCCTTCCGCCGTCTCCTCCTTTTCTCTCTTTTCTTCTCATCCTTTCCCTTCCATCTTCCTCCCCTTTTTATTTGCTTCCTACCAAAGTATCATTTGGGGGGCTGTTATGAACTGTATATTATCATAGACACTGTAAAGAGAATGTTGACAGAATGTCATGATCCTGTATGAAGTCAATACATTTGTGAGTCGATTTAGAATGAATAGACATGTCGATGCACTAAACACATTTGTTGTTACATAAAATAAATAAAAAACCTGCATTTTTGCTTTGTTACTAAAACCTGACCTAATCTTATTTTTCATTGGGTATTCAGGCCCATGTGATCCTCACGTGTTCATATCTATTCTGATTATGGGTAATAAGCACTCATCATATTATCAAGACTGAGGCTCTGATTCATTTTTACTAACTGTCTCTTTTTGGGTGAATGAAGTGGGAAGAAGGGAGAGAGAGAGAGAGAGAGAGAGAGAGAGAGAGAGAGAGAGAGACCAAAAATCTTACTAGATTCAGTGGTTTCTGAACTGCTGCTCCTAATTGTAGTTGTATTCGATGCCAGCTACTCAACTGGATCTATTAAAAACTACTTGTGGGGGCCAGCAGGAAGCCTTACTGAGTAAAGATATTTACTGCTACCCTGATGAGCTGAAGTTAATCCACCTGTGAGCTGGAGCTGTGGCTCCTTCCTGTGAAGATGGAACTCTGGTTCCCTCCCATATTCTGAAGCAGTGGTCCCTTTCTGTGAGCTGGATCTGTGGTCTCCTCCTGTAAGCTGGAGGCACAGAACAAGTGCCAAGGAGTTGTTCGATTTTTTTTTCTTTTACGTGTGTGTGTGTGTGTGTGTGTGTGTGTGAAGGTCAAAGGACAGCTTGCTGGAATTGGTTCTTTCTCTTCACTATGACAGCTTGGAGGCTCAGTGCTACTCAGCCAATTTGTGAAATGTCTCTCAGTAGACATCTGTTAGATATTTTGCTCCTGAGTAGGCTGGATTTAAGGATATAGGTTGTGGAAGACTGCAGTGCTAAAGTGCCATTTCAATATGTCATATCACAGGTACATACTATAAAAATAATTTATATGACTCCACATTCATTTTGGTCACCAAGCTAAGAAAATATTTGTCAGTTTTCTTCTCTGTATAGTTGTTTTCTTTCATACCATCTTCTGAATGAATTCAGTAAGTGATATGTTCATGCATATTTACTATAAGAGAGTTATACTCCAACCCCTTTAGGTTGCAATATCGGACTGTTGTAAGCACATTATACCAGAAACATAAGAATAAATTCACAAGTCACCTTGGTTTCATTGACTGCAATTTTCCACATAGTCTTGATTTCCCTTGATAGCTGGCCATTGGCAAACACAACTTCTTTTGGTCCAATCTATATTACTAATATTAGCTCTCATATCACATCTCACAGTAAATATGTCTCTCTTTCTTCCTATCTCTCTTTTTATATAATATAATATGTGTGCATGTGTGTGTGTTAGAGAATTGCCACAAAAGGGTTAAAAATGTTGCATTAAAGTTTGAGGAGTTCAAAGAGGAACTCGTGGACAGAGGCAGAAGACTGCTAGAGATGTGAAAAAAGAGTCTGGGGTGAGTGAGAAGCAAACCCTGGTAGATAGCCACTAGAGATGCTGCCATAGAATCTAGACCCAGGGTCAAAGGTTTAAGACAAACCTCAGGCTTGATTTGAGCTGCAGATTTGAGTTTCAGTTCCTAGAGGCAAAGTGCAGGACCAAAGTTTAGATGGATGGATGAATGGGGGCACAGACAGTGATATGAGCAGACAACGTTAGCTGTGGGGACTGAACTGAGCTTAAGCTCCTGGAATAGTAAGCAGTTCTTTGCCTATCAGTCCTTTGATGGTCACACTGAGTAGTCAGATTACAGAATATTATAAAATAAGCCAGAGTATTTTATTTAAAAATAATAAGGTGGTATTATTTGTTATGGTTTCATTAATAATCGATGGAGAAGCATGGCAAATTTAAAACATCAAAGGTAATTATTACCAAGCTATTTGGTAATTGTCTCTTTACTCTTTTTTTATGTCTTTTTGAGATGGGGTATCCTTTAGCCCCAGCTGGCCTGGAATTCAATTCAATCTATAGACCAGACTGGCCTCCATCTCACGGAAATCAACCTGCCTCTGCCTCCCAAGTGCTGGGATTAAAGACATGCGTGGCACCATGCCCAGCTCTTTACTTTTCTTTGATACCTTCAAGAGATAACTTCAAAGGCTCAGGGATTATTGTGGAAGAGGGGGTGGAAAGAGTGTAAGAGGCAGAGAGAGTGGGAGACCACAAGGAAATAAGAGTTTTCTAGACAGCTGGTCAGTTACTCACATGAAGCAACTGTGACAGTGTTCACAAGTCTCACATAAACTCAAGCTAGAAGAAAATCCCAGCATAGGCATGAGAAGTGGGTGGGAAACCCCAAACCTACCTTGGAAGTATTGGAAATGGATGGTTGTTGGGAGAGGGAGAGTCAATCTCTTTTAAGAGTGATGCTCTTGGTAGGTAGACC
>NW_008338999.1:5236983-5247620 GCF_000622305.1 Nannospalax galili
AGATAAGAGAGAAGAGAGAGAGAGAGGAGAGAGAGAGAGAGAGAGAGAGAGAGAGAGAGAGAGAGAGAGAGAGAGAGAGAACAGGAATTTGGGGGTAATAAGGGGATACAGATAGAGTGAATATACAGATGTAGTGAATCTAGAGATGTATGAAATTTGCAAAAATTAAATAAAAAAGAAAAAGAAGATAACATTGTAATAATAAAATAAAAAATTTACATTTCTGGGGCTGGTGAGATGGACCAGTAGTTAAGAGCACTGACTACTTTTGCAGAGGACCTGGGCTTGATTCCCAGCATCCACATGGTGGCTAACAACCATCTGTAACTCCAGTTCCAGGGGATCCAACACCCTCCCCTGACTTCCACAGGCATTGCAAGACATGGGTGCACTTACATACATGCAGGCAATACACTTATACACATAAAATAAAAATAATAATTAAAATGTATTTTTTAAATAATTATATTTCTTCCTCTTCCCCTTCCTAACCTTCCCCCTCCCCTTTATCTTCCTGTTCATCCTCTTCATCCTTCTCTTCCTATGCTTCCTTCTTCTCTTTTAGCTTCTTACCACATTATGTACTCTTGGAACCTTATGTACGGCAGGGTAAATACATTGTAGCTCCATTTCACAAATGGGGAAATTGCAAGATAGAATTTAAGGGACTACTCTGAGGCCATCTTTCTTTTTTAATATTTTATTTCTTTTTATTTTATGTGTATCGGTTTATTGCCCACATGTATATAAGTGCACCTGTGTTTTATAATGCCCAAAGAGATCTGAAGAGGGTATCAGATTCCCTGGAACTGGAGTTACAGAGGGCTGTTAGTCACCAAGTGGGTGGAAGGATCTGAACTCAGGTCCTCTGAAAGGCAGCCACTGCTCTTAACCACTGAGCCATCTCTCCAACTCCAGAGGCTGTTCTTAATAGTGGAAAGGAAACTACAAGTTCCTTTTCTGTGTAGCTCCTGGTCTTCCTACAGATCATGCCAAGATTTTCAGCCTTGGTACTCTCTTGCCATGTTGGGCCAGGCAGTCCTTTACTGTAGAAACTATCCTGTAGCTGTCCTGGATATTGTCAGATATTGAGTAGTACCTGGACTTCTAAACACTGGATACCAAGAACAGACTTGACTGTTCCCAAGTTGTGACAGGAAAGTTCCTAGACTTTGCCGGATGTCCACTGGGAGCCAAAATCTCATTCATTAAAATAAATATAAATAATTTTCTCTCGAGTGAAAACATGATTTGCCTCCAAGAACCAGCAATGTAGATACCAAATATTTGAAATATTTTAGTATAATATATGCGAAATCCATTGCTATAGCTGAACATGTCAGTCCCTAAATTTCAGGATTAGCAGATTTCTTTAAGATAGATCACAATGTTTAATATGGGAATTACAAGTTGTAGTTTGAAGATCATCAATTATTATAGGATAAAGTCAGTCAGATTAGGTCATGCAGAAATTAGGTTTTAATTTAAAATACTGAATGAAGAAGATTGTTCTCCATGTATCTTTTCATTTTAGTTCCTAATTCATTGCATAAATAACAATATAGACATACGTCTTAAACACTTGAGAGAGGCAAAGGAATCACTGAAATCTGTTTAATTACTACAAAGTCTATGTTTTACTTTTCCACATTCTTTTTATCTCACATTTACATACATGGTTTTTACATAATAGTAATCACTGGGTATAATTTCCATCTTTTTAAACTTAAATTACATCATAAACATTTTCACATTGCTACATGATATGCATAATCATATTTTAATGTCTAGATAGTATTCTATATAATTGGTGTGCCATAATCTATTTAAATACTCCCCTATAGCTGTATATTTAGGTTGTGCATGCTATCATAAGTAATACTGCAACATTCATCTTTGTGATTATTAAATTATATTAGTTTTGGAGACTGATTCACAGGAATGAAATTACTGAGTGAACATTACGAGCATTTTGAGGCTTATGAAATGGTGCACCAAATTGAGTTCCAAAGGGATCAACATTGCCAGTAGAAATACAGACTGGCATCAGTTAATATTACATCCCTTTCAGAATTAGGTATTTTAATCTTTTTTTCTGTTATTTATAATCAAATCATTGAAAATTCACTTTGAATATCTTTTTGTTGGTGCTGATTGTCTACAGTATTGGGGGAAATAAACGCCATTAATGTAGTGCTTACATATGCAATCACTAGGCTAGGAAATTTGCATTCATGATCTAGAATAGCTACCCTGCCTCTGCCTCTCCAGATCATGGCTCTCTATGTCCATGCTGTTTACTTTTTCTTCATAATACTTAGCGTATCTCAAATTATATTGCATGCTTATATTCTTCCTGATTTTTTGATACATCCAATGAAATGAAAATTTGCTGACCGTAAGAGTTTTGTTATGTATGCTGTTATTTGTTTCCCATCTGGGAAAGTGCCTGGCCCATGGTAAGGATTAGAAAATATTATTGAATAAAGAATTTAATTAATCGATTTCGATTTATAACTACATCAAGCCTGACAGATGGTCACTGGGACTGTTTAGAGATGCCAGGTCTCTTTATTTCCTCCCCCACTCTATTGCTCTGACAACAGTCATAGAATTTTCTTTATCCAATGAGAGCTGAGCAGGAGTGATGCGATTAGAGGCAGACTAGAAGCACAGCACACACATTTCAACACTGGACTCTTCCCCTGCCACAGCTAGTATCTATGTTCCAAATAGCATCTCCTCTGCCCACTATATCTCAGTTTAAGACAGCTATTAAATAGATCAGGGCTTCCAAGTGACACTTGATGGTTTGTAAGAAGAACCCAAAATAAAATGACATCCTTAGGGCTGAGATTTGCAGTTACTCCAGTATAGTCTACTATAACCTGACTGTGACATGTGAAAAGAATGTGACCTCAGTCACAGAGCTGGTCGTGGGGAAGACAGCACACAACGTGATGCTTTTTGTGCCTTTCCCACTGCATAGCGCCACAAACAGGGTAGCACAAACAACAGAAGTTTATGGTCTCACAGTTATGAGTAAAAGTCTAAAATTGAGGTGTTGACTAGGCATGGGGCCCCACCCAGGCCTGTGGTCCCAGCAGTGGGAAGGCAGAAGTCGGAACTCAAGTTCGAGAGTTGGAGACAAACTTGAGAAACACAGTGAGATCCTTTCTCAAAGAAAACAAATTAAATCAAGGTGCCATCGTGGTTGATTTTTTCTGAAGCTGTGAGAAAATATATGAGTCTCATCCACCCTCTGATGGCTTACTGTCTGCCTTGGCTTTCTTAGGAATGTGGACTCTTATTCTGATCTCTGCCTTTTCTCTATCTCTTTGTCTGTCTGTCTGTCTGTCTGTCTGTCTGTCTCTCTCTCTCTCTCTCTCTCTCTATATATATATATATATATATACACATACATATATATGCACACATCTATTTCTGCTTCTCTGTGTCTAAATCTAAATTACTCCTTTTATAAAAAGATATCAATGATACTGAATTACACTGTATTAGTACCCACTCTACCACAGTGTGACCTTGTCTTAATTGATTACATCTGAGCCACCCTATTTCCAAATAAGGTCACAGTCTAAAATAGGCATCATAACTCAACATAAATGTCAGAAGGGCAAAGTTCAATAAGTAAAATTGGAACAAAAGTGCTTGATTGGCCAATTACCCAGAATTATATTATATGCATATGTGTTTTTTTATTTTATTTTTGTTTTGTTTTATGTGTATGCGTGTATTGCCTGCATGTAGGTAAGTGCACCTGTGTCATGCAATGCCCACAGAAGTCAGAAGAGACTGTTGGATCTCCTGGGACTAGAGTTACAGACAGCTGTTAGCTGCCATGTGAGTGGGATTTGAACCCAAGTCTTCTGAAAGGACAACCAGAGTTCTTAACCACTGAGCCATCTCTCCAGCCCCTATATGCATATATTTGTGTACACACATATATACCAAAGTTTTGCATACAAACACCTTAACATTATATGGGATATAAACAGTATATAATAATTACGTGGTATCATCTATATTAATCTGGATGGAGGATAATTAACCTACTGTTGATTCTGTTATCTATAAAACATTCCTGGAAATTTGTTGAATTAGCAGGAGCTAGCAATACTGATAAAAAATGAGAGCTGAAACAGCAATGATAACTTTGTAAATATATATTGTTAAAATGAACAGTGTTACAGTTTCAATTGATGATAGCCCAGCTGCTATGTCCATATGTCTTCAGTATTTCTTGATTAGCACCAAGTATTTAGAATAAATATAAAGGCATCTGAAATGGTGTGGCTAGGATCCCAGATGCCTTCACCATATGTTAAGAATTTCTCATTTAAAAACACAGACCCATCTCATTTGACTTATCTGGTATAATACACAAATTGTTCTCTTATCCTACAAAGCATTGAATCATAAATAATACTAGCTAGCTCATGATTAATATTGTCAGCTTGACAGGATGCTGAATAACCTAGGAAACAAGCCTGCAGATACACTTGTGAGGGGTTAATTAGGTTACTTTAGGCTCTGGGGATACCTTCCAAGGATTATTGGGATTAGGTAAATTGAGGTGGGAAGACTCACTTTAAAGAGTCTCACCATTTCTTAGGCTTGGGTCCTGGGCTCATAAAAAAGAGAAAGCTAACTAAACATTCAACATTCACTGCTCCCTGCTTCCTGTGGATGCAATGTGACCAACTGCTTCAAGTTTCTGCTACCTTGACTTCCCCCAAATGATGCTTGAGCTGTGAGCCAAAATAAACTTTTCTTTTCATAAGTTGCTTTTGTCAGGGTATTTTATCAGAGCAACTGGAAAAGTAACTTGCATACTATATAAGAGAGCTTAAAAATCCCATGGCACTGAAGTTTTACAACGAGGCATTGCAATTTAGGAGCCCAAGGGTCTAGACTTATACCCCAATCTTTGTTAACGTGGTAGCATTTAATCAATTATTTTGACTTTTATTGGGGTTCTTACAAATTATGCTTCATCATGGTATCTGTAAATCTTATATTTCAATTTCTTTCTTTTACACTTAGTAGGAAACATCTTCCTTTAAGATATACCTACTCATACCAAATGCAAAATCATGGCCTGAACTTGGATGACCAGGTGACTTTCATTTGAATGTTAAGTGGTCATCTTAAATGAGAAGTACCAATAAGTTAGATGAACATTAGTAAAAACATTGCGAAACCCAGCTGTTTTATTCTATGAGAGGAGTCAAGTCTACTTCATCCTAATTGGCTTAATTTTATGTGAATCCTTTCATCTGTGATGATTACGTTTGATTGTTGACGTGCTACAAACTAGAACCACCCAATTAGGGAGTCTCAATGAGGAACTGTCTAGATTAGATTGGCCCATGGACAAGTTTGTAGGGGATAATCTTTTAAAAAAATATTTTATACACTATTTTATGTGTAGTGTATTGCCCATATATATGTAAGTGTACCCATGCCATGCTTTGCCCGTGAAGGCCAGAAGAGGGATCAGATTCCCTGGAACTGGAGTTAAGAATGGTTTTTGGCCACAATGTGGGTGCTGGGAATTAAACCCTAGTCCTTTGCAAGAGCAGCCAGTGCTCTTAACCACTGAGCCATCTCTCCAGCCCCCTGTAGAGGTAATCTTGATTCTGTTAATTGAGGTGGGAAAACCTCTATTGGTGGCTTATTCCTTGGGTAGGGGATCCTGAATTATATAAAAAAGAGAAAGCCAGCTGAGCACTGGCATGCATGCATTCCTTTGCCTTCTGCTCTTGACTGTGGATGTGACTATCTGCTTCAAGTTCCTGCCTCAACTTTCCTGTATGATAGACTGTGACGTGGGACTGGAAGCATTTTAAACCCTTTCTCCCTCTTTTTTCAGGTTATTTTATCATATCACCAGAAATGAGACTAAGATAGCACTGTACCTTTTGATGGGATATCATCATGGGAGAAGACATTTTATAACAGTGGACAGCTGCCTCTGATATATACCCAAATTCTTCTGTTACAACCTTAACCCCTAATGTGACTGTCTTTAAGAGACAGAGAGTCAAGTAAAGTTAAATGAGGTCACAAAGGTGAGGCCTTTCTCTCATAAAGTCAGTGTTCTTATTAGAAGGGGAAGAGATTCGAAAGATTTCGCTTTCTATGTGCTCATAGGGAAAGTAGCGGTGTGCAGCACTGCAGAATCCCCGTGGTGGATATTGCCTATGAGACAGACCCGGAGGACCCTATTCTCTTAAAGGTTATTTGGCTAGCTATCTAAGCATTGTTAGAAAAAAAGTCAGTGAAAACTCTTTGTTAATTCCATGTTAAATCTTTGTTGTAAGCATTTAAATGTCTGCCTTTGAAATGACAGAAGCTCTAAAGCCCCCAGCAGTGTGATTCCTTGATTGACAGCTGTCAGCCTCTTCCCCTACCTAGGGCTGTAAGAGCAGCTGACTCTAACTGAAACCAAACAGCTACCTCAGGCTGGGCAGAGATAGAGCTAGACCAGGAGCTGCTCTATATTCATCCTGATTCTGTTGAGAGTGAGAACAATGTTTTGTTACTCCAGGTCCTATTGGGAAAATGATTACAACTCCCATTCACCATTTTCTGGGAGGTTCTGGGAGGTCAGTTAAGTAGTTGCTCCTTTCATAGTTTCTCAGCTGTCATCCAGAAGTGGTTGTTCTGAAATTCTCCTGGCTGCCAAGTGGAGACTCTAACCCAGGCACCAACATATAGAGCAAGCCAGAATAGTTAGTCATGGATGTTCTAAAGAGACTAGTTTTAGTTAGGGAACCACCAAACTGTGATGGACATACCCCGCCCCCCACAGCTTTGCCTTGAGAGACTCTGCTTGGGTCATGAATTTTAGATGACCATGTGTACAGTCATTTCAGATAACCGCATTCCCCAGCCACTCTGGATCACATTAGAGAAGTTCTCAACCTAGGTTACAGGAGCAATTCAGCACCCGTGACGATAGTGAACAATAATGTACAGGCTTAACTAGCTAGGTCACCATGGGCAAGTAGTCAGGGAGAACTTCCTCCTGGGCACTCCCCCTGTGCAAAGATAGGTCCCACTTCAAAATCTTTCCAGTAGTTTTGGTGTCGAATTTCATTTAATCGCTGGCAGAGTGGACTGAGGTGGCTGCATGAACAGGTGACTTTGGGAATGGGCAGTCATAAGCACACCCAGCAGCAGAGAAGAGTCCAGAAGAGCTAGGAGCAGAGGCTGAGGGAAGGCAGAGGGTGGAGAAGACATGAGACCAGTAAGGTAAGAGACTAGGAGGAGAGGGCTGAGACTAACAGCTGCAAAGCCTGGCAGCTGTAAAAATCCCAGACAGCCACCCAGAGCTGCTGGTGAGCAGTCCAGAACTATAACACTAACAGTTGAAGAGTCCTGAACCCTAGGCTCAGTGTTGCAACAGTATCTACTTCATACTGTGTCACTGGTACCTAAAGTTGAAGCACTAAAAGGGAAAGATACAAATACTTGGACCTCGGAGCTGCTGCCACGGAGAGAGCTGTACACTTTGCCTATTTGTAATGTCCATCAAAATCCATCAAAATCCCTTCAGTCAGTTGGTCGCACTGGTCCTTTGAAAGTTGATTTCATGTTTATAGAATTGAAACTTATTTGTTGTTTAAGTCACTTTGTGTATTTTCTAATGACAACCAGCACCAATTAATACAATAGAAGACTGAAATCGGGTGAGAAACTTTCTAGGAGACATGATTTTAAAGACAGGAAATAATGAGAATTAACAGCAGAGGGCAGAGAACTCCAGAAGAAGGTGAATGGGGAAAAACAGTCAAATAAGGAATCATAGCTTCTGAGATATTATATCAGGAGATTAAGCTCTCTATGGGTCTTTATGACTCCCAAGAGTTTTGTTTTTATGACATCATAGAAAGAAATGGTTGCTGTACAAAAGGCTAAGCCAGAATGTGAACAATATAATTTTAACAGATGGTGTAAAATATTAAGTACAAGTTATTTCAAAAAAGATTACTTTGTGTGATTCCTCTTTTTCCCTTTTCAATGAACAGTCTGAACAGCTGAGGGGACATTTGAAATGCAAATAATTTTGACCATTGATAAGAGCAGTATTTTCTGATTTGGACTTAAGAAAACTAAGTGACCAAACATTAACAATGAAAATAAATCTAATATACAGAGTTCTCATTGCTGTGTGTTAATATATAAATAGTATTTTTAAAGAAAGTTTATATATAGGGTTTTATACATGTTTTATACACATGTAAGTTTATATGTGGGATTTTATTCATGTGTGTACACACATATATGCCTCTCTATATACCCCTATATAAGTGTACATATGTATGCCCTTATATATGTGCATATGCATATTTATGTACACAGGTGTTCCTCAGTTTGTACAGTAGTATGGAGCATTATAGCGAATATACAGACTGAAACCATGCAAAGTGATCTTACAAAGCAATGGGAAAAATTACAGTTAATATCTATTACCCTTAAAAATCTTAGTCAATGCATTTTTTAAAACTCTCTTATAGCTTTGAATGTGCAGGAAAATGAAAAAAAATACTCAACTTAATATTTATCTGGTGTACTGCAATTTGAAGTGGAAACACTGCTAATAAAATGCTTATTTCTTTTTGTTTTTTTTTTTTTGTTTTTGACAGGGTCTCCCTAGTCCTAGCCCACCTGGAAGTCACTATGTAGACCAGGCTGGCCTAGATCGCACAGAGATCAGCTTGCCTCTGGCTCTGTGGGACTGGAATTAAAGGTCTGTGCCACCATGCCTGGGGATGTTTTATTTCTTTGTAAAGCTTTCTTGAGTAGTTCTTTTATAAATTGAACGTCTCTGCCCCTCTCCTATTTGAAAACTTTAACCCTTAATGTGACAATGCTTGAAGGCCTGTGACAGTTTATTACACCAGTCCAAGCTAAGATAAATTAGAATAATGTTTGCAGTGTTTGCTTGTGCCTTGATGTTTGATTAACTTAGAGAATGAGGTATCTTTTCTCATATTCCTAAGTCTGGATTAGATATGAATATTTTATCTTTTGCATTTACAATGTTGCAAAATACCTCTGATAGTTTCAGTAAGAGAAGTTTTCTGTCAGAATCACTACCTACGGGATAGCTTTTTTTTTAAAGACAGGATTTCATACAGCCCAGATTGGCCTCAAATTTACTATGTACCTGAAGAGAACCTTCAATTTCTGATCCTCTTGCTTCCTGCTCCAGAGTGGTAAGATTGGAGGCTTGCACCACCATAACCAGTTTATGTAGTGTTGGGATTGAATACTGGGCCTTTTATACTCTAGGGAAGTAGAGTTATACATCCTCAGACTCAAAGGACATCTTAACCTTTCTCATCATGACCATGTCCCTTTTATATCAATAAGCTCATTTCCACAAAGTGTCTCTGGCTACATTCCTTTAATCTTTTCAACAGGGCTGCATTGTCAGCATATTCCCATGGTCAGCTGCATCTTCTGTATCTCTGCTTATGTTCAATTTTATTTTCAGCATTATCATCTTTTTTCTTTGCTGCAATTTCATCTCCATTGGTGAAATCCACTTTAAATTATGGACTTTGTAGAATGTCGTGTGGGTTTGTCACTCCTAAGAGTGACACAAATGACCTTCGTTATCATCTCTGTGAACAGAATAACAAATGCTTAGTGTCTAATTAGAAAAAGTCACATGATTGACTAGATATAATGGTTAGGATTAATAGGATCTAGAATCTCCTGGGAGATAGGCCTCTGAGCATGCTTGTAGGGGATTAATTTGGGAGTGGGGGGCATTCCCTTAGCAGGAGATTCTGGTTTGTATAAAATAAAGAAAATCAGTTGGGTACTCGTAAGCATTTCTGCTTCCCAAGTGTGGGTACCACGTGACTAGGCAGCACCCTGCCCCTGCCATTATGCCCTCCCTACATGCTTCATGTCTTTCCCCTCCATGATGGACTAAATCTCTCTGGAACTATAAGAAAAAAGTAAGCCTTTTCTCCCTTAAGTTGTTTTTGTATTTTGATCACATCAGTGAGAAAGAAACCAGACATAAATTAGTACAAGGAATCAGATCATTCCTGCGATAAACCTTGACCATGTAGATATTAGGCCTTTGGAACTATTTCGTGGCTGGAACACGAAAAAGTTCAGAACTCTGGGATAGAAAAACTCTTGAATGCTGAGATCAGAGATTGATGGACCACTCTGGAGGGATCTTGAAAGACAGTACTGAAAGAAACACAGTCAGTGGAGACTCAGATCATGAGATTTCAGAGAGGAACAAGAGCTCTATCAGGAATCACCATAGGGGGAGCATTTGTGTGATATTTTAGCTAAGGAGCTGGCTGCCCTTTCCACAACAGCTAAGAGATGGAAGCACCCTAAGTGTGCCTCAACTGATGAGTGGATAATGAAAATGTGGTTCATTTATACGATGGAGTTTTACTCAGCAGTAAAGAAATATGAAATCATGAAATTTGCAGGTAAATGGATGGAACTAGAAAATGTTATACTAAGTGAAGTAACACAGACTCAGAAAAAAAACAAAAACAAACAAACAAACAACAAAAAAAGATGTATGTTCTCCCTCATATGTGGATCCTAGCACTAAATCCTTATAAGTG
>NW_008338999.1:5247819-5268271 GCF_000622305.1 Nannospalax galili
ATAATGGGTTATTTTAAGGGGAAGGGGGAGGGAAGGTTATACAAGGAACCTAGGGGATAAAGGGAAAGAAGGAGCTCACAAGAGAGGTGGGACCATAGGAGAAGGGTATTATTAAGGGAGAAATGGAAAAACGAGGGCACCTTAAATTGGGAAACCATGGTGGAAGGGTTAGACAATGTGAGAGATAAAGAATGCCTAACTAGTTTTAGAAAACCAGAGGGAACCATATTAGGCCAATAACCTACTGACAAATTATACATACAACCAGATCAAAGAATGTAATATATGTCTAGGCAAGGTTTATCTGAGAGCATTTGGTCTTTGCCCACACTCTATCTACTTGGCATATGGTAATTGTGCTGGATAGCTTTAGTGTCAACTTGACACACCTGGGTTGAGGGAGCCTCAATTGGGGAATTTCCTCCATTGGAGTGGCCAGTGACCATGTCTGTAAAGTATTTTCTTTATTTTTAAGTGATGTGGGAGGACCCAGTCCACTGTGGGTGATGTCATCCCTAGGTAAGCAGTCCTGTATTGTATAAGAAAGCAGGCTGAGCTTGCCAGAGGAGCACACCAGTAAGCACTGTTCCTCTATGGCCTGTGCTTCAGCTCCTGTCTCTGGGTTGCTGTCCTGAGTTTCTACCTTGGATTCCTTCTGTGATGAACTGTCACCTGGGATATGGAAGCCAAACAAATCCTTTCATCTCCAAGTTGGTATTGGTCAGAGTATTTTGTCACAGCAATTGAAAGCAAACTATAACCATAATATATACAACCAGACAGCAAAAATGATTTTTAATTACTTTAAATATTTAAATTATTTTTACTGAATTTTTGAAATATTTTTTCTTTTTTGGTCTTTTTGAGACAGAGTCTCCCAGTACAGGGAGACCCTGTCTCAAAAAGATTAAAAAAAAAAAAGTACCAGACTGGTGGAACTAACCTTCTTGGATGTTTAACAGCCATCCTATGAGGCCTATTCTAATTTGGTCAGAGGGACATAAAGGATAGTTTTTGCTCCTTTCTCTCCTAGGTCGACCAAGTCCAGAGGACTATGAGCATTTCTCAAAATGTCCTCTAACTGGTGATCAAGGAGGCCATGGAGACCTCACCAGATGGACCTGAACCAGTGTCAGTCTACAAAGAGGAGGGTCAACACAGAACAAACATTTCCTCCATGCTTCCAAGCGAAGCCAGCCATGGTCAAGCAGGACCTTTGACTTATCTTCATATAGGCGGAACTGGTAAAAGAAAGGTGCCAGGGGCTCCTCCCAAGCCCATGTGACCCCTGAGGAACAGATCCTCAAATGACCTTAAGAGTAAAAATAAATTGGTTAATATGGGCAAATTGTAGGGTCTTAAACACCCAAAAGGAAAGTATAACCAAAGATTAATGGGGTCAATATAATTTTTGAACGTCCATATGTATAGCTAAAGGCTACATAACAAGAAACAAAGCCAGACTGGAGATACCTTCCTTTGAGTTATTGGCCAGGGTGGCCCAAAAGACTCCCAGATAGTAACCCAGCAAAGAACTGGGAAAATGAACAGCAGACCCCAATCTTATCTAAAGGAATATTGACAACTGATTGCTGCTACATGAGGAACAGCTGATCTTCCTAAAACAAGGACCTCTAGATAGGCTGACTAGATTCAGCAGACAGACAAGCACCAGAGAATGGCTGGGGGTGTTGACAACATGGCAGACAGTAACAGGGATGACAGAGTATATGGTCTCCAGTGTGTGGGAGGGGGGAGGCTATGGGAGGGTGCCATTTGGGAAGTGGGTATATAGTTGAATAAGATTGTGTGGGATGTTCTGTATGATATACACACACAAAACCAACAAATTAAAGAAAAGACATATTTGAGGATGAAGCATAAAAATTTACTTCATGTCAAATAGTAGAGGTGATAAACATTACCAGTGAAATCTACCTTGTGACTTTATATCCATAGTCAGGTACTAAGGATCTGAGTGTAACTGACTGTGACTAGTAATAATCAAATACATAGAGATTAAAGACATGTATACAAACATCTAAGTGTTAGTAGCATTAAAAATGTAGGAAACAACATATTTTGAAATGAAATAGATATCTTCTTTAAAGGGTAAAAACTCAATTTTATGTCTTATAGGGTTTATACTGTGTTCAATATTGTATAACTGCATTAATTCAACTGTGAACCTAAAAATTTACAGCCACTTTTGAAGAGATGTATCCTTGCTCTGGAATGTTACTGAACATGTTAAAGCTGTAATGAAATGCTTCTACTAATCATGTGGCTATTAAATAAAAAAATAATAATAAGAGTGTACAGAGTGTAGGTCCTTGGTCAGGACTCCTTTATTAAAATCCACCCAACCAGGCCTCAGGGACTATTACAAAAGACATGGCATAAAGATTGTAAGAGCCAGAGAGGAGGTGAATGTCCATACAGAAATAGAGTCTTGCAGGCTCCTGGGACTCTTCTCATAGGAACTTACAGCAATGACGTCAGCATGCACAAGACCTACACAAATTCAAGCAGACAGAAACGCAGCACAGAACTGTGGAAATGGATATCAGGCCCCAATCTTAGTCAAAGAATTACCCTGATTATTTCTGGGTAAGGAAGAGCTGATCTTCTTAAAGGAAGGGACTCTAGATAGGCTGGCTAGACCTCAGTGGATGAACTTTCACTGAGGGACATCTGGGGACAGTAACTTGACATAACAGGCCTTAAGACAAACGACAGAATGTATGAATTCCACTGGGGGGGCTATGGGATGGTGCCATTGGGGAAGGAGGTCTAAAGATGATTAAGATGTTCTGTATGAAATACACAAAAATTCAATAAAATTTGTAAAAATATGTCTTGTTTTCTTCTCAGGAAGAAAAAATACTACCCCTTTGCTGCCAGTGACAGTTACATAAAAGAATGAAACGCTGATACATTTGCACAGTGTGAAGGTATGTCAACATCATTTTTGTAAAGAATGACATCTTTGTTAGTTCTCATCTGAACAGTGGAATTGCTTATGTACATTCATCTATGTTTTCTTGTTTGAGGCTCCTTGCGTACAAATTCTAAAGATGGCTCTCTAAATTTGTGATTAAGATTTGATAGCCATTTTGTTCACAAGAATAGTAGTTGGAAGAAACAGATTTTTGTTATTGTTAATCAACCACGTTCTGAGATTTTTATCAGACTAAGAACTGACTATAATTGGAACTGAAGAAGTCAGGAATGAAAAATTCGAACACCTTGTTTTGCTTCTTAGAATTGAGATGTGTTCACTTATCATCTTGAATTTATTCCTTCAGGGTATTTAAAAAATATAATTGATAGCATTCATAAGAAAATCAATTTTAAGGCAAATTGTGAGATGCACATTTATAAAATATAAAAAGAACCATTTGGTATAAGTCTAGGTATCCTTTCAGAGTATGCAGTCACAATTTAATAGATGGTGCCCTAGAGGCAGGACTATGGGTTTACATTTGCTATTTACTATTTTGTCATTTGTAGGAAGAAGATTGTATAGGTTACATACCTGCTTGATGTCCAAAATAGTTTCCAGAGCCTAATAATTTGTAAATGAAGAGTTTGATAGCCAGGATGGTGCATGGGATATGTGGGCCATTTCATTGCCTAAGAAATGGTTTAGTCTGATCAATTGTGGACCATTTTCAAACACTCTACAGGAGTCTGAGAATTCCTACTACATGCACACTAGGAATCACCATTTATTCCTCCCCACCCCCCCCCCGGCAAAAGACCAGTTCATGAGGGTAAAGACATTTACTTTTTGAATTTACTTTTGAAATTTTTATTTGAAAAATACATTACACAGCAGAGAACTATCTCCTCCCCCACTGCTCTTTCACAAAGAAACTATGGTAAATGTAACTGAGATATTTGGCTAGGGTAGATCCTGAGAAAAAGAGAGGCCCAGTTAGAAGTTGAATAGACAAAGTCTGCCAAAGAAGGTTCACCTCTCTTTTAACATAAAAGAGCCTTGTAAGTTATCTTAGGAATCAGATAAAACTTGTGCAGAATTTCTGCCATGCACACAAAGACTACTGAAAATTTCAGCATGAACAATTTACACTGACCTGGGCCCCAAGTAGGATAAAAAGGAGATTTCTTTATCAGAAAGATATGTGATTACCTGCTTTTACTAGTCTATGTAAGTACATATTTACATATTAATATTAATATTTTCTTTTTTCAGGCCCTGGGGACTGAACCCAGAGCCTGTGCATGTTAGGCGAGTACTCAGCACTGGGTACCAGCTCCAGCCCCCATGTTAATATTTTCTTAACTGTATTATTTTTCATTATTTTCAGTAACAGCTCATGGTAAAGTGCTCCTTGCTGGTTTTTGCTCTATTTACATGCATCCTTTATTTTTCCAGTATTTTATCACATTCATTGCACAATCTTAGTTCCATGATGCTTAAATATTAGAAATGACTTTACTCTGATCCTGGATTAAATCTGTTGGGTTTCATTTTATTTATAACTCCTGATTCAGACCAGGTTTAGCAAGGTGCAAAGATACATCAATGACTTTGACATACTTGGACATCTAAGGCCTCCAGTGTGTAAACTACGCCTGTTTGTGTCCTTTTGAAGTAGATGTAGAACTAGTTGAACTAACCAGTTACAGAGCTTTACCAGTCACCCTGTCCTCTCTGACATTATTTTCACTTCCAGCCCTAGGAAGTTAATTACTGCTTCCTGAAGCAATGTCTTTGAAGAATACCAAGACATTCAAAGTTTATTCCAAATTTCCTAAAGAATGGAATTTCTGTATAGAGGTCTGAAACTTTTAGAAATGTGAATTTCCTTCTCTTAAGTAGGAATGTTTTGATTCCTTCAAATAATATCCATTTGGATGAAAGGGACAAGTCTTTGGTTTTATGTATTTGCCGACTTCTGATGAAATAGAGTAAAGTAAAAAAGTCCACTTTCACTTCCTTTGAAGACTAGAAACTTTTTAAAATTAATTTCTGCTCACATAAGTAAAAGTGCCTTGGGTTAGGTTTGAAGGCTACAAAGTGTATGTTCATCCTCCTTATGTTCCAGCGTTCTCTCATCTTTAATTCCACATTCTTACTGCAAAGTCTGTCCCTCAGCCCCTTTTCTGAAAGGCAGCTGGAGTGTAAGAGTGAGATACTTAATCCAGATATTGGGTCTCCATTTTTTTTCCAAGAGAATTAGAACTAGAATCATAGATAGTTCTATATTTGAAAAGTGTTCATTCATAAACAGTAAACATTTAAAATACTGTAGACCTTTCCTAACCCTATGTTGGCATTTCTTCATTTTTTTTATAAACATAGGTAGTTGCTCAGGACTCTAATGGCCTCTGAAGTGGCTCAGTGTCACAAACATTGAGGCAGCTGTGGCATAGCTGAGAAAAATGGAAGTTCAAGATAAATCTGAATTTAAATTTCAGTGCCCCCTTTGACTAGTGCAGGATTGGGTATGTTGTTTATTTGTCCTGGCCTTTCTTTTCCCATATGTAAAATAAAGCCATCTTTTAACATTTGCACAGGGTTACTGTGAGGATGGAATGATAAAATAAATGTAAATACATTTTGTGCTTAAAGTCCTCTACAATTATAAAGCAAAACATTTTAATCATACTTCTAAAATTTGCATAATTTAAATAATAAGTTCAGATGTGGTTTGTTCCCATTTAAATTATGTGAATTCAGGACCAGAACATCTAAGAGTAGAGTATAACCACTCTTGAAACACTGTTAGTGATGAGAAGTTAATTAATCATAAGGTATCATGGCTGGATTTACCCTAATCTATTCTGAATATTGCCTGCATCCGAAAACAGCAATTCAACCATTAAACCACAACCGTCAGAGAGAAAGTCCAAATAAATAATTTTAATTATGATACATTACTTATTACAGTAAAAATTGGCATTTTCCCCCTTTAAAAGCAGAAGCACCAGTCTTAGAATACGCAGTATGAATGGTATTTTAAGTGAAATATAATATAATATAATATAATGAGCAGATATTTTAGTATAGGACAGTCTTTCTAAAAGGAAAGTGGTTTCACACATTGAAATCTGTTAGAATAGAAATAATGTCATTCTGAATAATAAAATAACCCCCATGACTTTCAAAATCCACTTCAAATTAAATATGCTATAGTGATGAATAGATATATGAAAAATTAAAAGGGCTTAACTGGTCAAAAATAGAGGGTTTTTCTTTTTAAATACAAATGTAACCCATGTAGAGGGTTTTTTTGTTTTAGTTTGTTTTGTTTTATTTTGTTTTTCCCATATAGTCACAGAGATTCTTTTGAGGGACTAAGGTGAACATTTTATTTAAGAATTAGTTTGTTCATTTGATCATCTCATTTTTATTGAACACCAGCTTTGTGCTAGGCTTTGCAATAGGCATGGGCGATCCAGAGAAGAAAGTCATGGTCCTGCCCTGGAGGAGCTCACAGTCTAGTGGGGAAAACAGGGTGCTATTGAATTTAAAATTATAAAAAATTATCAGACAACTTTATAAATTTCTTTTGTAATCAAATAAATTTTGCTATGAATGGATGGTAAAAAGGGATGATGTCCAGTGTAGAGAAACTCCATCTGCTTCAATATCATGTGACTTCCGCGAAGGCAGTGATGTGGTTCTGGAAAAGAAAGTGGGATTCCAAAGTCAGAGCCCTGTAAAAACTGATTTCATAAAGTATTTAGTGTTTTGACATAGATTCATTAACTCAAGATAGAACTGCAGCCCAGATACTTGTTGCCTAAACTTACTTCTTTCTAGTACATAATATTAGCTAATTACTTTTTTATTCAATATTCTTAACTAACTGAATATATTAAAATGTTATACCTACTATTCAAAATTAACACTCAGGTAGATAAAAACAGAAATGCCATATGCATTAATATTATAGTCTTTGTTAATGGAATTTCAATGCTCTGTGTTGGAGTTTCCAATTAATTGTTCCCTGTGAGACAGATGGTGTAGAATGAAGTGCAAAACTGCTCGGACTCAAACGGCATTTGTTGGTTGACAGAAATCTAAAGACTTCATTTTTGATGCATGAATCCAGACTCCACACTGCAATTTGTGTTTTTTATTTCAATGCAGGGATTCTATACAGCCCCCTCCTCTATTTGTTCTTTTTAATTTATTTTTTTTTAATTCATGGACTAGTAGAAAGAATCCTTATGGAATGGCTAATACTGAAATCAATTCAGGCATGCACTAGGCTGTGCTATGGGTGCTGAAATACTGCAGTAAACAGCTGATAATCTATGACGAATCCTGTCACATTGGGATTGTGTTAAGATAGACCAGAAGAACAGCCTCAACAAATACAGCAACGTTACAAAAGGAAGCTCATCACAGCGCCCATTGAGACTCTTTTACAGTTGTTGTCATATTTGCTCTTCATAATACAATGAAATCATAAACAGAATTTCATGGGATCAATGCATGTCCTAGGTTTTTTTTCAGCGTATATGTAGCTCTTTTCAAGTTCGAGTGTTTGAACTAGTTAAAAGATACTTAAATCTAGTCCTGCTGGTATAGGCCTGTAATCCAAGCCCTGGCCATATAAAGAATTCAAGTTCATCCTGGGGAAATTAGTGAGCCCTTATCTTTAACTACAAAGCCAAATAGGACAGGGTTGTAGCTGAGTGGTGGGAGCACTTGTCTAGCATGTTTAAGGTCCTATATTCGATCCCCAGTACCTCTTAGGCATATTCAATCCATGAACAGAAGAGTATCATTGGCTACAATTTAGAGCATTAGCTTCTAGGTTTAAACGCCCGCTTAATATTAGAGAAAAGCAGTATAAACAGGAACCCGAAATGAAAGCATGGTAATTGCTTCAGTCACTCCTGACAATGCCGTAGAAACTTTAGTTGGCCATTTAAGAGCATGCATGGTGGACCTGGGAAGATAGTTTTAGTGGGTAAAGTGCTTTCTGTGCAAGCATGCGTATCTGAGTTTGGGTCTTCAGCACCCACATAAACAGCCAGGTGTAGCAGTGCATGGCTGTACTCTCAGCACTAGGGAAAGGCATCAGGAAGACACAGGTGGGACTCACTTGTCAGTCAGTCTAGCCAGTTGGTGAGCTCCAGGTTCAGAGAGATCATCTCAATGAAACAAGGTGGACAGCAATAGAAGAAGATACTTGATGTTGACCTCTGGCCTCCACAGGTTTGTGCGTGCATGCGCGCACACACACTCACACACACACACACACAGAGTGAAAATTTTGGGAGAGTCAGAAGCCTATCTCTAAGTTTTCTTGGGTTTTTCTTACAAAAGCACAGGTATGACTTTAGAACAAGAGAGAGTTCTCAGAGTTACATCATGATTTGTGACCGAATAAAATTGTAAGAACTGAAGAAAAAATGCATTACAGATTTATTTTCATCGGCCTTGCAAGGTCATGAAGTAAGCAAACTGAAAAACAAAAACGATTTGATATAGTGTTTCAGTACAAGACTGATATGGGTGTGTGTCTCGATAGGACTCCGAACAAAATCTTGATGGAAAGATACTAAGACAGAAGTTGAAGATGAATCATTCAGTGGCAGCAGACAAGTATGAAAGAAATGATGCAGTGACAAGAGCGAGAGGGGGGAAAGGAGATAAAAGGAAGGGAAGATGGATGGTATTTCCAAAGGTATGTGTTCTTGATGTTGACTCAGATAATGAAGGGACCACAAGTCTCACTAAACTTGCTGAGAATAATCGTACGCGAAAGGCAGTTTCATCACACTGGAAGGCAAGGTTAAATATTGAAAGATCTTAATATAGTGGAGAACCAATCAGAAACAAAATACTGATGAGAAATGCAAAACCGACAGAAGCAAAGGAAGACCACATAACACAGGTGCATGCTGGGAGGAGTGACACAGAAGACACAAGAGGCACGTGGCCATACCTTGATCAGGCAACTTGGATGGGTCAAAAGGGGAAAGGTACGCTAATAATAAACAAACACAACAGGACTGCCCAAAAGGGGGTGTGAGGTTACTGCCTGCTGTGATCTGGATGTGTCTCCCACAAAGTGGCTGTTGAAATTCGTGCTCAATGCAGCAGCTGTGGGAGGTGGGGCTCGGTGAGGCAATTAGACTGTGAAGATGGAGTCCTCAAGCATAGATTGATATCACTGAGAATGGCTTCTTTACAAAACACTAAACTCAGTTCCTCTTCTCTCTCTTCTCACCCCCTCTCTTTCTTTCTCCCTCTTTTCCTACCCTTCTTCCTCTTTCCTTCTTTCTCCCTCTCCCTTGCATCATCATGGGATGATGCTGTTAGAATGCCCTGGCCAGAGGCTAGTACCTTGATCTTGGACTTTGTAACTGTAGGACCATGAGTCAATAAATTTCTATTTACTATAAATTAATGGGTCAGATTTTGCTACAAATGTCTTCGTGAATGACATCCTGAACATACAGCTGTGTGGGTGCTGTCAAGAGCCAGAAAATGCTGTAATTCAGTCTTGTCATTTGAAATCCAGTGCTTCAGGCCGGCAAGATAGCTCAGCTGGTAGGACACTTACCGTCAAGCCTGAAAACCTGAGCTTGATTCCCCACTTCTACCAGGTAGAAGAAGAGATCTGACTTCCACAAGTGCTGGCCTCTACAGGCACACCATGATGTGCCCCCCAAGAAAATAAATTGATTAATTAATTCCTCAAGTGTAATAAATAAATGCAATTAAAATAATAAAATCCAAGGCTTCAGTGGCTACTGTCTTCATTTCATTGTCCACAAATTCCAAATCATGTACGTACCCTTCTTTTTTATCTCATTATCAAGTTAAACTACAAGGGTAAAAGTTTGTTTCCAAATTGATTATGATTTTGGACTGCACTGTTCGGAGAAAACTCCAGGACAGTTAACCCTTTATATCTCACATTATACTCAAAATTTCAGCTCTGTAATGACTTTTCCTATTTGAGAACAATCCCACCTGGGACTCTTCAGTGTAACCTGTGGTTAGCAGAATGAGAAACAGACAACAGTAAAACAGTGAAGTGACAGTGCACAGGAAAGGAAAAATCAGAGGGAGGAACTGGAGAGATGGCTCAGCGGTTAAGAGCACTGGCTGCTCTTGCAGAAGACCCAGGCTAGGTTCCCAGCACCCACATGGCAGCTAACAACCATCTGTAACTTTAGTTCCAGGGTATTCAATGCACTCTTCTGACCTCCACAGGCATTGCATGATATGGGGGCACTTACATACATACAGGCAATATACTCAAACACATAAAAATACTAAATTTAAAAATCAGAGGGAAATTCGATAATGGGTTTCAAGTGCATGACAGGACTGTATGAATAGGACAGGGACCTTCTGTTGATCAGCTTCCCTGTGTGGGAGTTAATTACCTATATCACAAAATGAAAAGGATACATTACTTTTTTAACAAGCCATTAAAAATAGCAGCTTTCTTTTTGCATAAACATGTTATCCCCTAAAGGAATCTTGAAAAGGGACAAGATAATTCTATAACATCAAAAATGCTATGCTGTCATCTGTAAGACTATGGTTCTATAGTATACAGCTTGTATTAGCAGGGAATGCAAAGTGTAATTTGAAATATGTACATGTAATAATTCCTATGTAAGAAGTTATGATACTCTTTCCTCATCAATAATTTTCTCAGCAATATACAAAGACAGACTTGCATTTAATATTTTCACGTCACTTGTCTTTGGGAATAGACTCTGTGACACCCCTCCTCCCCAGCTAGCAGTGACTCACCTATTAATCTGTATCAGTTCTTAATAGCAAACCTTGTTTGCAGGTGATAGGGCAAACAAGCAGAGGCAAACCCAAATCCCATGCATATAAATAAAACAGCAGATAAGTTATCAGCCCACCCCTGGTGCCATTCAGAGTTCCTAAGACAGAAAGACTCAAGTGTGGACAGGACAGAGCTCAAGCTCAAGTAGGTAAAGACTGGAATATGCTGAGCATCCATTAGCAAGTGTTCTCTCAAATCCACAGCAAACCAGTGTGCAAAATATCGAGGCTAGTTCTTGAGCGCAGGTGTACCCTAGGAAGACAGTCACTGTGTGTCTTAAAGTGTTTTACTGGCTTCCTTAAACCAGGTGTGTGACAGTTTTATTTGCAAATTAATTGGAATAAAGTGATAAAAGTAGTTTCAGAGTTTGAAATTTAGAAAAATTAAGTTTATAACCTGTCCAATTTTAATAACCAAATTTCTATGTAAAAACCTCCATTTTACTATGTTTTCTATATTAATAGAAATTATACTGGGTAATAGAAATCTTAATAGAAAGTATAGTGGGTAAGATTGTCATGTGAGACAAACCTCATTTATTTATGATGCAAAATTTGAGGATGGCTTGTCATTTGATAAGACCTGCCACTTACCAATTCCTTTTTAAAAAATAATGAAAATGCAAAAGAACACTCTGGAAAAGTATTCAAAATTGAAAGACTTCAGAAAACAAAGTATTAGAACAAATAATTTAGGCTAACTTATTAAGGAATGGTAAATTTCCATTGAGAGAAAAAGTAAATATACTTGAAAAGTAATGCCAATAATAACAGCCAAGAAGCTCAGCTGTGGTTTTTATATTCTCCTTGGTTCTGATGGAAACCTGCACAGAAGGACACAGCACTCTGGATTTGCTTTAACTTTCCACTCCAACTCCAACACCAGTGCGCTCAAGCGCACATACGTTTATTGCCTTAATTGGAGGTGTTCACAGTGGCTTATTCCCATCATCCAGCTGAAGAGTCTGGCAAGGCAGTCTTTAAAGGACCTCCCCTGTGAACTTTCTTCTTGATCATCCTCAATACGTTGGTTTTGGGAAACCTATAAAAGTTGTTTCACATTTCTTTATTCAGTATATTAGTGACTGATTTAAAGTTCTATGTTATTACATTGTTGGACCATGTGCTGAGTTTAAATATGGTTTCATTTCCATTTCTGGATGACTGAATACAAAAAGATTTTGTGTCTTAATGAGAAAGTGTCAACAATCAGGTTAATTTTTTTTAATGGAATCCATGCTTGTAATGCATCTAATTCACTGACATGCCTTCTGCCCTCTTGGTATGGAAGCTGAGTGGCACAGTGGACTTTTTCAGTCAGGGAGCTTGAATGAAGTGTTTGAATGTGGGTTTCATCACAATGGACAATTCTCAAGTAATTTAACCTTTCAAAGAAGCAGCTTTCTCATCTAACGAATACTTATTTGAATGAATTTTTATTAATATTTAATGAGATCGTATGCATTATCTTTCTTGTCCCCATGCCAACATATCTACCACTTATTTGTGGTTTATAAAATTCATAGGAACCAGCTAGAAAGCAAACGTTTCAAGAAGTAAAAGTAAATGAAAGAAACAGGATTAAAAAACTGATCAGTCAGAAGTTTATAAATAAAATTCACCACTCATTTTTTTGTCTATAAAACCTGCAATTCTGTAACTGTACAATTATAATATCCAAACCAGTCTTAAAATTCAAATTACAAATTCATCTGGTGGTCAAAACCTAACCCAATGACACAGATGACTTATCTTCTGGGTTCTGCTATATAAATACCCACCTTTGATTACAAAGTGACGCTCTACTCCAGAGTGCTTATGCAACAGAATACATGCCATTTTAAAATAAGAAATATTTCACATCATGAGAAACATCTGGCACAAAGGATTCTGGGTAAGGAATCACGGACCTATAATTAAATCAGTCTGAGATTCCCCTGTGATACTGGGGCAGCTACATTTCCGGGGGAAGTTAGATGGATGTCATAATGAGAAACACTGCTGCTCTCCATTTTTCTATTTGCTTCCTAACTTCATTCATTGTGTCCTTGAAGAAATGGAGACTGGGCTGAGGAAGACAGAAAGGAAAAATCCTAAGGTGGCAGCCCATTCACACCTGTAATGCGACATTTGGGAGTTGGAGGCAGAAGCAAACGGAATCAAAACCCAGACAGGCTCAAGGCCAGCTTGTGTTATACAAGACCCTTTATGAACAAACAAAAGTCAGAACACAATAAGCAACAATCAAAAAGCGCCCTAAGGGAAAATGTGCTCAGCGACGCCCACTAATTCTTCATGTGATGTTTTTCATAATATTGTCATAATAATTTGTGAAATTAGTGAGATCATGTTAGTAAAGAAATTATGTTAAATCGATTGAAGAAATTATTAGAGAAATTCAGATTTGAGGCTGTGGAATTCGTTGTAAACCTCACAGTACGCAATTTGTTATTTAAATGAGCTAGAGATGAGGGAAATAAAAGCCAAAACACAAGCTTCCTTGGACAGGATGACTCTTGGATCACTTTTATTTCTACAGTGGCTCAGTTCCAGGGCAGAATTTTATATTAATTTAGACTTTTTTTCTCATTCAGCAATTTCCTTTCTGTATGATTAAGAGAAAAGAACCCAAAGTTACTTTCTGAGAATTATTTTTCCCTAAAGGAAAAGGAATCTCTAGGTGGCTTTCTTTGACACATTGAGCCAAAGACAGGTCTAGGTTCTCCTGGTGCATTAGCTACAGAGCTCAAGAAGTATCTTCAAGTTCTGAGAAGTCAGAGAAGCTGTAGGCTTACCACTCCAGAGGCATGCATTATCCCTGGCTTCACACTGGAGCTTGAGAAAATGAAAGTGTATCCCCAGGGACTTGAATTTAATTGGTCTGAGGCCTTCCTTGGCCACTAGAACGCCGAAAGGCTGTCTGGTTGATTCTAGCATAGAGCAAATGCTGTAGGAAGTCACTGTATTACAAACTCTGCTGGTATACCTGGATCCAGGACAAGTTCTGGCTTCATATCCAACTCACCAGAGATGTCTGATGTATATAGTGTGGATCCCCAGACCTAAGTCAGTGCCTACTGGATTGGAATCCCTGGGCATGCAGCCCAGAAATTTGCCATTTTTGCAAGTGCTATAAACAATTTATTCCCTTTACACCCACCTGAATTCCACTGCCTGAAGGTATAGAGAAACAATTGATTGGAAAGCAAGCATCATCAGTCATACAAAATCAGTTCTTTCTTTCAAAGGCTTTACTTTCATTGATAAAGGAGTACTGCCTTCAAAACACAGTATTCTCACTGATTACAAAACTTCCTGTTCAGAACACTTGGGACCACATAACTTCATAGGCCTGAGAGCTTTGTAGCACCTAAAGGTGAGGGTTGAGTCAGGCTTCTGTTTCACGCTAACTCAATGTTTTCCAAATATGTTAGCAAGAAACACCATGTATGTCTGTGAGTGCTAATGTGTTTATGGCCTTTGGTGGATGTAGGCATCCAAATACTTTGTTGTAAGTTTCTTATCTTCACTAACTCATGACTTTTCTATCACACTTTTAAAAAATTATTTATTTAATAACCACACAATCAGAAGAAGCATTTCATTACAACAGCATTGACGTATTCAATAACAATTTCCAGAGCTAAGATGCAACTCCTTCAAAATTGGCTGTAAATTTTTAGGTTTACACTTGAATTAATACAGCTATACAATATTGTACTCAGTATAAACCCTATAAGACATAAAATTAAATGAGGTTTTAAACTTTTATCACACATTTTAAAAGTCCATAACCTCAGCTATGTTCTCAAGAATCAATCATATTAAGAGCATAAACTCCCAATTTTCCTTTGTTGTACGGCTTACACTACAAAGTTTCTTTGACCATAAGACATTTTCTGATTCCTAATGTCTGCATCCAGTCCAGTCGGCATTAGTCCTTAGGGTTTCTTTCTTTTCCTCTTATCTGGAGGCCATGGTTGATGACTGAACATGCCTGTGATGGTTTGAATGAGAATGTCCCCTATAGGCTCCTAGTATGTGGCCATTTTGTCCCCAGTTGGTGGTACTGTTTTGGGAGGTTTTAGGAGTTGTGACCCCGGTAGAAGAAGCGCATGGGGGCAGGCTTTGAGAGCTCTTGAGCCTTGTCAGATTTCCAGTTTCTCTCTGCTTCCTGTGCCTACTTGAAGATGTGATCTTTTGGCTTTCTGCTCTGCCCACCTTTGCCACCATGTCTCCCCTGTCATTATGAACTTCCTCTGGAACTGTAAGCCAAATAAACTCTTCCTTCACAGCAAAAGAAAAGCAACTAATACAAGCCCATAAGAGCACTCCCAAGCTTCTTACCCCCGTACTCTTACTTTGCCACTTGGCAAATGATCCCTGCAATCTCTGGTGATGCCACTAAGTGAAGATGGGTTTCCCCTTCATGTGCTTTCTATCATAGCCATCATAGTCTTCTGTTCCTCCTTATAAAACTGTCTCTCTCATCATAATTTTGGAAGCACATGGGGCCTATGAAATGTTTCATGGGTCTTCTTACTTCTTACTTACTTATTCATATTTTATTATAAGATTGATCATAAATAATATTCTGATATGTATGACTGAGGATAAGAAGGGCAATTTATCTATGTTTTTTCATGTTTATTTTATATCAACTTAACCTACATAACAGGAATCTTAATTGCTTCATTCCTATTTATCCTTTCAAAATTTTTTATATTTGCTAAATAATCACACAGTGATCCCAACAAAGAATCAGAAGATGTAGAGAAAGGACCAGGTGCGTAATCAATTCCCTTATAATCAGCAGCTCATTAAAACTCAGTTAGAGCTTTCATGCTTTCAAAGAAATGCACTAGTCAGTAAAAATCCAGATGAATTACATCAAGATACATTTCAGAACCATTCAAACCTAGAGGACTGTTGGGCATAACAATTCAAAAAATGCTATACAAAGGCAAACCTATGTTTACTGTATAGCCCATGTACCACAGAAATTTCACTTCTAGGTGTGTTTGTAATTTATGAATAAAAGAAAGTTCATTCATGCAAATCCTGTAAATGAGTATTTCTATCAGCTGCATTCATAATTTCTCTCGAATGTCCTCTAGTTGGCTAAAGAGAAGAGGGGCTGTCACAAGACAGAACAGTTCTCAAGGGTACAAAGGAAGAGAGGAGAGCTTACTGACACAACAGAGAAGCGAGACTGAAAAGTCTGCATATGGTGTCAGCCCATTTCTACGACACCCTGGGAAAAGCAAAAGTGTAGGAGCAAAATGTTGATCAATGGTTGTCAGGGGTGGGTGTTGGAGGGTGGCTGACTATAACAGGAAAGCAAGAATTTTGAGTTGATAGCAATTTCTATAGCTTGATACTGATGATAATCACGTGATAACATATTTTTGTCAGAACTCATAAAATTGTATGCTTTTAAAAAAGATTTTGGGAGCTAGAGTGATACCTCAGTCAGCAAATACTTGCTATACAAGATTGAGAACTGAGTCTCATTACAGAACTCACCCTTAAAAAGCCAGGCATGGTGGCAAGTACTTGTAAACCCATTGCTGGGAAAGTAGAGAAAGATTGATGTCTAGGGCTCACTGGCTAGCCAGTCGAACTTACTCAGTGAGTTCCAGGCCAGTGAGAGACCCTGCCTCCAAAACAATGTAGATAGCCTAAGAAGATACCCAAGGCTGACCTCAGGCCCCTATATGCACATGTGCATATATGCATACACATATCCATACATGTGCACATGCACACAAACGTACGCAAGTGGTACACACACAAAAAGATGAAAAGGAATTTTACAGGATATAATGCATGCCTTACTATACCTAAATTTAAAAATGATTGGGACTAATAATCATGAATTGTCTAAAGACTCAGTAGTATCTAGAAGTTGGTGTGTCAGAAATTGAATCATTTTTTCAGTATCTGGTTGTTTCAATCACAAAAGAAAAGTATAAAATAAAATTATTGGAAAATATTCCAACAACATATATTTGTTAGAAAGGAGATATTTCTTCTTGTGTTGGCCTATTAGGTTGATGAAGAGTGTGAAGACTGTATTATTCATTGCCTGAGATGACTTGAGTATATAAATTAAACCAAAAGCATTCATTTCCTGTTCAGTATTACCATTCCTATGCACTTGGGCTCAATGCTTTCATAAGGACATGCATTCTATGAATGCTTGTCTTCATGTTGTTTCTAACTTTGGAAGATTAGAAGACTCTTTTATGCCTAACAAAGATGGATCTTACATAATTTATGTAGATTATAATTTTTCATGTGTTTATATTATTGTTCCACATGGTGATTAGGAATTTGAGCTCTGAAGAGATATATAGAACGTATTTCCATGAAAATGAAAAATATATTTTTGTACTGTGGTCAGTTTTGTGACGTTGGACATATTGCTTACTCCTCAATTTCTTAATCTATAAAATGGAGATAAGATATAATCCAATGTTTTCTATAGAAATTAAAATGACATTTTATGTGTGATGTTCTCTAACACCTGACACCTATATCACTAACAGAAGCTTAGCTTTTACTGTTACGCCCATCATGATTATTTTATTTATTGATTTATAACTATATTCGAGATACATTATATGAGGAAAATAATGACCGAAGAGATCATTCAGGGAAATCCTATGTGTACAGAAACCTGTTCACAATAATCACAATGTCTTTTTTTTTTTTTTTTTTTTTTGAGACAGGGTCTTACTATGTAGCACAGACTGGACTCAAACTCACGACGCAGCCCAGGTTTGCCAGGAACTTGTGATTTTCTTGCCTCGGCTTTCAGAATCCTGAGGTTACAGTAGTGTCGTGCCACACCTGGCTTTCTCACAGGGTCTTAAAAATCCGCTTTAAGAAAACGTTCCAAGGGATTGGGGAGATGGCTCAGTTGGTAATATGTTTGCCATCCAAGGATGATGACCTCAGTTTGAATTCTAAATGTAAAAATGTAAAAATGTAAAATGTGGGCCCAGTGGAAATGTCCATGACCTCAGTGCTATGGGGATGGAGATAGGCTCCTTGGCCAGCCAGGATTGATGAGCCTCAAGTTCAGCGAGAGACCCTGTCTAAAAACATAAGGTAAAGAGCAATAGAAGAAAACAGACAGGCATCTCTGACTTATACATGCAAATACACCCATGTGGGTACACATTTGCACACCCATATAGATACATGCACCATAAACACACACACAGAGACAGACAATGCTTCAAGCTATTACTATGATGGGATATGAGTACTTCCCACTCAGGTTTTTGTTTTGTTTATCTGCATCTTTCTCTCTCCCTCTCTCTTCCTTCCCTCAGTCCCTGTCTCTTTTATGCACCCCTCTCCTCCTTCCTCTTCTTTCTCTCTCCTTGGGGATCCAACCCAAGGCCTTGAACAAGCTAGACAATCTACAACTAAGCTGCAACCACACTCCTGAATTTTCAAATTTTTTAACAGTATACAACTGTTCCCTTCCTCTTTTTGGTTGCTTCTTTTCCCCAAACAACAAATTAAAAATAAAGTGTTGGCTTCATAACAAGGTGGATTTAGTTTACTGTTTATTTTCCTAATTTTAGTCAAAAACGTATTTTCCTCGCAGAAAGGTTCCATAGCACTGTGGAGCTCCCGTTGATTTGTAGGCCTCTGTAGTGGTTCTTAGGTTCTCTGCACTAAGGAAACAAACCTGAAAGGGATGGGCAGCTGTGAACAGGCCCCTGTGTACAATCAAACCTGTATTCTAGAGATGATTTTTCATCAATTATTGCTAGTAATCTAATACACTTTTGATGACTGAATGAATGAATCACATAATTTTACCGTTCATTTGTCAACTATGTATGTTCACACAGATGAGGTGAGAATGCCTTTGATTTCTACGCAGAACTACTTCCCTGAAAGATGCTATTATAAAACTCCTGCTAAATAACTGGAGAAACATCTGCCTCTTATTCCTCTCATACTATATTATGATTCATACATAGTATGGAAAAATAAATACTGAATACACAGGTGTATAAATAAAAAAAGCAACATATGGCAAAGCTGTAAACAGTATCCTACTATAGTTAACCTAAAAATGTTAATGCCTGCTGCAATTTTTATGTTTCCACTTTAAAATTGCTTTTAAAGATTTTTAATATTTATTTATTATAATTTTTGTTTTGAGACAGGATCTCTTCATTAGCCCAGCTGACCTGGATCGTGATGGATAGATAAGGCTGGCCTCAGCCTCATAGAGATCTGCCTGCTTCTGCCTCCTGAGTGATGGGATTAAAAGAGTGTGCCACTATGTCTACCTTTAACATTTATTTTTATATTATGTGTATGAGTGCATGCATGTGCATCACATGCATTCCATGCCTGTGGTGGCCAGAAGAGGGCATTAGATGGCCTTCAATTGTAATTAAACATAGTAATTTCCATATGTAATAGCACATACTCATTATGACATTTAGCAAACTTTGGAATTGTCCACTACTCCTCAGACTTTTTCATTCAGCTGATAATTGGGTTAATCAAAGTGTTCTTTTACATGATAAGTTCCATTGGTTAGACCAGATTGGTGAAAAGTCAGAAGGCATTAAATTCCCTTCAGTTGTTTTATAAGCAAAATTAAATACATGAGAACACATGTAAATGTTGATATATTTCAATTATTTTTCATACATATTCAAACTTGGATTAAGTGCCTAAATATGAACATATTTAGTTCCACTAACTCTTGCAATGTCAAATCACTAATAAAGCTGTCTTGACATGGTCCTATATCACATTTCATACATTTCAGCAGCTCTGTTAAACAGATTTGTTCTATAGAAAAGCAATTGAATCTTAGATGATGGGTTACTCATGCAACACTTCCCGAAACTTCAAAGGAATTTATCAGAGACAGCATAGCAATGTGTAAGGATATTTGTCTTGGCAAGAAGACTACACAGTTGTCTTGCTATTGATAAGACCCTAGTATCTGCAATGGGTTACTCTGAAATATTTTCTGTCATGTGTAGTAGTTTACATAAACATTTAAATATATGACATACTTCTAAGAGTATTCTAGTCTGAAAAAAAAAGTATAAATCCCATGTTTCAGGAAGTAACTTGAGGGAGCAAATGTGGTCTATGAATTCCAATGACTCCTTTGCAGGGAAAACCGTGTTGTATCAATTTCTCAGATAAGGAGAGGAGGAGTCATTTGTCAGCTCTACCTGGTTAATCTGTAGAAGAACTAGACTTCAAACCCAGTGTTTCCGGCTGCTGGGAGCTAGCCCTTTCCACGCATACCCCCGTTCTGACTAAATTTCAGCTCACTCTTCACCTTGACTGCTGAAGTCCTATTATCTGCCATCGAGTAGATGGAATAATCAATGCACAGGCTTTCCTGGTCATTGTGAGTTCTCTTAGAATTTTCCTATCCGTATAATTTGCCTCTACAATTGCCATGGGGATTAAACATGGTCATTTCCATCTGTAATAGCACATACTCATTCTGACATTTAGCAACTTTTGGAATTGTCGCTACTGCTCAGACCTTTTCATTCAGCTGATACTTAGGTTAATCGAGGTGCGCTTTTACATGACAAGTTAAACTGGTTGGCCCAGGATGGTGATAAGTCCCTTACT
>NW_008338999.1:5268492-5281920 GCF_000622305.1 Nannospalax galili
CACACACACACTATTAGTTCTGCTCCTTGACGGAATTGTCCCTGATACAGTAGGCACTTACTTTTTCTGGTAGGTGTGTGTACAGCATCACTAGGTCTACACTGACAGCATCCTGAGTCCAGACTCCTCACACTTATTTCTGTACTACACATTGGGTCCCAGACTTGTGAACTGGCAATGGGTTGGGTGCTGGACTGCTTCCCATGCCTTTCTATTCTGGAGTCTAGGCTGGAATGTGTCACTAGGTCTACACTGACAGCATCCTGAGTCCAGACTCCTCACGCTTATTTCTGTACTACACATTGGGTCCCAGACTTGTGAATTGGCAATGGGTTGGGTGCTGGACTGCTTCCCATGCCTTTCTATTCTGGAGTTTTTGGATTAAATATTCAAGTAAGTATTTGGAAGAAAAGTTTCCTTAAAGTTTATCTTAAGATATAAGGAAGATTAAATAATACCTCCATTGCCCGATTGGCTGCCTATTCCAGAGGACATGTGACTCATGTGTCTGTGTATGTGCATGTGAGTACAGGTGCCTTGGAGGTCAGAGGTCTCAGATACTCCTAGAGCTGGAGTTATAGGCAGTTGTGAGCTGCCTGACGTGGGTGTTGGGGACCAGTGTATGCAGTTCTAACCTCTGAGCCATCTCTCCAGCCTCCCCTTCAGTCTATCTTAATCTAAGTGTTTTTACTTTCACTAGTGTGAATTGTTTTCCCGAAGGTTTTTAGTATTGGTTTCAATGATACTGTGGTGTCGTGTGCTTTCCTTGCTACTTTCTAATTGGATCAGTTATGTTTCACCTTTCATTCTACATGTTCTCTGTAATTGCTTTGCTGTGTGTATTAGTTACTTTTCTATTGCTGTGATAGACCCCATGACCAAGGTAATTTATAGCAGGCATACTTTATTTGGCTTAGGGTTCCAGGGGAAAGACTCCAATGGCAGTGAAGGCATGGGAGTAGAGGTGGCTGGGGTAGAATGCGGAGCAATCACATCTTTAAACAAGCACAGGAAGCAGAGAGAATGGAAATCGGGCCAGGCTTAAGAACTCTCAACTCGCCCCCAGGGATGTGCTTCCACCAACAAGGTCACACTTCCTATAACCTCCCAAAATGATACCACCAACTGGGGACAAAAATGGCCAAATACTTGGAGCTTATGGAAGCATTACCGTTCAAACCACCACACTGTAGAAAGGAGATGTCATGTACAAAAAAATTAATTAAATTTTTTGTAATCTTTGTGTGTGTATGTTTTGTTGGAATGTTTGTGCAGGTGTGTGTACTTGTGGACGTATACATACATGTGTGCACATGTGCAGAGGCTAGTGGCCAACACTGGGTGCTTTCTTCAACTGCTTCATACCTTATTGTTTGAGACAGGGTCGTTCACTGAAAGAACTGCTTGTCTCTGCCTCTGCAGTGCTGTGATTACAGACACAGGTGCTTGGGATCCAAAAATCAGGTTATCATGGTTCAGGGGCAGGCACTTTACCAACAAAGTCATCTATCTTTCCAGCCCCCTCTTTTTAAAAGCAAATAAATGGTATGCTCTTCTATTTCACAAAATCGCTTTGGGAGATTTTAGTTCTTGTAGTCATTATTCACACTTGAAGTATGGTAGATGTAACTGTTTATTTTACTAAAATATGTGAGAGAGGATTCATGAACAATTTAAGTGCTTTGATCATTAACTACAGAATCTTCCACCTGAATTCCAGCATATTCTGTCCTCATTTTGATGGAATGTGTGAAGAAGTTCAAACAATGGGCATTTCCAAGAACATAACTGTATTTTGATCTTGAGCTTTTCCAAGAACATAACTGTATTTCGATCTTGGGCATTTCCAAGAACATAAGTGCATTTCAATCTTGTTTCATACCTGGTTTTTTAATCACCAGAGAGAGAGAGAGAGAAAGAGACAGACAGACAGAGACAGACAGACGGGGGGGAATGAAAAGAGAGAGAACACACAGGGAAAGGGGGCTAAGGAGTGGAGACAGTCTTGCTCCATGATATCATTTTTTTTTTCCTTAGGATGAACTATTACTCTATTTGGTTTCTCTTCCCACTCCTACAACAACCCCCCCCCAACCACATACTCCTTTCTAACTTACTAGAGGTAAATATTTGATGTTTTGAATAGCTGCCTTCACCAAAGGTACACACATATTTTACACAGCTAAAGATATCCTTTTAGAGTTATGTGTGGTGGTACATGCCTATAACCCCAGCACGCAGGGGGTGCTAGAGAATGACCAGAAGTTTAAGGCCATTCTCAGAGATACGGAAAGTTTGTGCTCAGCCAGGGCTGTTTCAATCCCATTCTCTGCAAAAAGAGTTTATTTTTAAAACACTTTATAACTTTCCACATCTGGTCCAGTTGTTACTGTTATAAGAATTAGCAATTATTGAGTTTCACTGGTGCCAGACACTGTTCTGAGTGCTTCATGACTAATTTACTGAACTTTCATAATGACCAGTTTATAAAAAAGAAAACTGACTGTGATGTGTGATCTTCACTATCAAGCTGATGAGATTTGTAATAAGCTGGGAGACACACTTCAGGGTATGTCTATTTTAGTGCTTCTGCAAATATAGGGGGGGCATAATCCTGTAAACTGGTCTTGGACTAAATAAAAAGAAACAAAGGAGAAAGTGAGCTAAGCATGAGCACTCATCTCTCTCTGCTTCCTGACTACAGATGCAATACGACCAGACATTTTACACTCCTGCCAGAACACCTTCCTCTCCATGATGGACAGTACTCTTTAACTGTGAGCCAACATAAAGCTTTACCCCCTTAAGTTCCTTCTTGGCAGTTACCAAGTCACAGCAAGGAGAAAAGCAACCTATGCAGGGTCACTGACCTCACGTAAGTTGGTTAAAGTAAACATTGTCCAAAATTCTCATCCAGGCTCCTCTGGGACCCATGAGTAGAAACATCATATTGTAAGAATTCCACCACTGATTCAATAATTTACCATAGCTATGCAGTTAGGCTTTCCATGATATGGTATAATAAACAGCTATGACAAGTAGTTACTGGCTACTTGATATTTAGTGGACATTAGACTCTGATATAATAAACAACTATGACAAGTAGTTACTGGATACTTGATATTTAGTGGATATTAGACTGATAGTTGATTAAATCTTTTCATAAAACCAAATGCAATGAATGTTCGGATTTACTTATCTTACAGAAAACTCACTTTTCCTAATAAATGATGGTATTTCACTGTATGAAAAGCTCCCTATAATTAAGGGATAAATCACTGGCAGAAAAATAAATCATGGCTGCATGTTATAATTACTCTGTAGATTATAGTTTCTCAAACATGCACTTTGAACATGAGAGGTTACATAAGTATACAGCATCCAGAAGAAACTCACAAAAGTAACAACATGAAAATAATGATTTGGCATGCTGGTAAACTACTGGCCATGGCCACTTGCCAAATTTTAACAAAGCATCTGCTTTCTCTCTTCAGATGGTCAGTGTTAAGGAAGGTTAAGGAGAAAATGCCATTCTCTATCAGTTCAAAAATCCAAGTACTGGGGAAAAATTCGTATGCTCCCCTTTTTCCTGCAATGTGAATTATAATGAAAACAATCTATTACTCTACTTATTTCTCACCATGAAAAGATCAGAAATTCCAGAGCTATCCCTCAAGTGACTGTCTTCTCTAGTTCTGGCTGAGGAGCACAGTGTGTGACCACTTGACATCAGTTTCAAAGAGAAGGCTAGCACACACGCCCTATACATTCCTGGCATCACTGCCAAGGTCCTCACATGGTTCATGGTCAGGGGACAAGCCATGCCCAGTGCAGAAAGCAACCTGACTTCAAACAGAATTGAAAAGAGCAGAGAGGATGTGTTCTGCATATAGCACTGTGAGTAAGGGAAGACAGAATATGTCTCATTCCATCTTTATTCCCCAACTAACTACAAAACACAAAGCACGTGATTTTTCCACTCTCTCTCTCTCTGTATAACCTCCCTCCTCCCTCCCCAGTTAAAGCACTCCCATTTTCCCCTTGATAGTATCTATCTCCTATTATCTCCCCAGAGGAGAAATAAATAAAGCTTAGGTGGTATGACAAACCAGAGGGAAGTGTATTAGCTCAAAAACCTACTGAAAAAATACATTTATAATATCTGAACATGAGTGCAGGTGTATACCCAAAGGCTATATAAGAAGAAACACAGTGCCAGACAGGATAAATCTCCCTTTAAGTTGTTGGTCAGGTAGTCCAAGAGACTCCCAAAATAACATAGGCTATTGCCACAGTCCTTGATTATCTCCCAGAACCTGAAAGTAAAACCCTATTATTGAAGAGAGTACATACTTGATACATAGGACTTGGAGCAATGGAGCTGGAACTGACCTGAAAACCTCCTCCATAAAGACTAGCTCTCATAGCTCTGGAGGACACTATGCAAGCTATTAAGGGAGAAAATCAATCAATAGTCCAGCCCCAGTTTTAAAGTCTAATAACCAAAACAATGACCAGCACAACAAACTCTAGCAGTGCAGTGGTGGCACTTTTATCTCAGGGATAATCAACAGTGATCTATGAACTTAAAGCCCTCCCAATGGGAGGGAACTCATGTGTGGCACTGTAAGCATAGCCAAATACACATGGCTGAAGAGGTCAAAGATCTTAGAGAAAACCCTACCTCTGTCATTTCCCTAAACAAAGGTAATTTCTTACTGTATGCTAAATATGGATCCTTATATTTGCAGACAAGTGTACCATTTACTACTCATTAAAGAAGCTTCTTTCTGCAACAGAGTTGCAAAACTGGTCACACACAGACAGTAACTGAGAAATACCCAGCCCTAAGTGACCCATCTACAATGGAACCTCTACACCTCTCATGGAACATAGCAGAGCAGGGGGTCGAGAGAACACTAATGCATCTCGGAGAAGCTTCTTTATGCAACGGAGTACAATGCCCACAGAAGACCACATTTGGCAAAAGTTACAGAATAAGAGACTCCAGAGTGCCTGTTCTTGGTAGGACTCCTATGTTAAACCTCACTCATCAGGGACCACTGTGGAAGAGGGGGAAGAAAGATTGTAAGAGCCAAGGTTGGTGCATCATCATAAGGAAGCAGAGTCTTTCAGGCCTCCAGGAACTTGCGCATATGAACCTACAGCAATGGTGTCAGCATGCACAAGACCAATGCAAATTTAATCAGACAAAAACCCAGCATAGAACTGGGGTAGTCCTTAACCTTAGCTGAATAACTATTGGCAGCTGATTACTGCTGGGTGCAGGAGAGTTGATCTTCTTTAAGGGAGAGACTCTAGATAGGCTGACTAGACTCCAGTGGATGAACATGAACTGAGGGACATTTGGGTACAAAAGTTTGACCAGATGGGCCTTAACACATACAATAGAACTCATGAAATTTGGTGTGGGGTGAGTGCGGCTACGAGGGTATATGAATGAGGGAGTGGTATAAAATGATTAAGATGTTTTATATGAAATGCATAAAAATATACATTGAAAATAAAAGTAGTAAATGATATTTTACATGAGTTGAGCTATAGGAGACTCCCATAGATTTGATATGATAAACCAAATTGATTAAAGAATTTAATAGACACTAATCTCCATTATCCTATAGATTCTAATAGAATACTTTAGCTCATACCACATTATATTGTAAAAGTTACTATAAATAAAACAAATAGAATAAAATCAGCAATAGGAATTTTTAAACCATTTCCTATTTGGAATGCAGTAATAGAATGTAAGAACATGGGATGCCACTGAAGACTGTCTTGCAAATGAGTAAGTTAAAAGCAGAAGACTCTGACTACTAGCCCAGTTAATTTCAGGAGTACACAAAATGAAAAGGCTTTAACTTTTAATTGTTATGTATAGGAGTGTTTGTGTGTTTGAATATGCACCACATGCATGCCTGGTGCTTGTAGAGGCCCGAAGAGGGTGTCAAATCCCCTGGAATTGGAGTTACAGAAGGATATTAGTTACCATGTGAGTGCTGGGGACTGAATCTGGGTCCTCTGCAAAAACTAGTAAGAGCTCTTAACTGCTAAGGCATCTCTCCAGCCCAAGACTTTAACTCTCACCCTGACAATTTTCTTCAAAGTGTGTTTAGTAAATTTCCCTCAGCTCCACTGCTTTCTGCCTTTATTTATCAAGTAAAGCAGAATCTAATTTTATAGCTCTTAATCAGTTTTTAGACATGCATTTCCTGACACAAGTATTATCTTAACATTTTACCTTATAAATTTTCCTCTATCACATATTAATGATTGCACTTTTGCCAATAACCACTTGGAAGTTCAATTTTCTTCACTACAAAATGGGTAAATTTATTGCAATAGGGTATCAAGTGCATTCTCACAGAAAATAAATCAAAACAATTTTACGAATGAAGAAAACGCAGTTTACTTTTATTTCAGAACCATCTAACATGGGTCTATGGGCACCGTTCCATGAGCTCATAGGGGACCCAGACTGGCAGTGTGCATTGGTCATCTTGAAAAGTGACTTCTGGGATGGTCCAGTCATTAGCTCTCCCGTTTGTGAGGAGTAAGCACACCTGGGGTAAGCATCTTCCAACAGCCTTACCAAATTTCTTCTGCTCACATTTTACTGATCTATAATTGCTAACATGGTTACACCTCTCTGTAAGGAAACTGCCTGGGCAGCTGGGCTAGTGTAGCTGAAGTTGGGGGAGTTCATTACTAAAAGGAATAAGAGGAAAGGGAATATTGGCAGACTATTAGGAACTTGGCTACTATAAATCTTTGCTTTATAATTTGTTGTGAGAAATGAAAATCAACTTGTAGAGCACAGAAGCATTTCGGGGGATTTTCTAAAAACTGTTGGCATTGTACTGGCACTACTGGCGATTGTTAAACAGTGGCCATCACAGTACTGTACATCATTATTATTAGTTAGGACTTCCATGCTCACATGTTTCAGTTCTCTCTACAGTATCATGCACAAATGACTACTTAGAAATTCGGGAATTCCTGTAGAGAAATGAAACAATCTCAAAGCAGACATTTGCTTTTCAGAAAGTGCTTTTTTTCTTCTTTCTAGCTATACCCGCTTTCCTTTATTTGGTCCTGTTTCTGATCACTGAATTTCTACAGAACAAATTTCATTCTTCTGCCATGCAATAGTCCTTCAGACACTTGTGAGAAGGTACTGATTCTTCATGTGTTTTCTTTTTCTCTCATCATTTTTTTGTTCCTCCAACAGTCACTCAAAATCTATGACTTTGAATCTGCTTTCCAATCAGGACACACCCATTCCTATTTAAAGCAGATCAAATAAGCCAGACAAGGTAGTTCTTAGCACATGAGAGGCTGAAGGAGGAGGATTTTATGAGTTCAAGGCCAGGCAGAGTTAGATAGTGAAGTCTAGAGCATCCTGGAATGCATAGTGAAATCCTGCCTCAAAAAACAAAGCCACAGGAAAAAGAAGCACATCAGGCCTCAAATCCAATCAAGAGAGCTGTTGGTTGTCCCCATAAACAGTCTTGCCACTACCACACTAATGGGCATCTCTTGCCTCCTCCGTATTGTAGCGTACAGGATCCAACTCTGAATATGATTATTCATGTCTTTTCACCAGTAACTTGTATACTACCTTCAAGCTAGCCAGCACTAAGAGTTTCATGGTTAGTTCAAGATAAATTTCCCTATATCCTGCAACCAAAACGTGAAGTGCCTTAAGCAATAAGCACTGTAGTTATGAGGGGAAACCAAAGAGCAATGGCAACATGTAGGAGTGACCTTTTCTTGTGGTCTCTGTCCTGGAACTCACTATGTAGACCAGGCTGGCCTTGAACTCACAGAGATCCACCTGCCTCTGCCTCCCGAGTGCTGGGATTAAAGGGGTGCGCCACCACACCCGGCAGGAGAGACTTTTATAAAGTGGACAGAACCTGGACTAATGACTTTTAATTAACCTTAGCAAACTCACTAAACCACGTTTTCTTGTGACCTAGGTACCTGAGCTTGATCTCTGGGAATCTCAACTTGCTGTTCCACCCCAAGTTAATGAATGAATGTATGTATACTTGAAACTTGACATATCAAAGCACTGAAAGCACACATCTTCAATGAAGACAATGAAGGTTGGGAATGACATTTGACATTGTGTGTGTGAGATGTTCTAGGCCTAGGGATGGAAAGGCAAGACGGTCTGCTAAGGTGAAGCTGGATCTAAGTTTGTGGTTCCCAAACATTGAAGCTGGAGGAAAGATTTTAAATAAAAGTATGAGTGAGGCTTGACCCCAGGACAAAGTTCCAGGGCACAGTTCCAAGAGACAGCTGGAGAAACAGGTATCCTCTGAGTTTTAGCCCATTCTTATAACTACAGTTAAATGTCAGGCTATTTTATCCATGTATTAACTGTAATGACTCATGGTAAGGCCACAGCAATAGCCTGTATAGTTTTAAGTACCTCTAGGGCTTCCCTGAACAATAACCCGTAGATAGTTAACCTGTGCCTGGCATTGAGATTTTAATTTAATACCCCATGTCTTCTGAGCAGTATTGTTCACTAATGTGGGGGGGGGTACCTCGGTTCAAAATCCTTTTAAAAAATAAAATATGTTTTTAATTAACTTACAAACTAGTGAGGTTTCATAAAACTTCTTCATACATCCTTTGTTATGGTTACCCCACCCTCTACCTCTCCTTCCCCCACCCCTCTTTTCCTTTCCCCACTTAAACCTCACACTATCCCTCCAATTCTTCCGTATCAAATGCGTTATTCTATTCCTTCTTATGTTTCCTTCTTGGATTGTGAGATCGTAGCCTCCAAGTAGCTTCTTCATGTGCCCTTCCCTTTGGTTAAGACTCCCCCTGGTCACATGTTTCTCCATCACCACCACTCCACCACCTGCTTGAACCCTTTGCGCCTGGTATTCCCCTCCTCCTCTCTAATTTCACCTGTGTTCTGCTATTTCTCCTCTCTAAATGCATCCCCTCCAAATGGTCTGTTGCTAGTTTTCTAGTTTAGATATGTACTCCAGGTTAAACACACAAAAGATTTGAAGCCAGGATGAACATATAAGGGAGACTATGCGGTGTTTGTCTTTTAGCGCCTGGGTGACCTCACTCAGTATCATTTTTTTCCAGTTCTATTAATTTGCCCCCACATCTCATGATTTCATTTTTCTTTACAGCTGAGTAATATTCCATTGTGTATATGTACCACATTGGATTTGATGCCTGCTCCAAAAGAGAGAATTCTTTACTGATATTGTAAACATGGTCAAAAGCCACATCTAGGGAAGTCAGAGACCCTTGGCAAGAACATATTGATATTTTGCTAAACAGTCATGTTGTCAAAATGCCTCTAAATATTGATGTTGATATCCATAGGTTTATGTTCCTCCTAACCTTGTCCAGAAGCTTCTTAATGCAGTGGGTACCAGTTAATACAGAGACTTGTTACTGTTCAAAATGCTGAGAATAAGCAACTATGAACTTTCAGTCATAAATGAGACATCTGTATCAGCCCCGTCCCCTCTAAGGCTCAGGGAGAATCAAAGAAGATGGGGTAGAAAGAAAGTACAAGCCAGAGAATGGGGACAAGAACTGTGAAATACTGTCTTCTGGATACAGCATGGCTGTTACACAGCATCTGCAGTTACCTACATAATAAACCCTGCATAAGATTAAGCCAGTATAAAATTCCAGCATGGATGGGGGAGGGGCTCCCAATGCCCCACCCCTAGATAAGGAGTTATTTGCAGTTGCTGCCTGAAAAGGGAGAATCAATTTTCTTTATGTAGTAGCCACTGATAGGTTTCCCCATACCCCAGTGGATTATTACACTCCCATGTGCATAGGGGCAGCACTAACTGAACTCAATGGTTTAAAAATAATAAATAATTGGGGCTGGAGAGATGGCTCAGCAGTTAACAACACTGGCTGTTCTTGCAGAAGACCCAGGTTTGAATCCCAGCACCCACATGGCAGCTAACAACTTCCGAGGGATCCAAAGCCCTCTTCTTACCTTCATGGGCATTGTGTGCACGTCTGCCCTTACATGCAGGCAAAACACTCACACACTTAAAATCATATTAAATTAATTAATTAATTAATTTTAAAAGGAATACATGAAATTGGGAGGGAGATGTGATAGGTGGGGGGTCTTGGAGGCAGTTGGAGGTACGGGGTGGTGGGGGTGGATATGATCAGCATACATTGTATACATGTATGAAATTTTCAAAGAATAAAAAAGGGATATCAACCATATTTTTTGAGCACTCGGCACACTATTTTATCAATGTGCACCTTAAAATTGTTACCAAAGTATTCCAAGGAATCCTGACCATAGGTGAGCACAAGGAATTACTGGTTCCCTCGCTATAGATACCATTTTTTATTAGTGGGACTGAAGATCATATAAATCATTTTAGTAGCTGTATCATGCTGTTGACATGTGCTGAGCTGTGCCTTATTCAACCTTAAGTTGTGCAGATAACAATGCACCCTACCCCTAAACATGAGCTTTTAGTCATTCAAATATAAAACATTTGATTTCTCTCTTGTTAGTTATATCTTATGATAGCCTCATAAGAAGTTTTATTGTACATGTGGTAAAGAGGCAGAATGGGAGGCTGTCTGAGGGAAGGAAAATCAACAGCTGGTGGGAGGCAGAAGGTAGAGGGCAGGGAGAAACGAATGAAAACTCAATATAACAATACATAGTGAAAAACTCCATGGTGAGACCCAGTACTTTGTAAGCGAACTTAATATTAATTCACAAATGTTTTATTCTTTCATCCAGTTATTTCTCATAAATTGACACTGTCTATGACCTGCTTAGTGTGTGATAGAAGTCTTCATGGGAGATACTGACCAAAATATGGAAGGGCACAGGGCTAGGGAGAAGCTACTAGAAGCCCTTTAAAATAATCCAATCATGTACAAATGCACAGGAGCATGCCCACATTACCATATCTGGTTCACAGAAGTTCCAAGAACAATTTTTGAGAAGTCTTGACTTCTGGGCCCATGGTGACACCCAATGAGACCTTGACCTGCTGTCTAATTCATTATCTTGCATTAGACACGCAGCCCAGCCTGACCTCAGTGTCTCCTCCATTGGGAAGCACTGCTGATATTTATATACTGTTTGAACTTTGTGCATTGAGATTCAACACAGGTTTACAGTGCACTGATTGTGCATTGACAGTTTATGAAGTACTATCTCACTGATAGGGAGGAAAGGAGAACTAGAACATATATCATGAAAAATCAACATATTCTCAAGTAAAGGTATTTTGGATACATGGCTATTCAGCTTCTAGCATGAAGGATGATTATGGGTAACTTAAATGAATATGCATTTTTCTAGGATAATCTTATCAGTGGTGGTTACATTCTTGCTAAAAGCTGCCTTTGAATGTGGGGTTAAGGAAATAAAATAAATAGTGGTGTAGCTACTGTCTAAATACACATTCAGAAATAAATATTGGATTTCTCTGTACGACAGTCACATTTTAGAACTGGAGTTATGAATCACCTGCACAGATGTTACCTTTTCCAAAGGGCTTTCTACCCGAGGAATGTTGATCATTGGCATCCGGGCCACACTGTCCATGTGCATGTGCCCATTTTCTGGTTGTCTTCCTTTGAAATTATTTACCACACACACAACCTAAAATTTCAGAAAACAGTTGCATTTCAGCATAGTGTGCATTCTATAAATCTTGCCCTTTTTAGAAGTTTAACAAAACTCCTCTATAGTAATCCAGTTCTTAAATTACTTAAATGTTACATGTATAAAACTTTATACACAGATTTATCTTTTATAAATCTTTCCAACTACTGTAATTCAGATAGATAGAGTCAAGAAAATTCATCAATTAATATGTGGTTCAATGAATAATGACAACACTCACTCATCATTACAAAATCCTCGCTAAATAGACAATGCTTAAATCAATCTATAAAGAACACCATAGGCTTATGAAAATCCACTGTGTGCTAACCTTTCCCTAATGTGGTTAACATATAATTTAATTTACATGCCAGTTATTATTCACTGCTTCAAGATTATTAGACTCACAATAAACCTTGACAGTTGACATGCTCTAATTTAGTAATTTCTCTTTAATTGGCCTGGCTTATTGTCTACTGTGTGCCATATATAAGCAGTGTTTCAACAATAGCTTACAGGGGAGACCACAGATATGGAAGACCCTTTGTATAAAGGAAATTGACCCTCATTCCAATTGATTATAGCCTAGAAAAGAAAAAAAATTGAACTTAAGCATGTATGAAAAGTAAGTCCTTATAATTCTAAAGTTATACATTCTTTACTCATTTCCTAAAGTTTCTGATATGGCAGGTGGAGGATGGAACATACAAGGCACTTTTAAATGAATTCAAGAATGTTCTGATGCAGGTGAGTCATATTTAGTAAGTAATGATTTAAATGACATGAAAAATTTATTTGTTATAGTGAGTCTATATTAATGAGAGAATAATATGCTATTTTCTTTTCCTAAGCCTTATACTGTAGTATAAAACATAGATAGTACTTGCAATTTTTACCTAATATTAATTTCTAGAAAGAAAAGAAATGTTTAATCTATAATGATATATTTACATGTACGTATATTTCCACAAATGCTTCATTTGACAAACATTTTGTAGGTCTTATCACTGAATTTTTTTTTTTTTTGTCTTTTTGAGACAGGGTCTCCTTGCAGCCCCAGCTGTCCTGGAACTCACTATGTAGACCAGGCTGGCCTCAAACTCACGAAGATCCACCTGCCTCTGCCTCCCAAGTGCTGGGATTAAAGGTGTGCACCACCATGCCCAGCCCCATCACTGAATTTTTTTTAATTAATTTTTTTTAACTTTTAATAACTACATGATTAGAAAAAGCATTTCATTAGAGCTTTAACATATTCAGTAACACACTCCAGAGCAAGAGTACATCTCTTTCATAAGTGGCTGTAAGTTTCTAGGTTCACAGTTGAATTAATACAGTTATACAATATTGAACTCAGTATAAACCCTGTAAGACATAAAATTGAATGAGTTTTAACCTTTAAAAAAGATCTCCATTTCATTTTAGAATATATTGTTCCTTGAAGACTCATTATTTTTGCTACTAACACTGAGATGTTGGCGCATGCATCTCTAATCTGTATGTATCTGATTATTACTAGTCATAATCAGTTGCACTTGGATCCTTGGCGCCTCTGTATGTCTACAAAGTCAGTGGGTAGATTTCAATGGTAAGGTTTATCACCTCTACTAATAAGCATGGCATAAATTTCCAAGCTTCCTCCTCAAGTATAATACATTTTTAAAAATTTGTTGATTTTGAGTGTGTGTGTGTGTGTGTGTGTGTGTGTGTGTATCACACAGAACATCCCAAATCATCTTATTCAACTATAC
>NW_008338999.1:5282133-5308386 GCF_000622305.1 Nannospalax galili
TCTGGCATTGTTGCTTGTTATGTAGCCTTTAGCTATGCATATGGACTCTTAAAAAATTATATTGGCCCCTTTAATCTTTGGTTATACTTTCCTTTTGGGTGTTTAGGGCCATACAGTTGGCCCAGATAAACCAATTTATTTTTACTCTTAAGGTCATTTAAGGATTTGTTCCTCAGGGGTCACATGGGCTTGGGAGGAGGCCCTGGCTCCTTTCTTTTACCAGTTCCACCTATGCAAAGATAAGTCAAAGGTCCTGCTCGGCCATGGTTGGCTTCACTTAGAAGCATGGAGGAAATGATTCCTCTGTGTTGACCCTCCTCTTTGCAGACTGGCCCTGGTTCAAGTCCATCTCATGGGGTCTCCTTGGCCTCCTTGATCAAGAGGACAGGTGACGCACCACAATCACTGAATATTTTTAAAAGTCAATTAAATCTCGTTTACTCACTCATTTTTAATAAAATTTAAAAGTGTATGAAATAATAACACATACTATGAGACTTTGTATCAGAAAACAATTTCCTTGCAAACTGTTTTGTATTTCTTATCCTTCTATGTCCTAGAGGAACTGTAGGCTGGAAACAGATCAAACCCTGTTACTCTGATACCACAGCTTTACCCACTTGCTGTGACCTTTAAAGTAAGGGATGACAAAGGCTTAGAGATAGTTGCTTGATACACTATCTTAGGAAGTTGACACCTCCATAATCTCACAAAAACCTCAACGATATGAATTGCTCAAGGAAATTAAGTCAGATTTGTCTGAAATGGGAAGTTATAAAATAAACAGTAAATACTTTTGGTTTTGTAGGATTATACTGTGTGGCAATTATTCAATTCTTCCTTTTTGATGGGAAAATGGCCTTTCTATCAGTTCTAAGTGAATGGGCATGTTAACTAATGTTCCAAAGAGCTTTCCTTACTAAAACAGGCAGCAGGGCAGATCTGGTCTGTAGGCTAGAGTGTGCTAATTGAACCCAACTCTAGAACACAAAAGATATAATAAAAAATTGTAGCTAACAATTACAACAGAACAAGCTAGCAGTTTCACAAGCATTTCATGAAACATATATATTCAGACTTTTTCTTTTTCATTAGTATTATAAATTATTGGGAAATTGGGCATGTGAAAGGAATTGATGAGTCATCTGAAGTAAGACCTGAAATGAAACTGAATTGAAGAAATTATGAAAATGACATGTGGAATCCATGAAGTCAACTTAGTGCTGGCATAGGCTTCTGAAGTGAGAGTGTTTTCTTTTCTTATAACTTAACTTATCTTGTATTTTGAAGTTGCAGTTTTTAAGAAGTATTGGTATATGTATTTTTATATTTTGTAAGTCTGTGAAACTCTTTGAAAGGATCTATTGGTTCTCTCTTTCTCCCGTAATGCAAAGTCAGGTTAACACAATTGAAACATTTAGAATTCATTTATAAAATGCTTAGGCACCTAACCCATTGTAGATACTCACTAAATTGTGTTTATTAGTGTAATTACAGTAAGTATAAGTACAGTAGTTATTCTTCTTTACAGTTATTTCAATGATAAAGACGTTACCTGATCTATTTTAGTGTCCTAAATAATATTTAAATCTTGCCTGTTAATTTTGTGTGTTTGTGTGTGTGTGTGTGTGTGTGTGTGTGTGTGTGTGTGTGTCTGTGTGTGTGCAAAAGTTAAAGCTAATCAGGGTAAATGAATACATTAGATATCTTTCAACAACTTCTGACAATCATTATCCACCTTATATATTGAGACAGGGCCTCTCGTTGAACCCAGAACTCGTTGAACCGCTAGTCCAGCTGCCTAGCTTGCCCTGGGGATCCTCTGTCTCAGCCACTCACATGCTGAGATTTATGGTGGGATTACTACTTGGTGTTTATTTGGCGCCGAACTCCAGTCCCCACTCTTGTGTGGCTAGCAATGTACTCACTTAGCAGTGTCCTCAACCCTAAAACCTGGTTTTGATCCTGGCTAGGCACTCAGCTCTTTGGGTATCAACAAACCAAAGAGGTTAAGGGAAAAAAATCACTAAATAACTCCATTTCTTTGGCTGGTAAAGGTATGGCAAATTGAACAAACATTCAAAACTAAATACAAGATGTGCCCATTTCCTGACCTCACTCCTGACATCCTCTCCCCAACACCCATTTCCACCCCAATACAATGTAAAAGCTTGAGACTTGTATTTATTTTGACTCCTATACTCAACCACTCACTCAAACTGGCTAATGTTATTCCCTTAAGAACTCCGAGGTCTTTATTCTATCTCCAACACCAACTCCAAAAACAAGCAGCCACCTCTTACCTTTCCTGCATAGCTTTCTCAACTGACCCCTTAAATGCAATCTTACCCTCTTTGTTCTATTTTCTATGATGAGAGAAGAATGATCTTTCTAACTAGAAGTTGGTCACTTCATCCTTTTAATCCATTTTGTGGTGTGGCTTCCCAGCGTTCTTCACTTGTGAATGCTGATCCACATTTTTCTCCTTCCTGTTTGGATTAGTCTTCACCTCTAGCTCAATCTTGGTGTGTCACCTCAACCTCACTTATGGAATTCTTGCCTAAGCACACAACAAAGAAACCTCCTTGGTTTTGTGTGTTCGTTTGCCTTGTGCTCACATGGAGCCGTAATTCTGTTTATCAGAGAACAAATTTCAGTATGAAATCATGTATTGGTTATGGTTGTTGTTGCCATTGTATTCTTTCTGTCACAGTGATTAAAATGATCAATGACTGGGCACACTGATAAAGGAACACACATTCAGGTCAAATATTCTCGGTGTTTCTCTAACTTAAAGTTATTTCTTTGAAATATTCTATTTTTGGTCTTCATGCGTAAGTCTACCCTCTCTTACAAAGATTACATCAGTGAACCACCACACACACATAATTTTAGTTTCTTTATCCGGCATTAATAATGTATTTATTTGATTCATTTGTGTTCATTATTCTTCTTTGTTCCATTATTGCATTATGGACTTTGGGGAGTCAAACAAACTTTGTTTTAATTCTGGGTCCCTCACATATTATCTTTGTAAACAAATGTCATAGCAAGCTATTTAATATAACTAAGACTCATAATTTTGCAAAAATGTGGGTGATACATCTCAGTGAGGTGCTGTGAGGATTATTATTCTTACATAAAATAACATGACGAGCCATTGCTGTGGGTCTATAAACTTGAGCTCTTCAACATAAAAATGCAATATGTATCATTTTGGAAGAGTTTTAAGTTATGTATTTTATAAAAATAATTCTAATCAATTGACAACTGTTGCTTAAGAAATATTTTTTTCTCATTTTTCTAAGCATGAGGAGTCTGCTCTTTATCCTTGAGCAAAATGTACATGGGATGAGTGATCGATTTGGAATTCACTATAATTCCTTTTAAGATGGTAACAGGATAGACTGAGAGTATGGTAGAAATTAAGGGGGGGAAATGGGAGTACTAGATAATCAGGGCTATTGTCTTAGAAAATTGGGATTTGGTTGAGTCAAATCTCAGGTATGTAAAAATCTGAATGTAATTGTAAGAGGTGGGAACCATGATAATCAGAGATCTTTGCACCAGGAATGAGGCTGCACTTCTACATGTGGGGATTCATATAGTCTTTCAAAGATCTTTGAGAAGCAAAATCAGTAGTTAATTATTCATTCATTGAATTTTTTTTGAGTACCTCTGGTGTAGTGGACCCTGTTCTAGATACTCAAATAGATAAGCAGTGAACAAAATGAACAGGATGACTTCTCCACAGAGCTCTTAACCGCAAGAGAAGGACAGCAAACAGACACATTAGATATGGTAAGTGGGAGTTGAAATGAGCTATGGAGAAAAGTAAAGGGACCAAGGAGTGGAGCCTTCGTGGGGGCTGGAGAGATGCTCTGAGTATTGCTTGTGGAAGGCCTCACTATTTTGGAATGAGTGATTTGTGCAGGCCACATCTAAGCAAAGTCAGGAAGGACTCTTATATTCCTTTTTCTTACAGCTAAAATATGCAAAAGGAAGGGAATTCCCACAGAAGCAAATCTGTGAGAAGGACAAAGTTTGTTTGTGAACGGGTAAGGAAGCTGATGGGCTGATGGTATTCCAAGAGCAAGATTTATAGACATGGTGAAAAGGGAAAACAAATTTCATGAACAAGAAAGGAACCAGATCAGTGGGGACCCCAGACGTGAGTGGAAGTGTCTGGGGGTGGTGCAGCACAGAAGCTTTTGTTTTGGCTTGTTTTTAGCAATGAATGTTTACAATATGCACAGAGGCAGCCTAGTGGTGGTGTGAGGAATTAATTCTGAAGTAAAGAAGCAACAGGGCACTGTCGATGTAGTAGAGATAAGAAGCAAGAAGTTCTGGGCAGAAGAACAGATATAAAACAATGAAGAGATAGTTTGAGTGGTAGAAATGAATTCGATGACTCTGGTTGTGGGGGATGAACCAGAAGAATGAGTCAGAGGCAAATGCTAGGTATAGATTGTGGGTGACAGTAGGTGTCTTTGTCCTTCAACAAAGATAGAGATTTGGAGTAGACTAATGTAACTTTTTGGGAGACTCATTTTAGAATCCTGAAAATACTTCAGGATAATTAGAAACAATTCAGGACATTGCAATGAACTGGAGTCATTACTCAAAATAAATGCTCTACCGAGCTGCCCAAATGACAAAGCCAGGAGTCATCACAGATTGCCCTTCTACTCCATCTGTATCACCCACGTTCCTTCAGGCTCCCTTTCCCCCCATTCCTCCTGGAGACTCTCCCCTATCTCTGTGACCTCGTGGTCCAGTTCATGCTATTTTATTTCCCTGGTTCCACATAACAAGTCTCCTGTACACTCACCTGCAGTTTTATTCCCCACAAAATATATTTTCAAAGCAGAAATCTGATAAGGTAAAAGATAATGAGAGAAACCAAACAATCATTTATGGAATTTATTTCAGTCATTCCTGTGGCCATTCACTTAACATGCACTATTTTGTTGAACGTTCTGTGAGTCCAAGAATGATCCTTTAGGGATGCTGTGCTCATCCTCATTTAAAGAGAGAAAATGGGGCTCAGAAAAGCTCTGTACAATACTCAACAGTACAAACTGAGCACCTAAAAAGCCGGGACTCAAACAAGCTTGTTTTGTTTCAAACTATTTGAAGGTAGTGCTTCCTAATTCATCTCCAGCTTAAACAAAAGTCCACAATTTTCTCCTGACATGCAAAGCCAATCAGGACAGGCCACTGAGGTCCTTTCAGAGCTCCTCCTTCTTGTCACTAATGCTGGAAGACAGGCATTATCCCAGGACACCATGCTTTCTCATGCACAAGCTGTATCTTGGCCTGCAGTGTGATGAAGGCTCTATGCTTGCTGTTCTGCACAGCCTTTCATATCATTGCTGTACCCTGCGCTCTATGCTTCTCATTCTTTATGCAGAGCCTAGACTATCTACTTTATATGCTTCCCAAGTTAAAAACCACCTCCCCTTACTGATTTTTTACCTAATCCCAAAAGAGTTAATATCTTGAGTATTGATTAGTCGATTACATATAATTGTCTATAAAACTTCATGCTTTTTTTTTACCAGATTGTAATGAATTTAAGTATATTAACTATATCTTTTTCGTGTATTTACTTGTAACACTGAGCACAGTACTTGGATTAGAAACTTGGCAATGTTCATTTTGATTATAGGAGAGAGGAAAAAAGAATGTAAGGGAATAAACCTTCAAACTAGAACCTTAAGTTTGACAGGTCATGCTCATGTGAATGTGGACACTCACACTTAAGAATGATCATGAATGAATACAGAATGCATACGTAGTTTCATGATTAAATCATTTTTTGTTTGACCTTTTCAAGGAGTTGTATTCTTCTATGTGTCATAATGTTTAAAAAGAAATCTTGGAAATGTGCATGACACATATTCTTGGGTTTGAATATACACAATGGAGGATCTTGAGCTCAGGGGAGACCTGCAGTCCAGCTCTTCATTCACCAAGTTCTCTAACAGGGATGTTTCTGAGAAGTCCCTAGGGTTCTGGTTTAAAAGGTTCAGGGTAAGGCAGTAAGATGGTCCCTGTAAGTACAGGAAGAGGGCAAGACCCCAGGAGAGAGAGAGATCAAGGCTGATGAGGTGCCAGAGATGTTCTGGTTTTAGGGAGGTGAAATGTAGTGACATCTCATACCATGATTATTTCCATGGGATTTGTGTAGGATTTTTATTTTCTTTTTCTTTTTTTTTAAAAAAAAAAAAAAATGTTAACAAGTTTCAACTGTGGTGACTGAAAGCAAAGAAAAGGTTTTGATGTAACTTTGGACCCTAGTTTTATGAGACTGCAAAATATTTCAAAGAGATAGAGGTATTAAAATGGTAATTTTAGCCCAAATCTGTTGCTGTACTTGGCTGATTAAATTTAGCCAAAAGAGCCTGCAAGACTCAACAGTAAACAAACTGTACTTAAACTAGGTGTGCACCCTGCAACCAAGCAACTGAATCTCAGCCATTACAGGAGCTGAATCTTTAGCCAATCAGGGTGTAGCTGCCAAAATACTTCCATAAAAGGCAAATTTTGACTGTAGCCAATCAGGTTCTTTCATCTAGCTTATACATGTAACCTATGCCTGTGGTCAGGAGTGGCATTAGGAACTAATTTTAATTATTCTATACAACTCAACACAGGCTTTTTTTAAACTTTGGAGTCTATCTCTCGATGTTGAGAATCAACAGTGAATGATAGTTCAGGGAAAAAAAGGAAAGGAACATGAAGCCCAGGATGTAGCTCAGACAGGAAGTCATGCTTATCACTTTTCTGTATTAAACTCGAGAGGAAAAAATCTGCTTCAAATTCCAGGCACATAAATTGTGCTCAAACATGTAATGGAAAGGTTTACATATGTTTTTTGTTTAACTGGTTATTAACTAGTGAAAGGAGGCTGAGGTAGTATAAGAAAACTCAAATAAAGACAAATGGAAGTAAAGTGTTTCTTAAATTCTAATGTGCTCAAGTAAAAGCCTTTTGATTTAGAATCTATACACTTGTATCTCATTGTACACTTTGTATTTCATTTTTACATGCTATATGATGTATCTAGGTAAAATGTCATACACCCACACATATAATGGACGGATTAACTCGAAACTCAGACTAAAAGCTTCCAACACCCAATACTATATATTCCAAGTGTATTTTATGCTAGGAGTTCAGATGACAGGCTGACTTCATTGCAGGTGTCTGTGCATGCTCTTCATTGTGTGCTAAAATATGCTTGGAGATGGTAGAGTCTTGAAAAACTGTCTGTGCCGAATTACCGAAATGAAGTGATCCATTTTATAATACTATGCTGTGTGAGCACTTGTGGAACTTACCTCATGGAGAGCACAGATTTAAGGCACTTAGCACTTGGATCCTTTAGGATGGATGTTTTAGATAATCTAGATGCAAATCATCCTAGAGAAACTTAAAAAATGTCCAAACAATCCAGTTTTCAAAAGTATTTGAGGGGTAACTAGCAGGATGGCTCAGTGGGTCAAAGCATTACTGCCAAGTCTGAACAACCTGAATTCAATCCCCCAAACCCACATGGTAGAGGGTGGAAGGAAAATACCTACTCCTGCAGGTTGTCCTCTGACCTCACACTCGTGGTGAAAAAATACTAACCCGAGCATAGTAATACACGACTTTAATCTCAGCACTCAGGAGGGAGAAGCAGGTAGATCTCAATGAGTTCAAGGCCAACCTGGTCTACCTATAGAGTTCCAGGTCAACTGGGGCTACATAGTGAGATTCTGTCTCAAAAAATGTCTCATTTGAGGAGGAATGAGTAAGAAAGGAGAAATTAATAACTTAAAACATGTATACTATCATGTAATAATGTATCGCATTTAGACAGAGCGAGTCAACCTTGGATTTCTTAGAAATGGTTATTCAAGTCTATTTAAGACTCAAAAACATCTTTAAAAATGTACTTACCAGAAATACTGCTATAGATATCCCAACTAGAAAGCCTGCTATCACATCTGACCAGTGATTTCGATATTCTGCTACCCTGTTGAGTCCAGTAAGAAAGGCCAAACACATCAATCCCAAGCATAGAACGGGCTTAGCAAGTCTGGTTCCTTTGGCTTTGATTGTGTTCGTAATGTACATCTGAAATAGTAAGAAGAACAAAACCTTTCACAAAGGCATTTGCTTTAGATACACACAAAATACTATCTTTAGACACAAATATATTAATAGGCTATATATATGCCTATATAGTTCCAACCATTAAATATAGTTTATGATTCTTGCATTTTACTTTTTTTTATATTGGCAACTGATTACTGCTGGATGAGGAAGAGTTGGTCTTCCTAAAACAACTCTAGATTCTTGAATGTTTTTTAAAAAATTTTGTTTGCTTTGTGCTATGGCTTCCCATTCTGTAATTAGTCATAGCTGGCCTTGAATTTGGAATCCTTTGGCCTCTGTCTACTGAGTTCAGGGTTTATATGCAGGCACCACCACATCTGCCATGACATTTTTGATGAACATTTCTTACACATAGAATTTAAGAGCAGCAAATAATGTTATTTATCCAATATACCCATTTCTTACTAATGACCAATTCTTATGCAACATTATTAATAATCTAGGAGCACTGAGCCCAGATATTCCAGGCAGCCTCCCCTCACAACACTTTAAGATTTAAATTTTAATTTTTAATTGTATGTTTGTGTGGAGGTACATGTATATGTGAGGGCAGGTGTCCTCAGAAGGCAGAAGAAGGCATCAGATCCCAGCAGTTAGAGTCCTAGGCCGCTGTGAACAGCCCATTGTGGATGCTGGAAACTGAACTTGGGTCCTCTGCAAAAGCAGTTCACACTCTCAATCACTGAACCATCTCTCAAACCCCAAAGATTCATTTTTCAAAATTATGTGTTTGCATATGGGTATGTGTGCGTGAGGGCAAGAGCCCATAAAGGCCAGAGGCATCAGTTCCCCTTGAGCTGGAGTTACAGGCAGTTCTGAGCTGCCTGGCATGGTTGCTTGGGAATCAAACTAGAGTGGTATGCCAGACACACTCAGCTACCGAGCCACCTGTCCACTCCCCGCACTTTTCATGCATCTTTTCTCACTTCACCTGAATTTACATTTTAGATCAATATCAACATCATTGTTAAAAGGGGAAATTGGTGGTGTTTATACTGCTTTCATTTTTACATGCTATATGATGAGGATAAATACTTGATAAAATCAGAATTGTAACTATAACAAGAAAAATTAAATGGAGAGTACTACCAAGTCACTGTTACTGTGAAGAAGGTATCAAGGCCGGGAGCAGAACCAGGACTTGCTTTTATGTTGTTATCTGAAATTGTGACGTGAAATGCTAGTAAGGCACATGCAATGTTGATTGGTTGCAGTGAATGATCATTCAGGTTGTAAGACAGCATGCTCAGGAGTAATCGGGTCCTTCTTCCTATCTGATTTCCTCTATTACTCTATAAGCAAATCTGTTGACTTCAAATTAAAGTGTCAGTTATTACTCAAGTCAACAAAGGCAATATACAAGAGGGGGCTTTGACAGTACAATTAGATTGTATGGTGTTAATATCAGTAAATATAGAGTACTGATAAATATATGTTGTATTTTTATTACACTCAGAAAAATACTTTAGAAATTGATATAATCACCAACTATTATCCTGAGTGTAATAAAAAATACATTTGCCTAGGAGAGTAGGAATCAGTGTTTAAGCTCTTCATTCATAACAACCCTTTTAGAATGCTGTGAAATTCAGTAATTATCTTTTTTTCTCTTTTTTTTTTTTTTCAGGCCAAAGCTGCAGTCCATTAACTGCCAGAAGAAGTTGTATGTATGTAAACATTCCAAATGATAGAGTCTTCTCTCTGGCCAAGTTCTAGCCCCTTGCAATTCATCACAGGTCTCAATATTCTTAAAGAAATTAAAATGGGAAAGGAATCACGTCTGTCTGACATTCGGAGAAAAGTCTGTGTATTCTAAGCCTGTGCTCAGAGGGTTCAGTAATTTCAGTTATGGGGGGTAAGTACAGATGACAAGGAAACCCAAAGAGATGGGAAACAGCTAAAGATACTATCGTTATTGTGAGAGAAAATGTTAAAGAATTCTGCTCACAGGAATAGCAGGTGGGTCAGGCCAGCATAGGTGGGTAGTGATGCTGCTAATAGGGTACTTTCTTTTATGAATGGAGCATAGAATTTGGGCGGCTTGTTGGACTCCTCTTTTTAACCCCTCCACAATGTTAGTTGATGACTCCTTGCTTTTGCATTGCTTTACATCTGTCCAAACTCTAAAGATAACCAATACTTATTAAGATAAAATGAACATGGATAATTGAATAATATGAATTCTATTAATATTTGTTGTAGCTATTCTTAGTAATTTATTGCTGTCCAGGGCAAGGATTTTTAGATTTTTATCTTATTAAACTTTAAAGTAACCATATAAATTACATATTATAATTACCTTCATTTTATAATGAAAAAATGAATCAAAATAAAGCTTATGAACCATACAACTTTATTTTTGAGGTAGCATTGTTGACAAAGAAATGGAATCAATGAAGCATCTGGATCTTAAGCATGTCAGTAGCTTTTACTTTCCTCCCTTTCTCTTCACTGATTTCTTTTGAGGAGGAAATGACCAACTTAATGTAAGTATGAGGAAATGCAAGAGAGCTGGTATTAAGCAACACGGGCAGAAGGACACCTCAATAGTTATGCTCCATAATTAGGGAGAAGTGGGAAGGAGTGCAAAATCTCAGCAGAATCTCCGTGGCTTTGGTAAATGCTTGCCTTTCTTCCCTGAAGGCCATCTCAGATATGACTTATATTTACTGTGTCATGTGGGATGGTCCATGCAAACCTCTTACCTTGGCCTATAGCTGTCACAAGTTCAATGTTGACTCACTTTCTAAATTACCCTAATGAACCAAATAGGCTTACATGGAACCCTCAATGCACACTAATGAAAATGTGCCTCTGTTAGAAATATCTCAGGTTTGGCTTTTTTCCACCAAATCCAAGGTTAATGTCCAAACTCAGAACATAGTGTGGAAAGTCAAAGAATTTCCAGAAATGTGAGGATGGCAAAGGTTATAGGAGTTTTACAAGACAAGGACATAACATTTAGGTGGACCATAACGATGATTTGCAAAAGTACACATATTTTGAAGCATAATCACCATGAATGTAGCAAACAAAAATTAGAGAATTTTCATTTGCACTTGGCAACTCTCTAGCATTTTATGAAAACAGGTGCCTTTTAACCAGTCTAATTATATTATCTTTACAGAAAGTCTATTATTGCTAATCTGCAGAAGAGGAAGTTATGGCATGATAATCTATTGTGTAAACTGGCTTACAGGACAGGAATTGATTATGTATGCGCTCTTGTTTCTAATTTACTTATGAAACCATCTAGGTTAACCAGATGCCAAAATGAGTTCCAATAAACACAAACAGAAGAAAGCATGATTTGAGCAGAATGGTATTGCCTCATTACATGGGGGTCTGCAGTTACTCACTACCTTACAGACTAACTCCTTTGACCACCTTAGCTGTCCATATCCACCCATTCCATGAATTTATACTAGTAATAATGGGCAGAAAGCCAGAACTGATCATTTGCTACCTGTTACTATCCTGGTGTGTATTTCTTTTGATGTTTCTCTTTGCTTCTATAAACATATGTAATAATTAACACATATACACAGGGACTTTGCAAACTAGTGTACCTTTACTACTCTATAGTCATAATGCCTCTATTATTCTGTAAATATATTGTGTGACTTGCTGTATTAAGCACTGATCTTTTGGTCAAATTGACAAAATATACTACATAAAAGAATATTATTATTACTACATAAGAAGGCGCACAAATATTTGTTAAATGCCTACTATCTGCCTTAAATTTCTTCAAGGAAGAACTCTCCAAGGTTTGATCCTGAAGGATGAACACAAGTGATATAGGCAAAGGGAATCCGAGGATGTTGTAGGGAACTAGCCTAGATTTAGGGGACAACATAGGCAATCTTGCTATGTGCTTTCAAAGAACCTTGTTCATTCTCTCAGAACACTTGCCACTGTGTGTGGTTATTATTTATCGTTGTTGTTTTCTTCACTATAGTGAAGATATAGAAATTAATTTGGTCGTTCCTTATAAAAGCCTTGTGCCTGACTCACAGGAGGCACTCAATAAAGACTAGACTAACTAAAGAACAAGTGGGGAGGGAAGGCAAAAGGACATGGGACAGAGAATAGAATATTTTTTCAAAACATTTGTCACTCTGAGCAATAGTGTTCTCCATTGTTTGTGCTTCCTTCCACTAGGATATTCCATTGGAACAGAACCTCTGTTCATTCACTGCTCTATCTGAAATGCATAGAAACCTTTTTACACTGCAGGAAGGAAGGGTGAACTGCGTGGTGGGGGGAGGTAAAGCACTGAACTATGTTATATGGAAGTACATGGCTGTTTGAAATTATCCTGAATACACACTTATGTATTTGTTTATTATCTTTCTCCTTTTATCTTATGGACCAATCTTTGCCATGGGGTAGGTCTGATGATAGGAAGAATATCAGCCCCCCAAAGATCTTGATGCACTAATCTTAAGAAACTATCTTACAATCCTGTGCCATTTCTTGTGAATATATTATCTAATCACATGAATCTTTAAAAGAACACAATGTTTCCTGGTTGTACTCAAAAAGAAAGACTTGGTGAAGCCATGCCCTGGGCTTTGGATGATAGAAAGAACACAGGCATACTTTAGATTAAGTAAGGAATTCCTCACTAGAACCTCCTCAAGGTTGGCAGACAAATGACCGGTTGACTTCAGCCCAAAGAGAATCATGTTGTACTTCTGATCTACAAAACTACAAAACTCTGAAAGAGCACACATGTGCTGTTTTAAGTCACTGAGTTTGTGCTATTTCCTATAACATCAATAGAAAATGACTCTACTCAGCAACATCTGTTTAATGCATGAGTGAATTAATGCATGGGGATTTGTGAAAATATCCCTTGGGGTGAGATAAAAGTGCCATAGATTAAAATATCCACTTTGGAACCAGAAAGGTCTGGGTTGGAGTCCCAACTCTGCCAACTGCATAAGGCAAAGTCTAAGCATGTCTATGTTCCAGGTACAAATGAAAATTAAGGTATTGCCCATGGTGTTGTAAGGGTTGAATACTACAACATGCTTAAAGTGCACAGCATAGATTTTGGTCTGTAGTGAATCCTCAATAACTGAATGGGTCAAATCAGAGCCAGAAAAAGGAACAGGATAGAACCAGGACTTTAGTTCTAGGGCAGTGCCTGGTAAATGCAACCATGCGACTGAAGATGGAATTGTGGGCAAGCACTTGGGAGATTTGTTTTTTTTTTCTCTTGTATTCATGTTTCTTTCACTTTTTAGTCATGCTAATTTTGCTTTTTAAAAATATTTTTATTTTATGTGTATGAGTGTATTGCCTGCATGTATGTGAGTGCACCCATGTTGTGTAATGCTGCGGAGGTCAGAAGAGGGCTTTGGATTCCCCTGGAACTAGAGTTAAAGACGATTCGTAGCCACCATGTGGGTGCTGGGAATCGAACCTGGGTCCTCTGTAAGAGCAGTCAATGCTCTTAACTGCTGAGCCATCTCTCCAGCCCAATTTTTTAAACCCTGAAGATACACACTACATGTTTATTTACAGGAGACTGTCATGTTCTCTTTTTCCTTTGACTTTTTCCCAGTTGACTGAACAGCCTTGATTTCCTCCATCGAGGAAGGAATAACCCAGTAGCCAGATCCCTGAGCACCCTGGATATTTTGAAGCATTTGGTATATGTTATGCTCCAGAATATTATATAAGCTCAGCGTTGTGCATGTAAACATGGTACCCTGGAGAAAAAAGAGCTACTCTAAAGTGGGATGAAGGTGAGCTCTGTAAGATAGAGGCCAGTCTGGTCTACATCGTGAGTTTCAGGCCAGCTGTGTGACAGGGAAGCCCTGGCGAGGGGTGCTGATGTCTCTCCCTTTGGCTATTAGACAACTGAAAAACTAACTGCAAAGAATTAAAATTTCCCTAGGAATCCCAGTCTGTGGGAAAGGAAAAGCTAAAGCCATGGTCCCAGTGGGAACTTGTTTCTCAGGAAGAGACTTCACTGAATTCTGACAGGTTGTCTCAGTCAAATTACCATATGAATATCTCTTGGCTTTTCTTTCCTACTTCTCTATGAAATTATAACACTGCTACAGTATTAAAAAGATGGTAGGAGTCTTGTCATTCCAGTTTGACCAAACTGTAAATAAATACGTTTTCATTTTCCAATTTCTGATTCTAATTTTTTTTAAGGTACGGGAAGGCTGTGCCCTAGTAACACACAGCTCTGAACACTGGGACCACCATGACTCTTCTAGATGGTACACTGTGGACCTAATTCATTGATCCATATCTGGTAATCCAGTTAAGGTTACATCCTGAAACTGATTCTTTCGTTTGGACAACTTTATTTAATACAGCCTAATAAAACATTGCTTTTTAAAAATAGCATCATAACATTATTGATCATACTGTGCTGTTTCTGTGATCTTTTGAGTTTTCTGTAACTTCTTCAGAGAGATGGAAGCACTTTCAAGTTCTCCTTTTCCTGCACTTAAAGAAAGAATTGATCAAGGAACTGGAGAGGCAGGAGGGGCTCAGCAGTTAAGATCACTGGCTGCTCTTGCAGAGGACCTGGGTTCCATTACCAACCCCCATACAGCAGCTAAGAACTGTCCATAGCTCCAGTTCCAGGGAATTCCAATGCCCTCTTCTGACCTGAGGACATTGCATCTCATGGGTGCATTTACACAATACAGGCAATACACTCATACAAGTAAAATAAAAACAATGAGCTTTTAAAAATTGCTCAAAAATGAAATTTATTATTATTTGTAAAATACCACTCAACCTTGTCAAGACCACTTTAAACTTTCATCTTGGCATTTACCATGCTAGCTTCCTCCAAGTTTCTAGTTAGTTTAAGAAAGAGTCATCAAATAAGAAGCATTAAATATAGTTTACAAAATGGTACAGTGGTCCCTACCAGTCTTAGACCCAAACAGGCTCCAATGTCTCTGCCTCATATCCCTGGACTAACTTCCTAACTCACAGTAGCTAAACATCCGACTATAGATTGCTAAGTCTCTATTCAAAGTCCCTATTCAGGTGGGTCACCCCCTCCCGCCCCCACTACCACCATCTTCCCTGGCTCCCGATCAGTCAGAGAGGCCTGCCCAGCCAGGACTCTGAACTAGTAGATAAGACCCTACTGCTTGAAGACAGGGCATGCTTCAGATACAAAACTTGGAGCAAAGGAGCTGGAATCGACCTGGAACCCTTCTAACTGGTTTAACTATCACAGTGCTAGATGATGATATGCAAACTGTCAAGGGAGAAAAGCAATAATTGGTCCAGCCCAGCCCTGAACCCTAATAACCATAATGACCAGCATGGCAAACTACCTCTATCAGTACAGTAGTGACATTGTTATCTGAAGGGCAATTAACAGCTATCTAACTGGACTTAAAGTCCTCTCAATGGGCATGAACTCATGGGTAGCACAATAAATTCAGCCATATACACATGGCAGGAGAGGACATAGATCCTAAAGAAAATCCTATCTCTTTCATATTGCTAGACAAATGACATTTCTTATCATGTGCTAAATATGAATCCTTATATTACAGACAAGCATGCCGTACACCACTCATCAAAGAAGCTTCTTGCAAGAGATGGAGGATACAGAATGGGGGGGGACAGAGGGTAGACGTGGTAGTGTAAGAAATGATGGAATATGGACAAGCTAGTCTCAGGGAATGATATCCCAAAGTGAGGCACTCTGGTAAATTGATTGCATTCCATGAAAGGTATTAGAGGTCCTCAGGGGCAAAGCCTCTCTCTGAGCTTTTCTTGCCCTCCTGTCTCTCCTCCTTTTTTTCTTCACTGAATCAAGCAGTAGAAACCAGAATTTCTCTTCCCCCAAATGTGTCATAAAACCTTCAGCACATCTTCTAGATGCAGGTTCCTCATCTTAGGAACCTACCTTTCTTTTCTGTACTACTTCCTGTGACTATGTTACCTAATCACGAGTCCTTAAAAATAGACGATATTCTCTGGCTGTAGTCAGAGAGACTTGGAGAAGCCATGATGCCCCTGCCTCTGCATGGTGGAACACAGATATACCCTAGATTAAACTGGAAAAAGTAATGAGCACCCCCATCCCCACACCACCCTTCTCGGCTCTGCTACCTCTGGCTCTCATAGAAACTATCTTATCTGCCAATTACCTGACTGTAACAGGAACGTATTAAGATCTAGGATCTCCCAGTTCAATCCAAAAATGAAATAAAAATCCCTCGACTTTCTCTGATCCAAGGGCAACTTCCCTCTCAGGGCTCTAACCTGAGGGTGCTCACACAAAGCCACAGATGCATGAGTCTTCCATTCTGTCTTTCTCTCTTCTCCAGCCTTGTGTCTCCTGTCTCTGTTACTTGCTTAAAGGGAAATGTTCAGCTCTCCAAATTCTGCTTTTGATATGTAAAAAGTAGCTTTTCGGTTTATGCATTCTTCTTTTCTTGGCAGACTCAGCCTCATGTAATCTTGAAGTAAACACTGTCTTTTTTTTTTTTTTTATCCTAATAGGGACTGAATCTTCTCTAAGACCTGCCCTTCTAGGAGGCACTGAATCCAACATGGTACCTGCAGGTATTGAGCCTTCAATTGTGTCTAGTGTGACTATGGCACCAAATCTTTAATTCTATGTGGTTTTAATTAAACTTAATGTCAAAAATAGTATTTGAGGGGCTGAGAGATGGCTCAGTGGTTAAGAGCACTGACTGCTCTTACAGAGAACCTGGGTTTGAGTTGCAGCACCCACATGACAGCTAACAGCCATGAAACTGTCCATAACTCCAGTTCCAGGGCATCCAACACCCTCTTCTGACCTCTGTGGACACTGCCTGACATGGGTACACTGACATACATACAGGCAATACATTCATACACATAAAAATAAAAATAATAGATAAATATAAATAAATAAATGAATAGTACTTGATTGGATTATCAGGCAGCTCTTAAGAACATTTGGAACTAATTTGTTATGCACACCTACATTTTACACTGTGAATTCTATAAACTCTAATTATGGCTTAAGTATTACAGATGAAGACACCTGAATTAAGATGTCAAATATGCACTGGATTTAAAAAAATTTAAAAAGGGATAAAAGATACATCATAATTTCATATTGATACATGATGAATAACAATATTGTAGATACATTGACAAATGTTTTCAAAATTAATACCACGTTTTTACGTGTTTTAAATATGACTATTAGAAACTTTTAAAAGCATAGTTAACTTTATATTTCTTGTGTGTGTGTGTGTGTGTGTGTGTGTGTGTGTGTGTGTGTCTTGTATGGGTATGCATGCAGTGTGGTGGGGAGCCAGGGCTAGACTTCGGGAGTCTTTCTCAATCTTTCCCCATGGTTTCTAAGACAGAACTGAACTCAACTGGCTGATTCTACACTGGCCTGGTTGGGCAGCAATCCCTAGGGTCCCCCCACCTCCAGCTCCCCAGCACTGGGATTACTAGTGCAGGCTGCCACGTTTGGCCTTTCCCTCATGGTTGTAAGGCTCAAACTCAGCTCCTCAAAATGGAAGCAAGTACTTTATGAACTGAGTCATCTCCTAAACACCTCACCTTGTATTTTTTAAGACAGTGTTGACCTAGTCAAGAACATTATAATTTAAGGGAAAAGAAAAGTGACCTATGAATTTTCCAAACAGATTACATCTAGTCCAGTACTTGTTGTGACTATATGGTTTTTACGTATTGTGTTTGTTGGAGTCATCTACTGGATCTGAAGGCACTTTCTATACTGCCGTGCGCCTTGTCAGAAAACATTCACATTTATCTTTTGTAATGTTAATACGCAAAGTTTCAAACAACATATATTCTGCTAAACTGATACTGTGAAATTATCTGAATTCTCTTTTAAACTTCCACAATCTATTTTTTAAAACCCTAATTATCATAACAAGCCACTGAAATTTTTAGTGAATGGACTTCTTTTTATTTTATGAGTTTAATAATCTGGGTAAGGTCAATCTACCACTGATTTTCTCCTGGACCTTAGACAAATAACTAAGCTTCTCCAAGTCTTGTGAGAATGACAATATTGCTTGTAGGATTTAGCACAGTTATCACACAAAGAGGCTGCTCATTATTATTATCATAGGCACAAGAAGACTTTTGTGTACTTTGAGACCAGAATAGAGCATTAAAAGGATGTATTTATAGTAAAACTAGATAGGAGAAAAATAAATTCAATTAACTAACTTGGGCCGGAAGGATGCCTCAGCAGGTTAAGGCATTTACCATGAAACCTGAGGATCTCAGTTTGTTTCCACATGGTAGGAGAAAATCAATGCATGCAAGTTTGTTCTCTGACCTCTACATGTGTGCCATGGCACATGCATGTGTGCACACACATAAATGTAAAATAAACAAATACATTTAAATGTTTTTTCAACACCCAACTTACAGGCATGCAGCAAAAGTCCTTACAATATCTGAGAAATCGGACATTAGGATCCTTTATTTTTTAATAGCTTCAGTGGATATCATCACAAACAAAGAATTTATCCTGCAGTTGATGCCCTTGAAAAGGTAACATTGGGGAGTCACAAATGTGAATACATAACAAGCACCTCAGTGTTCAGTACCACCTGGTACATGCAGTTAAGATCAGAGTCTGCTCAGTAACTCAGCTGCCCTCAGCACAATGGCCAGTTGATGGCCTGGCTGTGAAGAGTAGCCCCTCATTATAGTCATAGTCACCTTATCCCCAAAGTACAGTGATGGCTGATTCACACGGAGACCATTTCTCTCCAGTGTGTGGCATCCTGATAAATACACTGTGCACGTATTCCTTCATCCATCAGAAAGAACAGAAAAGATATTTTTTTGCAAGGTGATATTTACATAAACAAAACCTGAAAAATCAGCCTGTGACCTGTGAAGAGTTATCTGCTCTGATTCCAAAAAGCCTGCCAGCTCCAAAATTGAAAATCTCTGACTAGGAGGAAGAATTAAAATTGACATGCAAATGACCAATTTGGATATTTTTTAATACTACAGAAGAAATGTTCACTGGAGTATTATGGGAATCTGATGGATTTATTCTGGCTTAGCTTAAAGGGAAATGAATAAAGCAAAACATGAAAAACTGTTAAAAGGGGGCTGGAGAGATGGCTCAGCAGTTAAGAGCACTGGCTGCTCTTGCAGAGGACCCAGGTTCGATTCCCAGCATCCACATGGCAGCTAACAATGTCAGTAACTCCAATTCCAGGGTCCACCACCCTCTTCTGACCTCTACAGGCATTGCAGGACGTGAGGGCACTTACATGCAGGCAATAGATACACTCATACACATAAAATAAAGATAATAAATAAAATATTTTTTAAACTCTTAAAGATATTTAAAATTTTTTAAGTTGAACTATTTTTTTTCCACTGAAATACTGACATTTTATCACTGTCCATTTACTTTCTAAGACTAGGTATTACCTATCCTTAGAAAAATTTATGTGCTTTTAGAGTTGTTTTTCTTTTGACTATTTTGTTTATTTAAATGTATGTTTTAATGTAAAATATACAGATTATTAAAGTGAGGTAAAACTAAAATCATTCAGTTGTGAAAAAATAAGATCATGTACTACACATAGTTTCAAAATGGTTATTTTCCACAAATATTTCGTGAATGCCATTTCATGTTCAAATATATTTAACTTTTATAAGAATTTTTTAATTAATTTATTTTATGTGTATGAGTGTTTTCTCTGCATGGATGTATGTGTACCGCACACATGTATGGCCTGAGGATGCCAGAAGAGGATGCTGGATTCCATGAAACTAGAGTGACAGATGGTTGTTAGCTGCCATGTGTGTGCTGGGAATTGAACCTGGGTCCTGTGCAAGAGCAACCAGTGTTCCTAACCACTGAGTCATCTCTCCAAACCCTACAGTAACGTTTTAATATGCAGATCGCCATCCTTCACATCATCAGTTGTGCTCAAAATCAATGGAAATATCCAGATGCTGGAGGTCAGGGTTCTTTTGTTTCTTTATTTTTTAATTTTTTATTTTATGTGTACAGGCATTTTATGTGCATGTATGTAAGTGCACCATGTTGTCCAATGCCCTCAGAGGCCAGAAGAGGGCATCGGATCCCCTGAAACAAGTTACGGATAGTTGTTAGCCATCATGTAGGTGCTGGGATTTGAACCCAGGTCTTCTGCAGGAGCAGCCAGTTGTCTTAACCACTGAGTCATCTCTCCAATCCCCAGGGTTATTTCATTTTAAGCAGCAATTGATTGTCTGTGTTGGGCTGCTGTTGCTATGGACTGAGAAGGGAATAACAGAAATCTTCCTCATCCTGTTTTGTCATTTAGTTCTCTACAATATCATCTCTCCAGAGACCTTTCCTGACTGCTATGCCTGCAATTCATCTCTGATTACCACTTTACATTATTTTAATAACAGATAAGTCCAATAAGATGGCTCAGCAAGTAAAGGCATTTGTCACTAAGACTGATGACCTGAGTGTCACCCCAAGACCCATACAGTAGAAGAAGAGAGCTGACTCCTACAACTTGTCTTCTGACTTCTCCCACACACATGCTGTAGCATATGTTCATGCCCACACCAATAAATAAATAACTGTAATAATTTAAAATTTTTAAGTTAAATGTTAAGGACAAAGCTAGGGAAAGTATATTTCAAATATCTCTTACTAATCCTCCAAGTTGCACATGCAGTTAAATCTTTAAGACCCAAAATATTCCCAGGGTTTGTTCACTCAATAAATGATGTGAAAATCTATGTACGTGATCCACTTTGTGCATACATGCATGTATGTATGTGTGTGTGGTTTATGTACATGTTGCTGTGTGTGCACATGTGCTTGCAGGTGTGCATATAAGTGGAGGCCACTGGTGACAACAGGTATCTTCCTTGATAGAACTCCACTTCATTTTTAAGACAGGGTCTCTCATTGACTCTAAAGCTCACTGATTAGATAAACTGGCTGGCCAGTGAGCTCCAGGCATCTGCCCATGTCTCCCCAGTGCTGGGGTTATGCTTGTGCAGCAGACATTTTACCCACTGAACCAGGTCTACAGCTCCAGAGCTACATGATCTTTTAATTAATTACAATACGTGACTTAAACCTATATATCATACAGAGTCAGAAAAAAATATTTAGAAGTAGATTTTAGACTTTGAGATGTTTTAAATTTTATAATTATAGGGAAAGACACAAACAATATCTTGAAAAAATAAATATACTATTGTAATGAGGAAAAAGAAATGTGTATCATGAGGCACAGACAGGCACACACTCATACCCACATGTGTGCAGAGTTATAGTTAGTGTGAGCATTTGTAAACTAATGGCATCTAGGTTTGCAATTAGCATCAAAGTACCAATTTCATATTCCTTTCAAAAAGTGTGACAAATATTCTACAGTGTGCTATTTCAAAAGATGTCTTAAACTTTGAGTGTGTACTTAGGGGATGTTTCTGACCTAATTCTCACCTCACTAAGGAATAAGTCAAGAGGAGGAGGGTGGTGTTTAATATTGATCATCAACTTGGCAAGATCTAGAATCACCTAGGAGATGGATTTCTGGGAATGCCTGTGAAGAAGTTTCTAGATTGGGTTAATTGAGGCGAGAGCACACCCTAATGTCCATGGCACCACTCCATGGGCTGAGGTCCTGTGCTGTGCCCACATACCTAGAGCCAAAATAAACCTTTTTTTCTTTAAGTTACTATTGTCATATATGTTGTTATAGTAAGGAGAAATCTATCACCAGGAGTCTCGGTTTGTGGTCTCAGCAGGAACCCTTCTTTCCCCTCTCATGATCACAGATTTCCTTCTTGATTCCTCAGGTTCATTCAGCTAAAAGTCGAACCCCCATCATGCCCACTCCTGGCTTCCGAGTCACTTCACCTCGCTCAAGAAGGAAGAAGTTGGAGAGGGTGAATTTCTGAAACCGTTCCCCACCCTCAGCATCTTCCACTTCTCATATAAATAAGTTGTGGATTTACTGAGAGCAGAGAGTAGACAGGTTACTAAAGGGATCAAGGAATACCTCTGCTACCTTGTACCTCAAATCACATCATCAGCTTAGTTCCTACTATTGGGGGTAAAGGGTGATATTATCTTCATAACTGTGCTACCCAGAATTTTTTCCTAAGTATATAGTTACTTTTCTATTGCTAAAATACCAGAGCCAAAAGCAACTTAAGGAACAAAGTGCTTATTCTGGCTTATGGTTCTGGAGGGGGAGGTCCAAAATGGTGGAAGGATGTATGGCAGCAAGCAGGAGCAGGGACCTGAGAGATCACAGCTTTCTCTACACACAGGAACAGAGAGAATGAACTGGAAATAAGGCATGGCTATGAACTCTCAAACCCTTCCCCCAGTGGCATACTTCTCTAGCAAGAGTGTACCTCCTAAACCTCCCCAAACAGTATCACCAACTGGGAACCAAGTATTCAAATACCTGAGCCTATGGGAAACATTTCTTATTCAAACCACCATATTAACAGTTATGAAAATAGTTTTTATACTGCAATACAATAACTTTTCCTTCTGTGCCAGATTATGAGGGTTAGAAATGTCCTTTCCTCTTTGCCTATGTGCCCAACATAGTGCGTGGCTCACAATCAGTAACAACTTAATCTATAAAAATGTTAAAAAGAAAGTACTGAAGGTTGACTATGAGTCAAAGTGCTTTGCATGTACTCTACACAGTAATATGAATGATACCTTGGCATTGCTTAACAGAGAAACAACCAGGACACAGAAAGATTAAATCACTCACCCAGGGACTTAAGTCTAGTGGGTAGTGAAGTAGGGATTCAAACTCAAATACTTTAGCTATAAAGTCCTGCTCCTACAGAGACGTTGGATAGAATACAGAAGTCAGGGGGGGACGGTCTACCTCATTCTTGAAAGATGGGTGGGACCTGAAGTAGAGCTAAGAGCTTACTCTAGGGAGGAACTGGGGGACCTGAAAATAACTCTGTGTGACAGACAGAAGGCTTGGTTGGTGGGGGCTGTGGGAGAGTACAAAGAAGGGAGAGGCAGGAAATGAGTCCAGAAAGGTTTTTGAGGGCCACATTATAAAAGATTCTATGTGTCAAGTGAAGGAGTTTGAATATGCATTAAAAGGAAAATTAGAAGTCACTAAAGGGATGTGAGAAAATGACAACAGTACACTGAATTTTATACATTATTGTATTTATGACAAATAATAATTAGGTCTACTTATGGTAGATATAATATTTTGATATCTATGTATACGTTATGGAAAAATTCAGTCAAGCTAATCAAAATATCCATCACTCCATCAATTTATCTTTTGTGTGTATGTGTATATGTGCCTGTGGGATGTTAAGTACAAAACTATCTGCTACTGAGCTATAGATGAAGCTCTTTTCCTACCTCTCATTTTGACATAGGGTCTCACTGATTTGTCCAGGCTGCCCTTGAGCCCACTCAGTAGCTCATTCAAGATCTGAACTTGTTTTCTTTCCAACAGCCTCCTGAACAGCTGAGATTATAAGGCTGTGCCCTGGGCCTAGCAAGCATCTGAGGCTTGAAAGTACCACCTTGGCTGAAGAGGCTCCAAATGTTGGCTTGTCCTGTTCTGGCTGCAATTATGAACAGATTGAATATTTAGGAAGCTGAGTTGCTGAAATTTGTCTTTTAATTGGATATGTACTTGTGTGTACCCATGACTGTGACCCAAGTGTAGATCCTTAGTAGAAGTGGAGGGTACAGTGAGAGAGTAGTCAGCATCACTAGCCCTACTTCTGTTCTACAATTGTGTCTGTTGAGTGAGGCCAACAGAGACATCTAGTCCAGCTATCTTTGCTCCCATCTGGATAGATAAATACATTCAGATACAGTAGTTATCAAGACATTTGATGTGCCTTCCCATGAACTCCACGGTAATCTTATAGTACTATTATTAATTAATTTTAAATACTTACTGAATAGGTTAAGTGTGCTTTTGTAGACTGAGCTACATGCAGCATATCTTCTTTATAGGTAACAATTCCAAATAACTGAGTTAAAACACTAGACAGGAGGACAGCGTAGATGCAATCTGGTTGCTTACTCTAATCTCAGCCCTTTGCACAGGGTTATAAATATAAAAAGCATTTTCAGGGCTGGAGAGATGGCTCAGTGGTTAAATGCACTGGCTACTTTTGCAGAGCACCCAGGTTCGAGTTCTAGCACCTACATTGTGGCTAACAACCAACTGTAACTCCAGTTCCAAAGGATCCAATGCCCTCTTCTGATTTCTCTGGGTAATGCACAACACAGGTGCACTTAACACACATGCAGGAAATACACTCATAACATAAAAAATAAAAACAATAAATGAAACATAAAAAAGAAGTACTTTCACTGAATGAACACATTCTTCTGAATAACTAAGTGTGGGAATACATTACAATGGTGACATTTAAATAGAGCAAACATATACTAACATATATGATAAATTCTTCAATCAATAATGTGACTTTGTGACCTTCCCTCATGTGTGATGTTAGCTATTTTCTAGGTGTGTAAGGTAGTTATGTTTTCTTTAAACAACCTACAAAAGGCTGCATGTTGTCCAGGAATCTGCTTATGACTGGAAAAACTTAAAGCTGGGCTAAGGTGAGGAAATCACATTCCTCATCTTTCTCTCTGGCCTGTAATGCGGACAGTCACAGTAGGTCAGAGAGAAAGATGAGGAGACAGTTGTCCCTAAGAAGAATCAGGAATCTGCATTCTGGTTCCGACCCCAGGTCATTAGGGCTAAAACTTTAGGCAAGTGACTTTCATGGCTCAGTTGTAGTCTTCAGTGGTCAAATGGAAATTTGTAACCTACTTGCTAAACCTCCAAAACCCCAGCTCTAAACCCTTGAGTTGATAAGTCATTCAGAACTGTTATAAATGTTTGGGAGGGAATAGGATCCCCATGCTAGTCATTATATGATCCCTTCAATTCTGTTGGAGGTGCACCCTCAAACAAATCACATTCATGCTTCTACCTCAAACCACAAACATATACTCAGTGAGGCAAACAAGCAGAGAGCTTCAAGTGACCTTGTCTTTATTTACTGGATGCATTCAGGTCGGGACAGGTTTCTGTTTTGTTTTATTTTGTTTATGTTTTCAGAACTGAAACCAGAGAATTGTGAAATAAGGATGCTTAAGGACCTGGCGTAATCACAAGAAACAAAGTATTGCACCATCAAAACTACAATTTGTTGGCAGTGGGAAGGCCATACCTGTCAACAGGGTTGGATTCCCTCCCTAATACTAAGTACATACTACAGATAGACTGATCAACTCCACATGTACTGGTTAATTTGGGAGTCTTTCTCTGTAAAGAGTAAAGGTGGCCAGGGCTGGAATTGCATTCGCTGCAAGTACTGTTACGGTTAAAGGCAGTAAAGAGTAGGCTGTAGGTACAGTGAGGAATGACCACACCTAGCTGGATAAAGTTGGAGAGTCACACTGGCAAACTACCATGATTTTGAATGCTATGTGATGGAATGAATCACCCTAAAGGAGAGGGATAGTAACCTAGCCTGAGATGGCAGAGGAACCCACGTCAGGCAAGTGGAACAGCATGGACTCCAGGGGAGGAGGACAGAATGCTGAAGTCCTCCACTATCAGGAGTATCAGGAGATCATGGGAATCAGTGTTATAAGGAGACATAGGAGTAAGATTCATTCATGTGGAAGTTTGGCCATACTCAGGGACAAACCTCAATAGGCATACATGAGATAGGAGAAGTTGTCTCATCAGCCTGTTTGTTTCACTACCTCAGTCTTTGGATTTCCTATGACCATGGACTTGGTTGGTAATAGGACATAGCAGAGGGAACAGGAGTCAAGATGTTCTTGTGGAGAGGTATCTGTGGGTGTCAAGCTTGTTGGTTGCAGGATAAAATATAGCAAAGAGAAAGAGATACAGACTGGGTTTCCTGGTAGACAAGAATAGGTTTCCTAGAATATGCTGAACGAGTAATATATGCTTGAAAAAGACATTGATGAAAAATTTAAAACTGACCTGAGGTTTATGAGAAGAAATGTAGATAGAATTAATTCCTCCCTCCCTCTCCCCTCCCTCCCTC
>NW_008338999.1:5308423-5325163 GCF_000622305.1 Nannospalax galili
CCTCCCCACTCCCTCCCTCCCTCCCTCTCTTTCCTTTCTCCTTTCATCTTTTCCTCCCCCCCTTTCCCCTTTCCTTCCTATGGGATACTCCTATGCCTCCAATAGTATTAGTTACTTTTCTGTTGCTGTCATAAAACACAGTGACTGCCTTGTCTGGTTCCTGAGTTTAATGGGAATGTTGCCAGTTTTTCTCCATTTAGAATGATGTTGGCTGTGGGTTTGCTGTATATAGCTTTAATTACTTTGAGGTATGCTCCTGCCAGTCCAGTTCCCTCTAGGACTTTTAAGTGCGTGTTGAATTTGGTCAAAGGCCTTTTCTGCATCTATTTAGATGACCATGTGATTTTTGTCCTTTAGAAACCTACCATTTTACCTGGTAGTATACCCATAGGACTCATCCTATTGCAGAGATACTTGTACATCCATGTTTTTTGCTGTTCTTTTCACGATATCTAAGAGATCGAAGCATCCAGCAAGTGGATAGTGAAAATGTGGTACATTTACACAATAGAATTCTACTCAGTTGTAAAGAAAGATGAAATCATGAAATTTGCAGGTAAATGGATGGAACTAGAAACTGTTATATTAAGTAGAGTAACACAGACTCAGCAAAACCAAAGATGTATGTTCTCCCTCATTTGTGGATCCTAGCACCAAATCCTTAATATGTGAATAGGTATCCTGGTAAAACTGCAGGAACCAGAAAAAAAGGGAACCAAGGAGGTAAATGGAAAGAATGAACCTGAGAGAGAAAAACAGTAGGAGACAGGTATTACTAAGGGAAAAATAAATAAAATGGGGGTATTTAAATGGGGAGAGGGAGGGTTATATAAGGAACTTTGGGGATAAAAGAAAAAAAGGCGCTCAAGGGAAGTGGGATCATAGGAGAGTGGCATTATTAAGGGAGAAATGGGGAAAATGGGGACACTTTAAATGGAGTGGATATGGAGGGAGGGTTAGACAGGGAGAGAGAGGGGGAGAGAGAGATAAATAATGGCTAGTATAAAAAAACAGAGGGAATCATATTAATTCAACAACCTAATGACAAATTACACATACAATATCTCTATCTGAGTCCATGTGTATCGCTAAAGGCAAATAACAAGAAACAGTGCCAGAAAGGAGAAACTTCCCTTTGAGTTGTTGGCCAGGGTGGTCCAAGAGACTCCCCAAATTACACAGGCTATTGCCACAACCCTTGATTGCCTCTCAAAACTTGAAGGTAAGACCTACTGCTGAAGACAGGACATACTTTGGACACAGGATTTGGAGCAATGGAGCTGGAACTGACCTGGAAGCCACTTCCTCTGAAGGCTAGATATCATAGCTTTAGAGAGCACCACACAGGTGCTAAGGGAGAACATTAATTGATGGTCCAACAACAACTTCAAGACTAAATAGCCACATCATTGACAAGCACAGTATGCGACATTGATGCAGTAGTTGTACTTTTATCTTGGGGGCAATTAATAGTTATCTAATTGGATGATAAGCTTACTCAGTGGGAGGAAACTCATGTGTGATATGGTAAACTTACTCAAATACACAAGGCTGGAGAGGTCATAGATCTTAGAGAAAACTCCAAGACTGTTACATCCCTAGACTAATAAAATTTCTTACTATGTGCAAAATATGTATCCTTATATCTACAGACAAATATCCCAGTCACCACTCATCAAAGAAGCTCCTTTTGCACCAAACCCAAACAGACTATTACGGAGTACCAAAACTGGTCACACATAGACACTGTCTGTGAATTGCCAAAGTCTAAGTGGCACACCTACAATGCAACCTTTACACCGAAGATTCATGGAACCTAGAACAAGGGGTAAAGAGGACGCTAAGGAATATCTCAGTTCTCAATAATGAAGCTCCCTCATGCAACAGAGAGCCAGAAACATAAAAGGTCACAAATGGCCAAAACGTAGAGATTAAGAATCTGCAGAATGCTGGTCCTTGGACAGGAATCCTATATTAAACTTACCACCCAGGGCTCAGGGACTGTTGTGGAAGAGGGGAAGGAAAGACTGTAAGAGTCAGGGAAGACATACATAACCATATGGAAATAGAGTCCTACAAGTTCCTGGGACCCTGCTCAAATGAACATACAGCAATGGTGTCAGCATGCACAAGCACAAGACCCATTCAAACTCAGACAAAACGCCAACATAGAACTGTGGAAATGGGTAACGAGTCCCAATCTTAGTTGAAGAATATATTGGCAGCTGATTACTGCTGGGCGAGGAAGAGCTGATCTTCTTAAAAGGAGGAACTCTAGATAGGCTGAGTAGACTTAAGTAGATGAACTTGCATTGAGGAACATCTGGGGACACTAATTTGACACAATAGGCCTTAACACAAATGACAGAATGTATGAATTCCACTGGGGGTGCTATAGGAGGGTTCCAGTGGAGAAGGGGGTATAAAGATGGTTAAGATTGTTTGAGATGTTCTGTATGAAATACACAAAAATAGAATAAAACATTTACAAAACAAAACAAAAACCAAGAAAACAAAACAAAACAAAACAAAAACCACCATGGCCAAGGCTTATAGAAGGAAGAGTTTATTTGGCTCTGGGGCTCTCACGGTTCAGAGCCTCAGCGTCCATAATGGCAAGGGAAGCACAGCGACCGAGGTCACTGGACCAGAAAGTTGAAGGTCACACCTGCAAGCAGGCACAGAAAGTAGAGTAAGACTGGAAACTTGGCAAGACGTAAGAACTCTCTGAGCCCGCCCCCAGGGACATACTCCCTCCAGCAACACTGTACCTCCTAAACTCCCCCAAAACAGCACCACCAACTGGGGGCAAAATTTCCAAATACTTGGAGCCTGTGAGGGATATTTTCATTCAAACCACCACATTGACATTGTGTTTGAGGTAGGAATATGGAAATAGCAAGGTCTGTCATTGCTGGCCCAAAGGAGCCCTTAGTCTAAGAAAAAAGAGAAATGCATATAATTTTAATTATTGCTGGGCACAGTGGCCAATCCCCGCACTCTGGAGGTGGAAGCAGGCAAATGGACGCCAGGCAGCTTGGACTAGACTACACAGCAAGACCCTGTCTCAAAACAAAACAAAGCATTAAAAAATTAATTTTAATTAATTTTTAATTAAAAATTAATCACTAAGAATAATGACGGTATAGGTCTTGGAACACAAATCATAGAAAGGATCTTCAGAAAATAGAAGGCAGACAGATCAATAACTTTTCCTAGGCCCCAAGCATAAAAAAAATTCTTTCCCTTGAGAGAGGGCACAGAGACAGAGAGAACCAACCAATTCAGACAAGGGGAAAGGGTTAGGTAAAGCTTCTCTTGGGGTTCTTGTCAAGGTTGTTGAAAGATAAGGTCACTGGAGAAGACAGAAGGGATGGGAATTCTAGCCAGAAGTAAGAACAAATACTTTTGTAGAATTTAAAGAGAGTTATAAATTCATTTACCTTAAGGACAAATCAGACAGTACAAATGAACCTAGCAGTTCAGGCACAGAAACAGCCAGCAGCAAAGTCACAGAGCTCTGCAGAAGCTGCCCTGGCACTACACTGAGGTAAAAGCCAAAGGTGGCTGAGATCTAGAGAAAACAACAGCTCCCTAGCAGGGACAGTTGTCCTCAGCTCCTACCAGTCACCACCATTAGGAAGCACTTGTCCAGACTTACCATGTCACTCACATCTCAGGAATAAGTTGACACGAGAGTTATGACATGTTATAAAATACATCAATTTTAAAGCTTCCCAAATACGTAAAATTCAAAAGTATGCTAGACAAATACTCACAAATCTGCTGATTGTGCTAGGCTAGGCATATGTTGTTAGTTCACCCCCTGATGGGATAAGCAAGAACATGGCAGGCCAGTGGTAGGTAAATAAAAACTATACATACATTCAGCAAAGAGGTCCAGTTTTTAAAATTTATTTATTTATTACTTTTTATTGTTATTTTATATGTATGAGTGTTTTGCCTGCATGTATATAAGTCTACCATGTGTGTACAATGCGCACAGAGGCCAGTAAAAGAGGTCAGATCCCCTGGAATTAGAGTAATGACTGTTAGTAGCTGCTATGTGGCTACTGAGAATTGAACCAGAAAGTACTCTCAACCTCTCCAGCCCCAGGGGTCCAGTGTTTCAGGATGTATGAGGGACATTGTGATGTCACCTTTCCTTGTTTCTCTAGACTTTCTTATCACTCATTCCCCAGAATCTATGTTCTTACCATGTTGAATTGCTTATAACTCACTGCATGAGACCCAATTTCTTTGTCATTTCCCCTACCTTGAAGGAGTTAACAGAATCTCCCTAAAAAGACACAATGAAATCTTAATCGGTGGAACCTGTGACTATCCCCTTATGTGGAAAAACCTTTTTTCAGATGTAATTAAACTAAAGATTTTAGAATAAGGATCTGGAGAGATGGCTCAGTGGTTAAGACCAGTAGTTGCTCCTGAAGAGGCCCTGGGTTCACTGTAAGACCCAGGAGTATTTTTATATTTTTATATTTTTATACCTACAGGCAAAACAGAGAGAGAGATAGAGAGAGAGATAGAGATAGAGAGAGAGAGAGAGAGAGAGAGAGAGAGAGAGAGGATTTTAGGATAAGCTCAAACTGGATTTAGGCTGGGCCCTAAGTCCAATAGGAAGTGTATTTTAAAGAGGCAACACTTGTAAACTCAGCCTGGGTGCTTTGGAGTATGGACCCTGCTTGTGCTCTCCATTTTAGAAACCTATTTGGGCAATAGCATAAAGAATTAACTAATGTATTGGACAGGAGCAGAGGCTATTTAGAAATTTTTATTAGGAACACAGTCTAGCAATGATGAGGACTTCGATTGAATCTGAAAATGACATTTTATCTTCCTAGAGAGAGATTTCATTTAACTGTTAACTTTTGCAATTTAATTGTCTCTTTTAATTATATCTGTAATAAACCCAAATTATGAACTGAACAACTATTGAGGTCTGTAAAATCAGAGTTGCCTAGTAAGAAAACTTTATGGGATAAGGAAAACCAATTAAAAAGCTGAGTTAAAAACCCCTGCAATTCTGTCAAAATTAGACCAACTGAATGAGTGAGTGTCATTGAAAATTACATGTAATAGGAAGGACTATGAGAAGACACAGGCCATTAACAACTAAATATAAGACATATGCCAATTTTTGTATGTATAGTGGCTTTCTTTCATTCCCTTTGTCCAAGGTGTTCACTGTGAATTCTTGCTAGCTCTTTCATAAGAAGCCAGTGGCACTAGATCTCTGTACAGCTTTTGGAAGAACTGAAATTCCGCACTTAAGTAACTAAGAGACATCTGTCACCCAAACAAAGGGTCCAAGTTAAGGAACCTGGAATTCTGCACTGTCAGCACCCTGGGGTGTAGCTTTTTGTTTACGGGCTGCATAGAGGCTGCAGTGGAACAGCGCAGCCCAGAAAGTGCACTTGGAGAGCATGTGCACTATTGGCCTTAGAACTTGGCTCCTGCCTACAATGGCTGTGTAATTCATGTTCTGCTATTAAGTTTCCCTGAGACTTATTTTTCTCATCTTTAATTTGAGAGTCATAGGAATACCTATGGCATAGGCCAATAAGAATTAAATGAAATAATTCATGTGCACAGCCCTGGCACACTTAATAAGAGGAAGTTACTTATTAGTTAACTAATACAGTTCACTATATAATATACTCTTTTTAAGGAAAATAAGAGCTAGAAAGTATCATGTATGAGATTCTCATGAGTATAAAAGATTCATTCTGAGATTGGCTGCTGACCACCCAAAGCTGAGCTCTACAGAAAGTTAGGGACATAGCCAAGTGAAGACACAATTCGGTCAGGGACAGGGACCCTTCTAGCCAGCACATCTGAAACCAACACGGGTGCTCTCATGTCCACAGGCACCATAGAGGTACCCAGCCTTGTCCTCAGGATGGACAGAAATCCCCTCTAGGTGGGGTCTGCAACATGAGGTTGAGAAAAACTGTCCTCAGATGAAATTAGAGTGATGAAGAGGCTCAGCAGGAGGATGTGTGGGGTCAAGCGTTAATGTTAAAGGGAACCACCGTTACCTTTCCTGGCTCCACGAGAACGGAAAGAAAAGTGAAAATGCTTGATTTACTTAGGACGAAGACCTATTAATTCAGAATCATCGATCTAGTGATTTGCATAGGCACAGTCTCCTAAATCTTGAGTGTTTCTTTATATCAGTATTCAGATTTACTGGCAGACAATGGCAAGGCATCCATTTAAAACTCAGAGTTCCAAATAATAGGCACTTAATAGATGGTTGCAGTTGTGTGAATCAATCAACATACTTTCCCATGTCTAGATTATGTTCACTTCATGAAAACAGTGTTCCTTAGCCTCACAAATTTATAATTTCCATGATCTAAGAATACACAAATAACAACAAAACCAAGCTGATCTTAAACTTTTTAAAGGGCTGCATTGCCCATGTCTTTGGAGATTAGAATACACAGGGGCGGGATGATATAAGAGGGCTCTATCCCAGGTGCAGGCAATAAAAGGTTGCAAAGATAAAACCTACAGAATATCTTCCTAGTCTTTACCATTGCCATGCTTTCATTCACATTTCTAAATCTCACAATGAGAACACATCTTTGCAAATATTTTAGTAATTGTCACAGATCACATTCTATTTTAAAATTTTTATTATTTTTTAATTTTTTAAAAATTTTTAAAAGGATTTATTTATTATTTTTATTTTATGTGTATGAGTGTATTACCTGCACGCATGTAAATGCACCCATGTCATACAATGCCAGCGGAGATCAGAAGAGGATGTTGGATCTCCTGGAACTGGAGTTATAAATGGTTGTTAGCTGCTATGTCGGTGACGGGAAACAAACCCTGATCCTTTGTAAGAATAGCCAGTGCTCTTAACTACTGAGCGAGCCATCTCTTTCTTTCTCTCCCTTCCTCCTTTCCTCCCTCCCTCCTCCCTCCTTCCCCCCTTTCTCTCTTTCTTTCTTTCTTTCTTTCTTTCTTTTCTTTCTTTCTCCAACAGGGTCTTCCTGTAGCCCCAGCTGGCCTGGAACTCACTATGTAGACCAAGCTGGCCTTAATCTCACAGAGAGCTGCCTATTTCTGCCTCCTGAGTGCTGAGATTAAAGGTGTGCACCACCATGCCTAACTACAGATCATTATTTTTAAAGATGTGTTGGCACATGCCCTTAATCCCAGCATTCAGGAGGCAGAGGCAAATGGATTGCTGTAAGATCAAGATAACCTGGTTAACATAGAAAGCTCCAGGCTAGCTGGTGTTACAAAGAGACCCTATCTCAAAAAGACAAATAAAATAAAGAAGGTTACAACAGCTGGGCATGATGGCACATGCCTTTAATCCCAGCACTTGGGATGCAGAGTCAGGAAGATCTCTGTGAGACCAAGGCCAGCCTGGTCTACATAGTGTGTTCCAGGTGAGCTGGGGCTATAAAGATACTGACTTAAAACAACAGCAACAACAAAAGGGTACAACAGTCCGTTCTTATGCCTGGTTGCATTCCCACTCCACCACAAAAGGTAGAGTCAAATTCTCCTTCCCGAGAATGTGCAACGTGCACCATCTTGTGAGTTGCTTACAATAGCAGGATGTGGAGGTTTAACACTATAAACTCATGAAAGCAAATAAGGAGTTGGGGAGATATCTCAGTTGACAAACTGCTTGCTGTGTAGGTATGAGGACCTGAGTTCAGATCCCCACTACCCACATAAAAAGCCAGGTGTGGCAATGTGCACCTGTAATGTGCACCTGTCATCCCAGCACTGGGAAGATGGAGACATGAGGATCCTTGGGACTTGCTGGCTGGACAGTCTTGCTGAACAGGTGAGCTCCAGATTCCATGAGAGACCTTATCTCAAAAAACATGGTGGAAAATGATAGAGGAAGACACATAAGATCAAACTTTGGCCTCCATACACATACACACACATACACACACATATACACACACATGCACATACACACACATACACACACATACATACACATATACACACACATACACACATACACACACACATACACACACACGATGAACTTCTCCCTCGTTCTCTGACACATTTGTGCCCAGAGTCTTGTGTGAAGCTGGACTGTACAGCTGCAGGGCTCTGAGGAAACAGAGGCGCGTATAGACAGATGCATAGACGGCCCTTGTCTTCATCTGTCACAACCCAGGTGAGCAGGACAAATAAACCAAATCTCATTTAATTTCATGCCCTGACTGTGGAATCTGGCCACCCTTGACTCAGCCTCCAAACCTCTCCAATGGGAACCAGATCCAACATGAGCAAGACAGAGAATGATACGGCTTTTTCAATTATCTGAGCTACGGAGTCTGTGAGTGTGCCTAAATGTTTGTTCTTTACGAACTTTGGGCTGGTTTCTTATGGAGTGACATTAAGTGGAACATTGCTTTATTTTAAAATAATTGTGATTGCTGAATGTCAATATACATAGGCTTCAAATTAGTACATCTTATTCCACAATTGTGAATACATTGTACATGGATGTCAATTCAAAAATGTCCAGCCATCCATTTACTCCTGACCTGTGGACTCAGCCATACAGATCTGTTTGGAGAGCAAGTTGGTAAAAATGTTGGGACTCTTTCGAGTGCTTTTTGACAAGAATTAATGTCTCTAGCACCTGAGGTTCTCCATTTAAACAGCAGACTTGACGGGAAACAAAGTCCCAGTGGGGTAGCATGATAATTACAAAGATAAAGAACAATTTGAGTATTTCAGTTCTTCCAATCCATGTGACTCCTGGGAGTTCTTATTTATATTTAAATTTTAAAACAGTGAAAAGACATGGATGTAGAATTCAGTAATTTTTTTGGACAGTACATATTTCAGTTAATATGTAGAATAATATATAGGGTTAGCTCACATTAAAATATATATTAAAACATATAGTACATTTACTTATTTTATATTTTCAAATATACATTTTGTGTATGGTGTGTGTGTTTATTTGTGAGGTCAGGTGTGTGTTTGTGCATGTGTGTGCATGTTCATGTAGAAGCCAGAAGTTGATATCAGGTATCTTCTTATATCACTTTCCTCCTTAGTTTTTATTTTATTTTTAATTTACTTATTTTTATTTTATATGTATGAGTGTTATGCCTGTATGTATGCAAGTGCACCTGAGTTTTGCAGTGCCTGCAGAGAACAGAAGAGGTAGTCAGAGTCTTTGGAACAGGAGTTACAGATGGTTGCTAGTTGCCATGTAGGTGCTGGGATTCAAACCTGGGTCCTCTGCAAGAGCAGCTACTGCTCTTAACCACTAAGCCATCTCTCCAGCCCCTCTTCCTTATTTTTTGAGACAGGATCTCTCACTAAATCTGAAGTTCACCCATTTTGCTAGACTAGCTGGACATCGAGCTCCAGGGGTCTTCCTTGCACAGCTCCCCTAGAGCTGGAATTATAGTATGTGTTGCTGCAAGCTACTTTTTTGACATGCGTTCTAGGAATTGAACTCAGTCCCTAATGTTTTGATAGCAAGCAATTACCAGCTGAGCATTCTCCCCAGCCCCATTATTATTTTTTATATATTTGTATTTTAAAACTAAAATATTGATCAATAAAATAACAATTACTATATCCACACGACTATTACTGAAAATAGTTTTTCCTATAGAAGAAGGGATGCTAAAAATTCCTTGGTTTAATGTCAAATACACTAGGTGCACTACTGAAGACAGAAAGGTTTATCTCAATTAAACAGATGAGACAGACTTCAAAAGGGAGCTCAACACTGACAGAGACTAAGAGCATGTCTTTCATTCACTACACAGCATCTTGCTAGGATTAAAAAATCCCCTTTAAACATGCCTTCTAGACAGGAAGCATTTACCTCCCACCAAGACCAAAAGCACCTGGATATGGACTTCCTAGAAACCCTGGCAGACAGGCTGCTGGCACATGATCCACACTCCATCAACCAAATGTTACTGAGGGTGACACAGAGCAGATGTTGAGATGCATCCACTCCCCTGGCAGGCCTTGTGCAGGAGAGCAGGTGGTGGCATTGACTGATGGGCAAAAGTGGCACCAGGGTCCTGTGGTCACAGCACTGTGCCCTCATCTTACCCTTCCTGTGGGATGATTTTCCCTGCTCTCTGTCTAGGTTCTGTTGGTTACATTCATTCCAGGAGCTTAGCTTTTTGGTCTGTCCTTTTACCTTAATTTGTCTACATCAATCTATTCAGCTTAGGTTATTTGTAATAGACAACTCTGACTAGCACATAAAAAGGTGAATGGAATGTTAGCAAAGTACGGAGGCAATGGAAAGATTTTATGCTGAGTGACCTGAAGGTAAGATTATAGGAGAAAAATCACTGTGGCTAGAACCGGTAGAAGCCTACAATGAACAGCGTTCATAGGAACTGAGAACTGAGCTCCAGAAAAAGTGAATCATGAAAGAAAAGAAGTATCCTAGTCAGCTCCAGCTGTCAGAATAAAACACCATGGGTTGGGCAGCTAAATGACAGAAATTAATGTTCTCACAGTTCAGGAAGCTGGAAGTTCAAGATCCGTGGTCAGTGTCTGATGAAGGCACTTTGTCCTGCAGATGGCTACCTTGCTGCGTCTTCTCAAGGTAAAGAGAACAAGCAGTTTCTCTGGTGCCTCCTATAAGTGCATTAAACTCATCATGTAGGCCCGCTTTCATAACCTCATCTAACCTTAACCACTTTCAAAGGCTCCATCTGGAAATACCACCACTTTGGGGCTTAGAGCCTCAACATAAGAATTAAGGATGGGATTTTGTCTAGCTTGAGCTGGTATAGACCTGTTCATGCTGTCACAACTACTGAGAGTTCATATGTGCACCTTCCCTGTTGTGTCCAGAAAACACTGTTTCACTGTAGTCATCCACCGCCTCTGGCTCTTACGTTCTTTCTGTTCCTTCTTCCACAATAGTTCCTGAACCTTGGGAGTGGGTGTGACGGGTATTCCATTTAGGATTGAACACTCCACAGTCTTATATTAAGAAGTTCGTTAAACAAGCTCCTGCAACTATCAAGACCAGCAGTGCAAAGGGACTAAATTGAAGCAGTAGAACACGTAAGGGGAAAAAAGAAGAGTCTGGGTGTCAGAGATAGTCCAAAGATGGAAGCACAGAATAAGTCAGGCGTCTGGATGTGGGGTGTGGGAGAAGGAAAAGTTGATAATGATTCAGAGATCTCAGGTCTGGCAATTGGGAGAAGAGTGTTGATCATCAAATCAGAAGATTGCAGAGAGCTAACATGGACAGGGGCACGGTGGGTTCTGCTGTTTGAAATTCTAGTTGAAAAGAGGTGGTGGGACTAACTAGACTGACAATTCTTAGGAATAAAGACTCAAGAGAGAGACTAAGGCTTTAGGGTTTCATCAGAATAGATGGCAAAGTAGGGAAGGATTACTTTACCCTTGGAGAAGAAGGCCAGAAATCTATTCTTAGTTGGCTGGTAGATGGTTTTCTGACATGGCAGTAAGCATTTAGATGGGAGAAGAAGAGCATTGGAGAAGATAATGGCTTTAAGGCATTAAAATGAGGGACACTAAGACAGATGATGGAGAGGACCAGTGCTAATGAGTAACAAAAGAGCCTTGGGTTCCTGAGAAGGAAGTTGAAGCCAATCACCCTCCACTATGAGTGTCATTAGAAGAGAGCCTCAGGATCATAGTAGAGGACATGATCCAGCCTTGAGGTGAGAGAGCAATTAGGAAGGATAGAGCATCCTATCAGATACAACGTGACAGGGCCTTAAAGGGAAAGAGAGCTTTTCCTTTAAAACCTAGTGAGGAGCTTCCTTAAGACATACAGTTTCAGGTAAAAGAGGAAGAGAGATAGCCTTGAAGGGCGGTTTAGAGGGAGGGGTACTACCAGCCCAGAGAAAGGAGAAAGAGAGAGAGAGAGAGAGAGAGAGAGAGAGAGAGAGAGCTCATGTTGAAATGGATCAAAGGGAAGGAAGTATAAATCTGTCGTTCTAGAAGTCTCTATGGATGGATAGTAACTGAAATTAATGGAAAGATAATTGTGTGACTGCTAGCTTAGTTTTTGATAGTGGAAGTTTTAAAGAGACACATTTCTCTACACTGTTCATAAGCTAATAGCATAAATCCCTGTGCAGAGAAAGACAACAGTAAACATACTGTGTATAAAGGGCTCACAGTAAGCACCCACTAATAATAATGATTTTACACCCCAAATTGCCATACTATTATAGAAGAATTTCTACTTGCTATTTGAAGTACTCCATTTTTCTTCCAAGATTTTCTTTAAGTGGTATAAACAAATAGATCACTGCAGACTGATCATAAGAGTATAACCTTGAAAGTAATAAAACAGCAGAGGTGCCAGAAAATTGCTTCGATTTGAACTGTGTTTTCAAGTTCAGGTTGATAACTGAAATCACAGTGCTGTAATCTCTTCCTACATATTAAGTCACTTAAATACAAATATATTTGAATCATAGAGATCATACACCATGCTAGTAATCCCTTGCTGGGCATTAACATAAAGTACCTCCTCCAACCCTTGTCTCATAAGCACTAGGGTTCCCAGTCTTAAGGAAGTCAGAAACCCAAAACTTCATTGTCTAAAACTCTGTGACCATCTTCTTAAAAGGTTCGTTTTTTTTTCAATTTCTGCCCATTTTAATTTCCTCCTTGTTCTCAGCCAGACAATCTTTAAACTTCAGCAGGAGTTTAAGTCATCAGAGAGAGGACTTTGCTACATTCTAGGATGCAATGCATATATATGAAATTGAGCTAGCAGTAATGGTGGGAAGCACTGCTTCTGTGAAGTCATTTCCTAGCTACACATTGCTCCTTAGCTAGAGCCATGAAGTCTTTTTATCGGGACTTGCTGATTCGTTTACTCTTGCTTATGCATAAATCTCACAATTCCCCTCAGACATCAGCTATCCCAACCTGAAGTCCTGCCTTACACTGATTGTTTCTGTTTCTTAGTCCCTGTCTTTATTTCTGCTGCCCCTCAACTGAATTGCCTTTTCTCTACTATCTAAACCACATCCATCTTCAAGACCCACCCCAAGCACTCCTTCACTTCTGAGGCACTCACCCTGCTGCCTACTAACAGTGGGTAGTATAGGACACTATCCTTACTAGATACACAGGCAGTCACATCCCAACAATTACTTTACCAAATAATATCATCAAGGCACACTTCTCTCATAAGCTTAGTAAGCACAGAACCTACCACCCATGGTGCTTCTAGAGATCCATGAAAATGTCTTAAATTCTTTTAAAGCTCAAAACAAAAAGTGAGCTTTTTATGTTCAACAAAATAAACTGAATGTTTACTATCTGATATTTAGCAATATCCTTTTCATAGCAATGCTGTCAAAAATGCAGTTTAAAAAATTATTTTATAATGGAAGAGACCCAGTAAGGCATGGCAGTCAGGCCCTACAAAAGTCACAATCTATCTCTCACTATTTTACATTATCCTGGGATGGTAAGACCTTCTTTCCTAATGAGAATGTACAAGCTGTTGCCACCAGTCCCCACATGTAGTTCCTTAACACCTAAGTAAACACAGACATATGAATGTCTAGGACATTTTTTTCAATATTTGAAAAAGAATAATGAATAGGGTGTTTGCTAATAATAAGCCCATATGTACTAACTGAAATGTCAGTACTCTTTGCTTTTAGTCAGAGCTAAGTCAGTTGGCAATACTGGTGATCTCATATTCTCAGAGGTTCTGATACACTGTTGACATTGCTGAGACTTCTGAGATATGACTGAAAAAGCAGATACCATTAGCAAGCCACATGTCAGTCACTGAACATACAAATACAGGTCTTCTTTATTGAGGTCAGGTAAAAAAAAAAAGGAAGAAATATTTGTGTGTCTTTAGTCAGTTACTTAGATGTTTGTATCATCCCAGCCATTTTTATAATTTTATGTGTGCATCAAAGCAGCATCATTATGTTTTTATTATTGTGAACAGCTATTTAATATCTGTGTCCAAGGTAGAGTGAGCGATTATGTATTAGATAGAATTTAAACTATGGAGCTCATGGAGAATGTGGAGAAAAGGAGTCATGTGAGTCCAAAAGGCCCGTGATAGCAGCTGTATTGGAACACAGAGAGTACTTCACAGATGGCTTTTTTGCCTTCTCTCACCCTACACAGTAACACTAAGCTGAGAGCTGACAAGTGTCAGTCAACTCACAATAGCAGTTGTAGCACCAGTCACCACAATAATGGGATAGCTGTCACATTGAGTGTGTGCCAAGAAATATTGTATATATATATGATTCCTCTCTGGCAGGAGGACTGCTTCTTAGCCATAGATGTTCTAGAAGAGAGAGGCATTACAAGCACACTACACACACACACACACACACACACATACACACACACACACACACACACACAAGGCTCAAGCTGAGGGCAGCAACTTTTGTGACTAATGCTAAGAGGGTAATGGGACAAGTTGTCCTCCTCCACCTATAGGTCTTTTACAGTCATCACTCGGGATAGTGATGCCCTTGGTGTCCTAGACTCTCAATGTTAACTGATCAGGGATGTGAAGTTGCTGTCTGGGGTAGGTTGAGGGAGAGAAGTGGGTGGGTGGGTAAAGCAGTTTTCCTTCTATCTTTGTTAACATGGGATTTTGAGTAGGTTAAGGTGTATCTGTGACTCTTTGCTTCTCTAGGAACCATGCTTTTTTTGCCTTTGGCCTAGGTGCAGCCTGCTGATCCAGGGTGTATGCATGTCAATTAAACATGGGGTAGAGGGAGACGCAGTACAGGAAAGTGGTCCAGAGGTTGATCTGGGTTTCTTATGGTTGTCCTTTCTGGGGCTTGAGAAACTGGTATCGGGCCAAGCAGTGACTTTGGTGCTGGTTGGGGACACAGTCTGCAGTGTCTTAGTTACTGATTTTATTTTCAATGAGTATATATATATATAGCTTAGTGACAGCAGCTGGGTCTCAATGAAGACAAATGTAGGATGGGAGCCTGGAGTGTGTATTTTCACCCATTCCATCTTTTCCTTCTAAATGCAATTCCAGATAAGTCTTATGAAACCAGTGTGATGCTCATCTAATCCTTGTCTCTCCATCCTGTGGGAGTTTTCAGTGTATGTAGGACCCTGTTAGCTCACAACTTAAGATGGTTATATGAGAAGGGAGGACAGGAAGGTGCCAGCAGCTGGCTGCTAATTAGGAGGACTGAGGACAGAGGACAGTGGTATCTTAGACTTCCACTGTTCTCAGTAAACACTGGTTAATTATATACCATCCCAGAATTCCTCCTATCACTTTATGTCAGTCCTTGGCAATCTGACTTGGCCATCCCTTCCATCTAGAGGTGGTCTGGCATCTGTCTGGATAGACAGACTATAGTGACAAGAATGCAGAGGAAGTTCAGGAACCTAAGTCTCAAGACACCTCAGGCATGGGGCTTCAACTTCCTGGAAAGCCTCTCTGAAACACTGTCAGGGAAGAGGGTTTGCAGAAAGACCCAAGAATAAGAGAAGCCTAGTTATTCCAGTTAACCCAGCTGAGCCATACCTCAGCAAACTGGTGAACCAAACTGGACTCAGGAGAGAAGCCAGGGCTAGCAGGGAAACTGTAAGTTGAACCATCAAAAGCTAAAGATGATGTTTATTGGTTTGAGGTTTAGAACAATGTGCAATAAAATATCAATAAATGTAGCTAAGTCTGGCTTATTTTTAAAAAGATTTTATTTATTATTTTTATTTTATGTGTATGAGTGGATTGCCTCCATGTACGTAAGTGTGCCCATGTTATGCAAGGCCCGCAGAGGTCAGAAGAGGGCATCAGATTCGTCTGGAACTGGAGTTACAGACGGTTGTTAGCTGCCGGATGGGTTCTGGGAATCAAACCTGTGTCTTCTACAAGAGCAGCCAGAGCTCTTAATCTCTGATCCATCTCTCCAGCCCCTTATCACTATATTTTAATGAAATGAAAAATCTCAGGTCAGAGTTAGAAGTGACTGTAAGGTCTGATCATATGCCTTTCTGTTTCAATAATTTATAATTTATGGGGTTATCTAGAAATTCACCAAACATGGTTTTTCTTCTCAACTCTAAAATTCATTTGCTTTTAATTGGAAAAACCATCACCTAAAACATATGAAAGTACCATAAAGCTGAATTTAAATGTTATTCTAATGTAATTTAGCACTGAATCAGAAATTTGGAAGTTGAGGGTTAAATAACTTTAGGATTATGCTTTCTCCCTGGGAAGTTAATAGCATTTGTAAAAATAGGATTAGGAGATGTTTTCTCCCCTCAAACTTCTCCATAAAGCAAAAGAAATATCTGTCATCAAATTATCCCCAAAGCGTTAATTAAGTTCAAATGCTAAGGGAGAGTTCAAAATCCATAGTGTTGCTTATTAACCTACACAGAGAAGCATCAAGCAATTTTCCCTCAGTTCAATACTTCATGATGGCATTCCTTGCTTTATGTGTTTACATACGTTTATAACACCAACATTAAATAAATACCTCTACACATAGCCATAAGACCATCTCTACAAAGAATACTGTTGGTGAGGCTGTTTTTTCCTGTTTACCTACCCATGAACATTCTGGCAATTTTTCATGAGACTGCATTAGTCTCAAACTTTCTATGGTAACATTTTCCCAAGGTGTCACTAGTGGTTTGAGGGCAAACATATTTGTTTATGAGTTCAAACATAATGGCAGAAACTGGCTGAAAAGCCTGCATTTGCAGCAGGAG
>NW_008338999.1:5326502-5384857 GCF_000622305.1 Nannospalax galili
AGGGAGAGTTCAAAATCCATAGTGTTGCTTATTAACCTACACAGAGAAGCATCAAGCAATTTTCCCTCAGTTCAATACTTCATGATGGCATTCCTTGCTTTATGTGTTTACATACGTTTATAACACCAACATTAAATAAATACCTCTACACATAGCCATAAGACCATCTCTACAAAGAATACTGTTGGTGAGGCTGTTTTTTCCTGTTTACCTACCCATGAACATTCTGGCAATTTTTCATGAGACTGCATTAGTCTCAAACTTTCTATGGTAACATTTTCCCAAGGTGTCACTAGTGGTTTGAGGGCAAACATATTTGTTTATGAGTTCAAACATAATGGCAGAAACTGGCTGAAAAGCCTGCATTTGCAGCAGGAGTTATATTTGGAGTTACCATAGCAGCTTCCTACGTTCTCACACACACAGAAAGGGGCGGTGGGAAAAGAGAAGAAAGCAGTTAGCAGAGAACAGAATCTATTGTTAAAACGACAGGGGTACCCATCAATGCAATTATAAGCAGGGATCCTAACTTTTCATCTGAAATACATTTAATGATAGAATATTTCTTAGCGTTAGACTGCTTGTTAAGTGATTATGTGCTAAATTCATCACCAGCTGAACCCTCAGCTTTAAACTTTACTAAATGCTGAAACTGTGCTGGAGGAGAGAGGATTTCAGCTAGGCATGCACACATAACATCTGACAAGATTTCATGTTTCCCTATCTGGAATATCTTCAGGATCATTGTCACCAGGAAAACTCGTTCTGTTGATCTGAGCAAATTGCTTCGTGTTCTCAGTATCTCCATTCAGATATTTATCACACTTAATGAATTATTACGTACATGGTAAATTGTAAATAAATAACATGTAAGTATTAGTCAAGTCATAAATTAATGAAACTGAAATCTGAACCATAGTAAGTGTTCAATAAACAGTTGCTACAGTAATTATAATTATTATTCATAAAGTATCCAAGTCTTTATTATAGACTCAAAATATAGTTTATAATTCAAAGGTTGCTAACAGAAATGCATTCAGGTGGTCAACAATCAAAGGCAAGATAAGATGTTATGGTTCTTCCAGGATATAAGAAGCTAATGCTTTATTCCACAGAAATGTTTTTAAGGCACTATTTAGTACACTAAAAAAATACATATTTTATCTTAGCTGTGAATTTACCACCATTGGCAAAGGCTGGATACACAGCAAAATCTAGCATCTATTAGTGCTAAAAGGGTACACAGTATCTGGGTTCAGAGGGCACTCTGTGATTTCCCTTCCACCGTTTACTTGATCACATATTCATATGCAGATATACCCATGCACAGACACAAAACCAACATCAGATTTAGATGATAGCAATAAGGGAAAACATGCTTTATGCCTTCTCATTCACTCATTTCAAATCTTCCCCGTGAGGCTGGGTGCTGCATATTCTAACAGAGGGAAGCCTGTAGTCAAGATGAATGAGTTAGCACATTTTATATGAGGCCCAAAGGTACCATACCCTGTGTTAGAGAAAGCAAAGCTGATGGATTAAAGAAATTGGGGAATTAGAGGTACAGAACTGGGGCACAGAGTGAGAGGGCAAGAGAAAATTGTAAGAGACACATTTTACAACAGTCAGCACATAATGGCAGACAGGATAGGTATGACTCCCAAATACTACACAAATTTTCAGAATAAGTTCAGGCAGTGAGGAACACAATTAAATTGGTTTGTAACTTAAAAAAATCTTCATCTCAGTACTTGAGAGGCTAAAGTAGGAGGCTGTTAAAAGTCTGAGGCTAGATCAGACTATGTGATGAGTTATAGACCAGTCTGGGCTACAGAGCAAAGCTCTATCTCAAAGAATAGACAACCACACTCTAAAAATCTTAATTTATCTACCCTAAGACCTCTAAAATTGTCTTGCCACTAGAAACGTTATATGAAATGACATGTATTTCCTCATAATTTTTTCTTCTACTTAGTAACCTTTATTTCCAATCTAGGAAAGAAATGTCACTGGGTTTCGTATAAATTTTTCTTTACGTGGTAGCCAGGCATGATTGCATTAGAAACACTTGCATCAAGCAGCTTCTGGAGGATAAAAATAATGCTGAGCTTTTCCAAGTCATTAGAAACAGATTTGGTTTCAAGCTAGGCCTGAATATTTACAAATCTTTTGTTAATAAGCAGAAATTACAAAGAAGTAGACCGCAGCACCACTGGGAAAGAGATATGAGTAGTCTCAACTCTGTACTGCACTGAAGGAAAAGTCTACGGAGAACAATCATGAAGTCCAGCCCCACAGCTGCAGGGAAGCGCCTGGTGACAGGCTGATGATGGCAATGCTGAGGTCAGCAGCAGCCTGCCAAGGCTGCCCTTGTTTCTGGTCCTGTCTCTCAGCAATGTAATCAACTATGATCACATTCATTCCCACTTCCAGGTCTTGAGATCACTGCACTGGCTCCTCCACCAAAATGATGACAGATATTCAAGAATAAAAGAAATATAAATTTTCTAAGGATATTTTTGTTACTTCCATGAGAAAATATTAAAACACTGATTGAAATATTATGATGATGTAATTATCACTAACAAAAGAGCTTTCTAAAAAAAGAGTCCTGTGCCCCCAACAGCAGGAAAGCTTGAGTAGGCAGCCAAGAGCCCAGATAGCTCTCTTAATTGCAATTGCATTTTTATTACAAGTTCATGGGAAGTGTCACAGAACAAATTTGTTTCCATTAAGTTTTATTTAATACAAAGGCAAACATATTTACAAACAGAAATTCTAATGGTAGTATTTTTATTTTTTTGTAATCAGCTACCCACATATGAACTCATGAGAGTCAGTTGAGTTAATATTATTCACAATACAAACAGCAATTTTTAGAAATAAATTTAATCACCAATAGAAATCTACTAATATCCTGTCAGTGATTCTCATTACAGGAAGAAAAAGAATTTGACCCTTGGGAGAAGGGAAAGCATGCAGTGGTGATCCCTCCTTACCGTCAGATACACGGCGGCGTAGACACTGAGGGCCGCTTCTTTAGATGGAAATGTTTTCCTGGCTCGCATGATGAGATCTGGGTTGCCTGTGCAAGCTTCCTCCCCACTGATGAACTGTGTATACTGCTGACATCCAAGTGCTGTGTAGTTGGGTTTACACAAGGCCAGAAAGTGGGGAGCCAGGTTTCCTGTAACAACTTGCCCAGCATTCACAAAGATATCAGTTGCAAATAGTCCAAACGTATAAATTCCTGAGGAATAGAAGAATACAAACAACTTTAGCTCTCTATGTTTGGGGGATGTTTTTGTATTTCAGTCTATAATAAGCCAACAGGGAAATATTTTAGAAACAATTTACTATTACATACATACATAAATACATACATACATAACAGGGTCCTTTTCATTTAACTCTTCCCCTGTTTCTCCCTTGGCTTTCTGGAGTAGTTGAGGGTGTTAAACTATTTAACATATTGAGTTGTCTACCACTGGCTACATTTTCATGCATGGCAGGTTTATAAGACATATGATAAAAGATAAAAATATATTCTGAGACTATGTTTGGTTAAAGCAGTTATTTTTTAATAGAGACACATATCCCTTGAGCGGGTGTAGTCTTTCGGTTTTTACTAACAATAGCAATCTCTTTTTCTTTTCCTGTTTTTGACACTATTTTTATCACATTAACATAAAGCTAAGCAGTCATCTCTTTGATTATACCTCCTAATCCCACTCAGACTGATATTAAGTCTTCTGAAGGAACCAGTTAGTAGCAATAGCCACTGTCATCGGTTTACATTTAACTATAGTGGAAAAATCTTAAAGCGAAATATGTTCAGATTAATCTCTACATTTACTTCAGTGACACATTTTTTCAAAGACCAAAAGAAACGCAGTGTGGTCTCACTTTAATCTTTTCTCAGTAATCTTTGTTTTTCCATTGGAGGACAACTTGGGAAAGAATCAGGCAGTCAATTTTATCATTTTCAATTACCTTGAGAGTATTAAGTTTTATTTACTATGGAATTTCAAAGTACCAATTTAAGAACAGTTTCTTGTTTTACTCCTCTCGTAAGGAACATTCATGTTTTCTTAAATCCCAGAAACATTTTCTAAATTCAGGGTTGTTGGTCACAAGAAAGTTGCAAAAGATTAAATTTGTAGTATTGGATACATGGGCATTCTTTTAATTGTTAAAATATTATGTAAGATTTATATGCACATAATTTTTTTCTCCTTAGATGAAATAAATTTTGTCAGTAATGTCAATGAAGCTTACAGATGCTGTCTTCAAAGGTGTGGCTCTGATACCAAGAACTCTGGTGTCTTCTAAATGTAGCAATATGGTCCACCAGACATTTTTGGTTTTTAAGACTTATTTACTTTATTTTATGTATATGTGTCTATGTCTGATTATATGTATGTGTACCTCATACATGTAGGTACCTACAGAGGCCAGAAGGGGGTGTCAGATTCCCTGGAGATGGAGTTACAGGCAGTAGTGAGCTGCCATGGAGATTCTTGCAAGAGTAGCAAGTGCTCTTAATTGCTGAGCCATCTCTCCAGCTAAAACTATAGCAAAATAATACTTCCCCAAACAGTTGGTCCATTAAAATCCATACTAATATCATTATAAAAATTAGATGGCTTTATTTTTAGTCACATATTGCTAGACTACTTGTTTTCCTAAGCTTTTCTTGTAAGCTTTTCTTCATGACTGGCTGTTGTACTGAGAAATCATCATGAAAGTTGCAAAGAATCAAAAGATTTTCAATATTAGACGTATGGCTGTTCTTTTAATTTTCAAAATATTATGTAAGATTTAGTTATGGAAGGATAGAGAGATGTCTTAGTGGTTAAGAGCACTGATTGCTTTTGTAGAGGATGCAGTTTTAATCCCCAGCACCCACATAGCAGCTAACAACCATCTATGACTCCAATTCCAGAGGAATCCAAGGCCCTCTTATGACCTCCACAGGCATTTCACAATACAAGTGCACTTACATACATGCAGGCAACACACTCATACACACAAAATAAAAATAATAAATAAAATATTTTAAAAATATTTCTTTATAGATGAAAACCTTCACGTAACAAAACTCTGGTTATGCAAACATCAAGGAAATACAAACATTATTCTTTTATTTTGAATTATCAAAGAAAACAGTTAAGAATCTATTTCTTTACATCATATCAGCATGCCAACTCATATTTCAAAGATTATGGAAAGCAGAAATTGGGGTGAGACAGAGAAATTGGAATTAATGTATACAACTTCCCCTTCCAAATTTGCAAAGTTAAACCAAGGCACCTAAACTACAAATATATATATATACTCCTTTGAAATGTAGGCTAAGATGTACTCATTCTAAACTGTGCTTTTTATCTACTGTAATAGGTGCCAACTCATATTTCAAAGATTATGGAAAGCAGAAATTGGGGTGAGACAGAGAAATTGGAATTAATGTATACAACTTCCCCTTCCAAATTTGCAAAGTTAAACCAAGGCACCTAAACTACAAATATATATATATACTCCTTTGAAATGTAGGCTAAGATGTACTCATTCTAAACTGTGCTTTTTATCTACTGTAATAGGTTCTCTTGTTTAAAATAGAACTATTTAAGAAGAGTATGAAAATGTCTCTTAATACTTGAAAAGTCCCCAAATATGCCTTAGAACTAAAATGTCAGGGCATCAGGCCCAAGGCCGTTACCTCAGCTGACTACACAAATTATTATTAAAGAGAGATCCCATGAGAACACCCATTCTGTTGACCTCAAGAAGAAAGTCACTACCCAGAATGATAAAATTTTAGGTAGGATTGCTTCAGTTACGAGTTTCTATTCTATTGGAACAGATTCGAAATATTCAAATTATCATAAGGGAACAAAAATATAGGAAGAATTATATAATGGGCAAGAAGCAAAGAGATCCAAGCACACTTCACTGCGTGCCACACGTTTTTAAGAAACGTATGTGCAATTGCAAAGAGTCACTTTAACAGGCACAATATAACTTTCTCAGTAGTATTTAGGAAAAGTATCAATTTCATTCATTGCTTTTAGTTTTGCATATATTATGGATTATTCTTTTGTTATTAAATGGTTCTTATAGAAAGGGAAATTGTTAAAAAAAAACAGTACTGTGCAAAGAAAAAATAACTTTTTAAGGTTTTATAAAAGAGTATTCTCTCCACAGAATACAGGGGGGTGGGGGGGGCTTAGGAGATATCTAACTTGATGATGGGGAAATGAGCAGAGACCTAAGGCCCTGTGGTATTTGGCTTGAGTTCGCCTGCTTATGTTGTTACCAATATTTTCATCTTGATCTCCTTAACATGAGAGATGCGCTAAAGAGTTTCAGCCTTCTTCATGAATCTCTCGATGTTGATCAGAATTTATCTTACATCCTTTTTAACATACGGAAATATACTCATTTTAACTAACAAACCAGGAAATAGTAATTCACATTAAATTTTATTGTCCAGTAAAATTGGTTTATATAAATTTCTATAGAACTAAAATGCTGCTTAGTAATTTGTCAGTTATTAGTGTCATCATCTGAGACTGAAAGCTTAAATATCAGTGACTATTTTCATCTAATAAAACCATCAATAGAGCTTTTGTTTACAAAGAAAATAACTCAGCAATAGTACATGGAATGCTGGTTAGCAATTACAGTGTTTCTCCTATGTGCCACGTTATCATTCTTGAACAACCTACCTGGGTTATTTCTCCTCAAATATTGCTTCTGAAATTTCATATGTACAAGAAATTATTTATTTTAATTACATACTTTTCAGTTTCTTAAAGAATAAATAAATATCCAGGTGTTTGGTTCTATTGTTGTGATAAAACATCATGACCAAAATCAACTTGGGGAAGAAAGCATTTATTTCAGTTTACACTACAGTCCTTCATCATCGAGGTATCCAGGTAGGCGCTCAGGGAGGACCCTGGAGACAGGATCTGAAGCACAGACCATGGAGGAATGCTGTTTATTGATTTGCTCCTCTTGGACCACACATCTACCTTTTTTATACAGCCAAGGCTCAGCTGTCTAGGGATGGTACCACCCACAGTGGGCTAGGCCCTCTCACATCAATCAACAATCTAGAATATGACCCATAGATGTGCCCATAGTCCAATCTGATGGAGAAAATTCTTCAGCTGACAGCTAACTGATGGCCATGTCAAGTTGACAACTGAAGCTAACTGTGTACCAGGAATCATATTTTTTTCTTTCTTAAAGATGGGTCATTTCTATACTCTGGGTCATTTAAAAGTTGTCTTATATATTAATACTGTTGGCAAGAATAAAAACAAAGTAAAGGGTACATACCAAGAAATCGTACAGTTCGGCGTACCAGTGGGTTTATATAGCAACAGTCTCCAGTTAAAATGGTTTTTTCCTGGTTTTCAAAATCTCTTGTGGCTAATTGTAGGCAAAACACAGCAGTTTCTCCAACTATTATCTTGCAAAGAAATTAAAAAATTAAAGAACATTAGAATTTCACTTGTTAAAAGTTTTTATTTTTTAAGTGCTAACTATCTCAATGTAAAATTGAAACACGACTGCTAACCAGGCTGTTTACTGCAGTATTTTTCAGCATATATAAAATATATTTTGCTCAATTTTAGAGAATATTAAAATGACAGACTTTTAATAAAAGTTGACTATAACACTTGTTCTCTAAAATCTTCATTAAAAATGAAATAGATTTTCTTTAAAGAAGTTCTGTTATTTTGGTGTGTGGTTTTCACTTGAAAAAACAAAACTGTCTTTTACTTAAATTTGACTCATATAACATTAAAAATAGATTCTCTATGCTCAACACATGACATATACATGTATGGAAATGTCACAGTGACACCCACTAATTTGTACCTTTAATATGCTCTTCATTAAAAATGAAATAGATTTTCTTTAAAGAAGTTCTGTTATTTTGGTGTGTGGTTTTCACTTTAAAAAACAAAACTGTCTTTTACTTAAATTTGACTCATATAAAATTAAAAATAGATTCTCTATGCTCAACACATGACATATACATGTATGGAAATGTCACAGTGACACCCACTAATTTGTACCTTTAATATGCATGAATAATTACTATGTTTAAAATCAAGGATGAAATAGATCTTATGCAAATATTTCTCAAAAAGCCTTGTGTAAAACACTGATTTGAAAATATATCAATATAATACTTTTATGTGAAAGAAATCAATTAATATATATTTAATCTTGAGGTGCTTCTAGTCGAAGACATTAGTAAGAGCTTTAATAATTAGTCTATTATTACACTTTACTATAAATGTGTTATTTTAATCTTCAAAAAAACATATGAAATGAAGTATTGTCATTGCCCATGAGCTGGTGAAGGGCCAAGTCTGGAACAGCTGATGTATGTCTTGTTTTTCTCTCTGCAATGTGCAATGGTTTTATGTTCTCAAAATCACCAGCCAGGCATTAGAACAAGTGTTACTTCATTTCATAAATAAGGAAATTAAATTTGGAAAAGTTAAGTACTTAGTTCTCTTTCAGGCTGGTAAGAAGTCAAGCAGAAATCTCTGACTTTTCCTTTGTCCTCAAAGTCTATTTAATATCACAAAGCATATGATACAAAATCAAGAAAACGATAAAGCCAGCAAGACGGCTTAGCAGGTAAATTCCCTTGCCATGTAAGCCTGGAGACCTGAGTTGGATCCTCAGAATCCACATAAAGGTGGAAAGAAAGAATCAACTCCACAGTGTTATCCTCTGACCTCCACACATGGACCATGGCAGAGGAGATTTTGTGTCCTCCCTTTGGTTATAGAGATATTGAAACAATGGTTTCCAATAAACTGGAGTTTCTCTAGGAATCTCATGCTGGTACCAACTCAAAGATTTCACACAGCTGTGTAACCTTGTCAGACCACCTGGCAGAAGAGATGGGGGCCCAGTCTCAATGATGTTGGGTGGGACTACACCTTGGCCATAACTTCTTAGTTGTACATGTCTACTGTTCTCTATGTAAACATAAACTTTGGTCCCAGAGTGGTGGTACACACCTTTAATTCCAGCACTCAGGAGGCAGAGGCAGCAGATGTCTGTGAATTCAAGGCCAGCCTGGTCTCCATTGTGGGTTCCAGGGCAGCTGGGGCTACAGGGAGACCCTGTCTCTAAAAACTAATAATAATAACAGTAACAATAATAATAAAACAGCTTATACTGAGTTCAATATTGTATAACTGTATTAACTCAACTGTGAACCTAGAAACTTGCACACACTTGGAAAAGAGATGTACTCTTGCTCTGGAGTGTGTTACTGAATATGTTAAATCTGTAGCGAAATGCTTGTTCTAATCATGTAGTTATTAAAAATTTTTAAAAATGATAAAAATAATAATAATTAGATGTGAAAAACATTAACATTGAAATGTACCTGATGACTTTATATCCATGCTCAGATGCCAAGGAGCTCAGAAAGTAACCTACTATCACTAGTAATAATCAGATATATAGAGATTAGAAACTCGTGTGCAAACATCTTAATGTCAATTGCATTGAAAATGAATTTTTCTGTATGAAACTGTATTTTAATAATGAAATGGAGATCTTTTTTAAAGTTTAAAATCTCATTTAATTTTATGTCTTATAGGGTTTATACAGGGTACAATATTGTATAACTGTAATAATTCAATTGTAAACCTAAAAATTTACAGCCAACTCTGAAAAAGATGCATCTTAGCTCAGAAAATTGTTATTGAATATGTAAATGTTGTTGTAATGAAATACTTCTTTTAATTATGTGGTTATTAAATAAATAATTAACAAAAACAAAAACAAACAAACATGACTTTGGGGCTAGAGCAATGGTTCAGTGGTTAAGAGCATCTACTGTGCTCTTCCAGAGGACCTGAGTTTGGTTCCCAGCATCCATGTAAGGCAGGTCACCACTGCCTGCCTGTAGCTCCCCCTCCAGATGACCCAACACCTTCTTCTGGCCTCTGTGAACACCTGCCCCCTCCCATACATAAAAATAAATCTTGACCTGGAGAGACTGCTCAGTAGTTAAGAGCACAGGCAGCTCTTGCAGAGAACCCAGGTTCGGTTCCCAGCACCCATATGGTGACTAACAATTGTCCATAACTCCAGTTCCAGGGGATCCAACTAGCCTCATTAAGCATTGCACGACACTGGTGCACTTACATATGTACAGGCAATACACTCATACACATAAAATAAAAAGTAAAAAGTAAAAATAAATATATCTTTAAAAACCCCTATTCTCATTTTAGGTCCCCAAAGATGGACTTGGGGGAATCACAGGACCTCTATATTTGTGCTTCCCTACGTGGCCATATTGAATAAATCCATTTCTTTCTGTTTGTTACAATAACTTGTTTAATTAGAGTTTGAGTAGCTCTGGGCTACTCTCTCCAGGGCTGCCTCAGCCCAAGTTTTGACATTAAGAACTCCAATAACAATCCTGTCTCAGGTATTTTGTTATAGCAATGGAAAACAGGCAAAGACACCAAATAAATGTTTTGGAGTCTCCACGAAAATGAATGCCTATGATAATAAGATATTCACAATAGCAAATGGAAGTAGAAAATGGGAGGTCACAGGAAATTGGGCTGTCAACCTACTTTTACCCCCAGGGTGAGGAACAGCGTGCGTGATTAATTTTTATTCTCTTTCTATCTCCTTTTCCTCTTTGGTTGCTATGCCCTTTCTTCCAAGAGAGAACGAGTTCAAGGTTAAATCAGAATACACTTAGGTAAATTATAGCTGTCTAGTCTTGTCTGTCTGGTGAGACTGGGTTGAATCAGGATAGACTAGAACTTCCAACTTCCTCCTGCATTTTAACTTTGGCATTGGTGAAGCAGAGTAGGTCTGTAACAAAACAGTTCATTTGGCCTAAGGAGGCACAAGGACTATTTTTCATGGATAGGACACCTGTCACCAGGACCTCAGGAGGAATTAACAAATAGACAAGCTGTGCGTTTGGCATCTCCTTAATCCCTTTCTAAATAACTCTCGTATTCTACCTTTTCTGCTACCTTTCAAAAGTATTACTGTGATGCTTTCTGCAGAAAAGTTTCAATTATTTCTGTTTATTCATAGAATAGTCCACATTATATCAATGTATCATCCACTCCACTTCAGAACTCCATAATTCCTCACACGATTGCTCCAGTCTTTCTCTTCCCCACAGCAGTTGCCACTGGGCCTGCACCCCAAGCCTGCCCTCACCTCATACTACCTTGAGCCCCCACTTAGGCTGTTAACACACTGAACTCCTTGGAATACTGTAGCTAACTAGTGATGGGTATTGAATACATGAATGAATTCCATCCTCAGCAGCTTACCGGTATCTCAAGAGATCAAAATGTCCTGGTCTGCATTTCTCCTGTCCCTGGACCTCGGATACCAACATTCTCCTTGCTGCTATGAGGAAGGTCTATCCAATACCCTAGTCCTTATAACCAGATCTTGCATTCTAGTCTTGACCTGGTAACTCCCTTAGTTACCAGGTGGCTTCCAGACTAAGAACCGCTTTGTTTGGGCCACTGGTCCTGGGCTACTCTTTCTAGCAGCTCCCCTAACACTGTCCTCTTGCTTGTGCCTCATTCTATTTCACATTTCTGAATTTGCTAATCATGTATTTCTAAAAATAGGGTCTTAGTCAATATCACTTGGATGCCACAATGAGAAATATAGTCAAAGTACAGTGAGCATACAGAATTCATTCTAGGATTGGAGGGCTCTCTCAGAATGTAAGAAAAGGATAGTTAGAGGTTAGGTCCAAGCACAGTTGTTCTCTCTCCTTACATGGAGTCACACTACCTCACATCATGGGTCCTCTATGAAGGCTTGCCTTGTTTTATCTTTCTGAAAGTCAGATCTTCAGTCTGTAGTACATGGTTAACCCCTACACTCTGTAGGAGACTTATATTGACCTTGTGAGCTAATTTCAAGGAAACAGTTCTAAATGTCATACTCAGAGGCTGGAGAGATGGCCATGTCAGGCAGCTTGAAACCACCTATAACTCCAACACCAGGGAATCTGACATCCGATTTTTTTGGCCCCCATGGGCACTGCCCTCACATGCACAGACCTACACACACACACACACACACACACACACACACACACACACACACACACACACACACACATATACACCACTCACACACAATTCAAAAATACAAATAAAATGTCAAATTCATAGTAAGTTCAGCATCAGGTAGGTTTTTCCTTTGGTCGGTTAACCAAGGTTAAGGAGGTATGTCATGTATATAAAAACCAGTTCTCTGAGTATGGACAGTAGGTCAGAGAAAGAGCGAGAGACCAAGAGAGACAGAGACTGATTTGATCTCATCTGGTTGTTCAAATTGGGCTTCATTTCATTAAATATGTGCCTGGGTCCCAACACCCCCTTCCTCAGAGGGCATGTCTAATTCACATGCTCTAGTTCTCTCTCCCTCTGGAATTCAGCATGAAGTCTATGGAATTCCTCATTCAGATCAGATTCTCTACTATTGTGTAGCTATTAATATTTTCTCCCAATTTAAACCTTCTATAAGGAAGATGAAAACATATAAGACACAGAATTAAAGCATACAAGGCCTAGGAAATAAAGAAACCTTACAAGGTTCAGGAAACTCTTGAATGTTAGAGTCACAGAGTCCCTCCCCTAAATTATAAAACTATAACGTTTAATAGAGACGATGCTCTTGATCTTGCAGCCCAGTTGCCTGCAAGTTGACCAGGAAGGTCCAGGGAAACAGCCTTGGTGTCATTACCCACACTGCACTGGGTTTTGATGAGATGCAGCTTCCTTTTAGTCATTTATCTTCTATGTAACCCCTGTACTTCAAGAAATATCTTCATTGGTTCACTAAGCTAGACTTGGGTAGATTTATTCCTTTGGTCTATTGTAGGTACCATATCTGGGATGAGTGGGCAATTGCTTGTACTGCCCCAGGAAAAGTCATAAGTATCTCTTAACTTCCCCCACCCAACTTCCCAAATGAAGAACCGTATTATATGCAATTCATAGATATATGTAACTAATAAAAACAGAATAGCTGTAAATATGATTACACTTAGACAAATGCCTTCTGAGTTAAAGACACAGTGATGCACTGATGTTCTAGGAAGGGATCGTACTACAATTTGGAAGACACAAACAAAACAACTGATAATGATACAGTACTGCTCATGCTGAGTTTGATTTGAAACTTAGATATGTGCCAGTAGGACACTTAGGAAGGAGTGTCATGAGTCAGAGAACATCTGTGATGGCTTGTGGGTGGCAGGCTCCAGCTGTTCTCGGTTCACTACTATGTCCAGGCTGAAGCTCCTAAATCTCTGTTGTAACTGTGCACCTTGCTACCACATCTTCCCCTCTCCTTTTCTCTCTCTGCCTCCTTCTCTTGAAGTGAGATCTGCTTCCATCAATCGGAAGCTCTGCCTTCCTTCTCCTGCTTACTTCATAGCCAGTTAGGAAGAAAAAGCTCAAATGATCTCTAATAAATCTTTATATTTCTCATCTCACATTTCACCTGCTTTTAGGAAATATAAGCCAATATAACCTCAAAGAAGGACAGAGTGTGCGCTGACTTCACTTAAAGGAAAGACTTGCGATTATACGCGACTAGAGGAAAGGCAGAGGGTAAGGAAAGAGTCTTTTTCATGGTAGTTTTTAACTTGGCATCAGCAGAGTTTGAGGAAGATAGAGCTTTCTTTGGGGGCAGAGACAAAGATATACTTGGGAAATGTTAACCATTATCATAATTAATATTACCGTTAACAACAATAACGTCATTAATGCCAATAGCACTGGTTTGCAGTCTAATATGTATAATCGATGAGGTTGCTGTTAACAATAATTGATATTTTTTTTGAGACAGGGTCTCCCTATAGCCCCAGGTGACCTAGAAATCCCTATGTAGACCAGGTTGGCCTCAATCTCACAGCCACCCACCTGCCTTTGCCTCCTAAGTGCTGGGACTAAAGACATATACCACCATAATAATTGATATTATTTTTTAAAATATTTCATTATTTTTATGTGTGTGAAAGTAAAGCCTAAATATTTGTAAATGCACCCATTGTGCAATGCCTGGGGAGGCCAGAAAATGTCATCAGATGCCCTGGAACTTGAGTTACAGATGGTTGTTAGCCACCATGTGGGTGCTGAGAACTGAACCAGGGTCTTCTGCAAGAGCAGTTAGTGCTCTTAACCACTGGGTGGTCTCTCCATTCCCAATAATCGATATTCTGATCTATACTTTTTTTCTAAACTTAGCAAGGCACTAGAGCAAAGTGGGGATTTTTCACTTTCTTTGTGTCTGACCCTCTCCTCTGACTCATTTCATATCACGTTGTATTGATTCTAATATGAACATTTCTCTTTTATCTTGAATTTGAATTAGAAGCTCTTGTCAGTGAATTACTGACCTAAATTCTGTTTCCCAGTATTTTGTTTTGGTTCTTTTCTTCTTTTCTTCCCAGAAACCCTCCCCAGTGAACTTCATTTCTTGTGAGGCCTCAACAACCTCTGGAACACTAAGAAATCTTAAGTGTTTATCTCCCTCTGAACTCTGGTACAGGGCTCCTGTTAAGATGGAGTAACTTATGATGCTCAAGTCTGGCTCCTGACAGCCTCAAGCTCTCCCATCCACAGGGGATTCCTGAGTCCCACTCTAAACCTCCTGATCTTTTATGCCACCACTTCAGGGACCCACTCGTGCTCTATTGATACACTCAGGCTAAAACTTTCTCCTCTCATGTTGATCCTCTCTTTCTCTAATCTGAGCCTCTCCATCAATGGCTTTCGATTATATTATTTTAATTAACAAATGCATACATATCAGTATTAGGGTGTGCAATATTGTGTTTGAAAATAGACATATATTGTGGAATGATGTAACCAATTACTATATGTATTATCTGTTATTTGTCTTAAAATCTACTTTCTTAGCAATTTTAAGTATATATTATTTGTTATAGTTGCTATGTTGTATTAAAGACCTTTTGAGATTATTCTTCCTAATTAAATTGCTATCAATTACTAAATCCTGATTATTTTATACTTCAATTTAACCTCAAATATCTCTACTTTTATTACTATTATTACTTTAAAATTGAGTCCCTCATCATTTCTTTGTGCATTATAGCATGCTTGGAACTCACTTCTGCTTTTAAACTGTCTATTGCTGTATTCGTCTATTGAAAACAAAATTTTTGAAATCCAAATTTCCTAATTATAATATTCAGTATGTTCTCATAGTATATGGATTAAAAGGAATTGTTAGAAAAGGTAATTCACAGCTAAGTTTAAACCCATCTTTTCAGCTTCTGCAGTTCTTACAATGCCTTCAGACATGCTATGTTACAGTAACGAACAGTATTCCAGGCATTTCCATACATCCAAGCTTTCATACTTGGTCCATGGCTTAACACTGCTTGATAAACAGGACACTGAGATATGATTAAAATATTGCTTGCTCTATTGCAAGTTTATTCTGTTGCTGGTGCAATTCATTCTTCCCTTCTTGTGTTCCAGTGGTAATTTGTACATTTATTATGGTAATTTCCATATGGTTTTAAAAAGTGCTAGTAACATCTGTCTTCTGCACTCAGTGGAAAGATTCTCTGAGGCAGGGATTGTACAATGTTTATATTTCCAGTTTTAAAGCACAGCGGCTCACAGTAAATGTGACTGCCATACGGATGAATGAAATCCAGTTCAGTCTACTCATTTAACAGACAAGAAACCTATCCAGAGAAAAACAAAGAAATCAAACGAGCCCAAGTCACACAGTCACTGGTACAGTCAGAATCAGAATCCAGGTTCAAAGCCATTTGATCTCAGCTTCTGTCTAGGAACGTCTAAGTTTTTCTGAGATTTTCCATGTTAAAGCAGATCAGCCCCTGCTCCACAATACAGGTTGTACCTTGGAGTTTCTGTGCATTCTAAGCATTTCTACATTTTTGGTTTGTTTGTTTGTTTTGGAGACAGGGTCTCCTTGGAGCCACAGCTGTCCTGGAACTCACTATGTAGACCATCCTGGCCTCAAACTCACAAAGATCCACCTGCCTCTGCCTCCCAAGTGCTGGGATTAAAGGCGTGTGCAACCACACCTGGCGTATTTCTACATTTTTAAGGAAAAGTCAGTGGGCAGAGAGCACCTCATTATGACATTCATAACTCCAGGTATATAGCTATAAAGAACAGATTGTAGAAAAGCTTCTGCTCCTGTTACATACATGACAGTCTTCTCACAATACACAAAGAGCTTCTCACCACCCTTCTTAACTCCATTATTGTTTCTTTAGTTCTCTTTTCAATGAAATTTCTTCATGTCTTCCTCGCCTTCATGTCTTTCCTCATGACTGCCTCATCCTCGTATAGGAGTTCTTTATTCTGGTGGAACTGGTTGTTATTTTCATTAGATTTCCAAAGCAGCCCTTGGGTAAAGACTATAACTGACTTAACTTCCCTGGGATCAAGAGAGAAGGGAATACAACAGTATATGGACACAGATATGAGAACAGCAGGAGCACTGTCATTACAGAGTTTTCCTTGGTAAAATTTCTTTTCTTTTGTGATCTAACAAATGAAGGCTGTTTCCAGAGAGAGTTGAGGTGGTGAACAGGATTAGATGAGATCAACTCAGGAGCTTGTACCCTCCTTCCTGCTGCCTGCCACAGACAAGAGCTGTCTAGAAGAGTGAGGAAGGAACAGAACCTCAGGAAGGGGGAAGACATGTGGCTCTTATGGGGAGCATCAGCCAGTCTTCCATCAGTCAGCCTCCACCTCAGCACATGCTTCATATTCACTTGGAAAAGAAATTAGTAGGCGAAAATGAGACTCTAGTGAAAGACCAAGTGGAGGCTGGCATAGTAAATACATAGCTATCAGCCATCTCATTTCCAGTTTTCCTTTGTGCTCTTGACAATCCTCTTTCTTCTTCCATCAAGGGATTTGAACTCCTCCCCATTCCCCTGTTCTAGAGGAAGTTTCAGGCAACCTCTGTGAAAGATACATGGCTGTTCGTGATCTTTGTCAATCCAATGGGAACTGTGTTCAGATGCCCACTGGTGGCTCAGAAGTTGGTCCTGAAGAGCTGTCACTGTTGCATCTATCTAGACATGTCTAGGTCTGAGCAAAGGCATCATTCTTTAAGGCAGGAACCTTTATCCATTGCAACCTGACCATCTACCCACTTAGAGACAAGAGATTTTCTCCTGTATCCAGCAAGATAAACAGAAGTCCTCCAGAAACCAGAGTAACAGTACTATATCCCACATTGCCCCAGCCCCCTTTGGGACCAGTATCTTCTGCTTTATTACACCCAATGTTGATCATTTTGGAGCACTCAAATCCTTCCTTGCCTGCCAATCTATATATGCACACTGCCCCTTCCTAATGATGCATCTACATCCCCATCCTGTCTTTGAGAACGGGTCTGCTGCCCTGCTCTTTTTCATTCATGACCACATTCACCAGTGAGTAAAAAGCCCCATCTTGTTGATGAATGGAAATGTACAGAAATTCAGGCATTAAACTTGAACCTTCAGATATAAATGAATGAACGTCTCCAATATGAGCACAGAACTTTGCTCTTATTCCTCAACTTCCAGAGACTGACCCCGGGATATCCAAATTCTTTAATGATGAAACAGTGAAGCAAACCATTTTCAGCAAAAATGTAATCATGATAGATTTTCCCAAATGCCAAAGTCCAAAGAGTTTCATGTTTTCATTTAGAAGAATCCAATTAGAAATTCTTCTCAAAGACAGTTACACATCGTTACTTTGAAACTGGTACCAGGAAACCATTTCTGATGTATTATATAAGTACAAGCCATGCAGTCAGTGTGATAGCATTTGGCATATCCTTTCCTTAGTTAGACATGAGTGAAATAATACCTGAAAAGCAATGATAATCTGTAAGAGTATAGTCATGGCAGATAAGTCAGCTTGTTAAATATTTATATTTAGATCATCAAATTCAGTCTATGCAAGAAAGTTCTAAACTCTACTGAGTCAAAAAAGTTGCCCTGAAGAGTGTCTCATTAGCTCCATGTCCTGCTACAGAGAAACCAAGGATTGTTGCATTTCTCCATCATGTCTAAGTAATATAGTGGCTCACGATTCCAACATGGCTTCCAAGGATCATCTACCAAGGCTCAGGACAGAGGTAAATTAACTGAACTGGAGACAACACGACTGGTATTGCAATTAAGAATTAAGAATTTATGGTAATATCTGTTAGGTTTTCTCAACTTGGTGCAAACTAGAGACAGTTGGGAAGAGGCACTCTCTTACTTCCATCAGGTTGACCTGTGGGTTTTTCTGTGAGCATTGCTAATTGATGTAGGAAGGCCCAGACCACTGTGGGTAGCATCATCCCTAGGTAGGTGGGCCTGGGCTGTATAAGAAAAGTAGCTGAGCAAGCTCGGGGAAGCAAGCCAGCAAGCAGTCTTCACTTCAGCTCCCCGTTCCTTATTCCTGTCTTGAATTCCTGCCATGGCTTCCCTCAGTGATGAATTATGACCTGAACGTGTAAGATAAGATGAACCCTTTCTCCCCAAGTTGTTTTTGGACCTGGTGGTTTTTACAGCAACAGAAAGTTAGAGTAACATCTTATTATAATTACATACTTTTCATAAAGAGTCCTGAAAACTTGTATTTCCACTTTCTTTTTAATTAATTATTTCACTTATATTTAGTTGGCAAAATGTGTATACATCTGTCATCTATAACACAATGCTTTGAAATGTGTACACATTGTGGAATGGCTAGGTTGAGACCTCTGAATGACCTCACATACGTATTACATATCTGCTTTCACAGGATAACGTTGCCATGGGAAGTGGCCGCTGGTCTGGACAACACTCGTGTTTAGGTAGATTTGCACAGAGTGTTGAAATGTGTGTTGGTTTCAGGTCAAAGAATTTAGGACTTAGGACTACACTTTTCATGTTCTCTTTCCCACCTGCGGGAATAGTTCTCAGGGTCTAGTGGTGGTTAATCTCACTGAAGGCAGGAGTCAAAGTTCTTCAGTCATTAGACTTTGCTAAATTCCCAGCTTTTTATTTAAAAGATGGATTAAGTCTCAGCATTGAGTCTTTAGTAGGAAACAGTTACTGGCTAGAACTGGGAAATTTTTCTTTTATATTATATTTCATGACTGTCTTATATTTGTTGGATATTTTTTTATTTATAACAATAATACAAAAATGTCTTTCTATAAGATTTTCTTGGGACAGGGGGCTGGAAAAAATGGCTCAGTGGTTAAGAACACTGGCTTTTCTTCCAGAGGACCCAGGTTCAGTTCCCAGCACCTGCCTGGCAGCTAACCACCGTCCGTAACTCCAGTTCCAAGGGATTCAATGCCCTCTAACCTCTGCAGGGTTTGTACAAGGCAAGTGCACTTACATACATGCAGGCAAAACACTCATAAACATAAAAAATAATAATAAATAAAATATTTTAAAGTTTTTCTTGTGGGGCTAGGAATATACCTCAGGACATATGAGGCCTCAGGTTTGATGTCCAGTTTCTGTGTGTTTGCTTGTAAAATGGGTATCTGAGGTGGTGTGCAGTCACAGCAGGCATTGTGACAGTGACTTAACATCCAATAACAGCTTACTTCTGTGGCGCTTAGCAAATTTTAATCATTTTAAATATTTACCAGTTTAAACTTCAAAGCAACCCTCTGAGGTGGACACTGTTGTTAATATTCAGTAACAGATGAAGAAAATAAAGCATAGATGAATCAATCTGTACATTATTCATAATGACTGTGATTGAGGGCAGATAAGTGGCTGCAAGAGGCTCCAGTACCAGTTTCAATGATACAGTCAAACGGAAGCTTAGAGAGTTAGGAGGCCAAGAGTTGGGTTCACACCTTTGAGTTGAGATTTTCAACCTTTAGGAGACCCCTACTAAAATTTTTATCAAAGTGTAAGAAATATAAAGTTGTTGCCCAAACCACTGGGTGGAAAATTCTAGCAACTCAAATATCAACATGGAAGTCAGTGGAAAGGCTCCTGTTCACTAGATAACTCAGTAGGCTACTGAAGGTGGCTCATGGGCTGCAGCATGCGCAGTGCCTGGGGACTCGGTAAGAACCACACTCCCAAGTCCCATTCCAGCCCTCCTGACTCAGAAACTCTAGGGTGGGGCCTAGCCATCTATGTTTTCATAAGCACCCTAGATATTTCAAATTGTTCAAAACTCCCTGTTACAACATCATTAAACTTGTCAAGGATACTTTAAAAGGGAGTTTTAGATATTTACTTGAATAAATAATTATTATGTTCTTGTACTGTACTGAATACTTTAAAGCATTATAGCTAAGGGATTCTAAGTGAATTCTAAAATAGAAAGAAACTCAACGCTCATACTTTCCAGATGTTTTGTAAGTGTATTTGGTGAGGGGAGGGGCATGCATGTGGAGGCCAGAAGACAGCCTGTGTCATTTCTCAGGTACTGATCATTTGGGTTTTTTGAGACAGGGCCTCTCACTGACTTGGAGCATGCTGTGTAAGCTAGGTTGCCTGGCCAACAAGTTCCAGGGATCCTAGTGTCTCCTCAGTGCTGGGATTACAGGTGTGCACAACCAGACCAGCATTTTTTTTTTAACATGGATTCTGGGAATCAAACTTGGATCCTCATGCTTGCACAACAAACACTCTACTGACTAAGCCATCTGCCCAACCTCACTTTCCACATACTTTAAGAGAGATTGAAGATTAAACATCCTCACAAGGAAGACTAGGCTCATCAATGTTTACACCCAGTTCACTCAGAATAGCCTAGTGTGGAGACACCATAGAAATAATTTACCCGCCAGTGTAGACATGTGTGTAGATAATAGTGGGGAATGAAAGAAGAATGCATGAGATTAAGGGTAAGTGATGACCAAGAACTGGATAAGCAAGTGGCAAAACTTGCAGCAAAAGGAGCTTGGAGAAAGAAATCTGGTCCTCTCCAACCCTGTCTATGTAGTGTGACCAATAAGCTTCCAGAGTCTGAGGACCCAAGAGTATGGGACAGAAAAACATGGCCCCAAATGCTGTGCTGTGCCTCTCCAGCCCAGCACAGTGTGAACTCGTGAACTCTAGAGCAAGACAGCAGAGTGGACATTGGCTTTGCTCTCGCCTAGCCAAATAACTGGTGAAGGGAAGTTGTATAACTTCACCTCAGTGTCCTCATCTGTAAAATGGAACAGTAGGAATGATGCCATCATGAATCTCTTTTGATAATTAAATCAGTTATTTTTTTTAATCCTTAGAAGAAGGAAGGGCATAGAAGAATGTAAATTTCAGTCATCATTAAATGACAAGCAGGCAGGTTCTATCTGACTGTGATCATTAATGTTTGAATTAAGGGAGCCATGGAGTAAATGAGCCCAGGATACCTGACGTAATCTCACAGACTACTTTGATAATGTGAGAAAATGTAAAAATCCATTCACTGTCATTCAGAGGTTTGCATAATAATACAGCATGGGTTATAAAGCTATGCACGTTCAGGGGACTAGGGAGATGGCTTAGCAAATAAAGTGTTTTCCACACAAGGATAAAGACCCAAGTTCAGATCCCCAACACCTGCATAAATGGACAGAGCAGCCAAGAGTATCTGCAACTCAACACAGGAGAACGGAGGAATCAGGTGGATCCTCAGGGCTCACAGGCTGACCAGTGTAGCCAAAACAGTGAGCCCAAGGTTCAGTGAGAGATGATAAAGCAACTGAGAAAGATATCCAGACCTGTGGCCTCCAGCATGTGCAGGCAATGCACCCCCACATACACGTGACACAGAAATCCTCTCACTGTCTTTCCTCTCTTCCTCCCTCCCTCTATCCCTCCCTCTCTCCTTCCCTTCCTTTCTGTCTCACACACAGAATGTTTTATAACGTTTTGTAAATAACAAGAAATTTGTGAAAACTATTTAAAAAGACTTTCTTAGCTTAAAAAATATATTGTTAAGTAAACTCACATGACCTTTATGCTCTGCTCAATCATCACCTCAATACAGAGAATATAAACAATAAAAGAAACTATAAGAGTCATGTAACACAAACTCATTTTTTATACTGGTTGGAGTATTTTACTGTTATTTTAATGTATAAGGTCAGCCTTTCTTTGATCACAAATCTGTTTTATGCCAACATTGTTATAATATTCCATCCTCTCACAAAAACTTTGATTAATAAAAGTGAGCATATAAGTTATTACCAAGCTTTTCAGCTCTTCTAAAATATATGTTAGGACTTATTTTTCCTCTCTTCTTTATCAACAAAAAAAAGAAGAATCAACGTGATACAATGAAATACTCTTTGAGACTTTGAAGAAATGACCCTTAGAAATCCAAACAAAAATTAACTGTTGTCAAATTATACTTAGCAGAATATTAAGTGATATTTTGTGGGGAGAAAGAAAAGATAAATCAAGGAAAATAAAAGCTAAAGCCTATAATTCCTCTTGAAGTTTCAAACGAATTCTAATACATCAAAATTCATAATTTAAAAAGCCCCAAGATGGCAGTATTTTCTTTATCTTCTAGACAAGGAGAACTATATGTGTTTTTTTTTTTTCCCTAGGATAACAAAATGCCTGAGATTGGATAATTTATATGAAAAGGACTTTGTTTAACTCACAGTTTTAGAGGCTGCAAGTCTCAGAAGCTGGCTCTGGTGGGTCTCTCTGACCACCATATCATGGTAGCTGGTTTCATGAGTTAGAACATACAAGGGAGAGAGATCAACAGTCAAGCAGGAAGCCAAAGATGCTGAACATGACCAAGCTTGTTCTTTTCTTAAATCTGATCAACAAGAAAAAACTCAGAGCTCTACTTTAGTTTATGAAAACTACTTTAATCTCTCCTAAGGTCAGTGGCCCTAACAAGAACTCTAATTAGGTCCAATTTGCTAGGTAGTTGAGGATGACCTTGAACATCTCATCTTCTTGCCTTCACCCCCTGAGTGCTGAGACTGCAGACATATACCACCATATCTTGTTTATGCTGTGCTGAGGATCAAACCTAGGGCTTCAGGAATAAGAAGCAAGCACTCTACCAAATGAGCTAAATTCCTAGGACTAGGTTCAGCCTCTTAACAGTAAGGTCCTTGGGGCCAAAGAGATGGCCCAGCTGTTAAGAGCACTTGTTGCTCTTGCAGAGAACCTGGGTTCAGTTCCCAGCACCCATATCAGGTGGCTCACAACTGCTTGTAACTCCACGGGATCTCATACTGTCTTCTGGCCTCTGAGGACACATGCACACACAGTGAACATAAATACATTCAAGGTACACACACATGAAACAAAATAAAATAAATCTTAAAAGTAAATAAAAGGAAGGTCCCCACACCTTTTAATATTGGCATACTAGCGAAAGAGCTTTTAGGGAAAAAAAAAAAAAGAAAGTTTATCATACACATTCTAGACACAACAGGGAAACTATAATTATGAAATCTCTATAGTACGCCAGTCTAAAATGACCTGAATAATGACAAAACCAGCCAACATGCCAAGATGGATGGGGGAAATGTCATGGGGTCCCACCTCAAGATGAAAAGCTATACACAATCAATGGATGCTGAGGAAGGAAAAATTAGTTTTCCCCAGGGACTATCTCCCAGAGAGGTTATCTAATCTCAGATAGACATCCCTAAACACAGGAACACAGGAACACCACTAAATAGACTCAGTGCATGCATGTGTGTGTGTGTGTGTGTGTGTGTGTGTGTGTGTGTGGTATGTGTGATTTATATATACCTATGTATGTATGTGTAACAATAATAGAGAAGAGGACAAGACATTGAGACAGAGTGAGGGGACAAGAGAGGAGTTAATGGGGAACTTGGAGGGATGGAAATAATGCAAAGACAATACTCATGTATGAAATTCTCAAAAATAAAAAAGCTTAAAATTAAAAAAAAAAAGAAAAGAAAGCCAGGCATGGTGGCAAATGCCTTTAATCCCAGCACTCAGAAGGCAGAGGCAGATGGATCTCTATAAGATGGAGCCCAGCTTGGTCTACACAGTGAGTTCCTAGAGCTACAGGAAGACCTGTCTCAAAAATACAAAAAAAAAAAAAAAAAGAAAAGAAAAGAAATATTATTCTAAAAGATGAAAAAGTTAGGAATTTTTTAAAAGCCATTTAAGTAGTGTTTTGAGATTTATGTGCAACAGAAAGTAGCAAAAGAGGATGCTGAGATTTTCCTTCCTTTACAGATCTACAGCTTTACCAGAGTCATTTGTGTTGTTATAGCACAAGAGAGCTATATGTCCCCGTCTTGGGGTGTCTACTGACTGCTGTGTCCGAGGGGAGAACTACCAGTGACTGAGCTTCCTACTCAGGGACATGCTTCCTATTCTCTGAGGAGACAAGGATTCCACCTTTCTCCTCTCTGCTTTTCCTTCTGCTATTTCAGTCGCTATGTGGTTCAGGTTGGCTTTTTGATTTGCTCTTTATACTAAAACATAGATTTCTGTCTCACAATGGGACTGTGTGTTTGGCCATGTTCAAGTGCCCTATTGCCATGTTAAGGAAATGTGCATTCACTCTCCTTTTCATGAAAATAAGCTTTGGAGGTGACATCCCTGCCTGGGAAAGAAGAAACAGTATTTGTGGCAATTTCAAATTCATCATACAGTTGGCTGTCTGGAGGCCATCTTCTTCCGGTTTTCTTGGCTTTCATCTCTCCCATCTCTAAACAGACTGCCAGAACAAATGTCATTTCAGGCCGCTTGTTTTCACTGAAAAAAAAAAGGCTAGCCATTTGAAGGACTTTATTTTTAAAATGCTTTCACAGGAATACTAGATGATGGTTACGTAGGAAATCCTTATACTTCATCAAGCTATTAAAAACTGCTTGATGTAAGTGCACAAAGCAAAATATGATTGAAACCCAAAATAAATGAATGAGACAAATCTTGGAAAACGAACTCACTCACAGCTTATCCTCATTTATGATTGGTATAAGTGCAGGATTTCAGATTATTGCTCGTGCTGTATTAAGAAGAGATATATTTACAATTTAAATGTGAAACTCTAACAGTTCTGAAGTGAATGAATTTTTTAAGCAAGCCAATTTAAAGGGCTTCCAGTACCTAATGGTAAATATAGTTTTCAAAATTCTCTTTATTATTCCAAGTACCTTTAATTTCAGTATATATATATATATATTATAAACACATTGCCTTTCGTTATCATTTTCAACAGTGACATAGCAACATCTTACATGTCCTGATATGATTTGGTGTCCACTGTTAACCCTCCTATGCTGTATTACCTCATTTTACAGATAAAGGAATTGAAATGTAAAAAGCAATTTTCCAAAGGCCTGAGGTTCAAATAAAGACAGCATGGCTCTGATTTAAATGTTATATTCTTCAAGGGGGATTTCTACAGCTATGGAACCAAAGCATTTTATGCCATACAAGTTAACCTACTTTACCACTCAGTGTCAAACTTGGCTTTATGATATTTCATTTTTTTAATCTTAGGGAGAAGAGTTAAGACTTGATCTGACAGTTAACTATTTTGCATAAAACATAAGCACAGGAATCTATTCTTTAAAGAAAACTAAATAGATGTAGCTAAAAATATTCTAATAATTACATTTATTCAAGCAGAGAGGAGAAGACACTACTTTACCACTCAGTGTCAAACTTGGCTTTATGATATTTCATTTTTTTAATCTTAGGGAGAAGAGTTAAGACTTGATCTGACAGTTAACTATTTTGCATAAAACATAAGCACAGGAATCTATTCTTTAAAGAAAACTAAATAGATGTAGCTAAAAATATTCTAATAATTACATTTATTCAAGCAGAGAGGAGAAGACAGAATCCGTATTGTCTGGCAGGGTACATGAGGGCTAGGGATGGCAACTTCTGCACTCTAACTCCAGACTCTGTATTTTCTTTGAGACTCAACGTGCTATTCTGAAACACCCTTTGAAATGCTGGTGATGGAGGAGTTTGGGGAGGTGATTAAAGGATCATTTTAGCAGAGATTTCATTTAAGAAATGTAAAAACCTTTGCAGAAAATTCATAAATTAATATCCTTCCTCAAAAGAATAATAGCTAAATTTTTATTTGCAGATGTAGAACATCATAGTAGAAACCTATGGAGCAGGTGTGAAAGACTGATTGATTCTATTATGGGTAAGAGATACAAGTTTGAACACCATTGTCTCCTCCATGTTTAAATAGCTTCTAAGGTATTGCCTCGCCTCCCCTTCCTGCAAGATTCTGATTCACATTTCCACTCTTTAAACATGGATGAAAAACAATTACCCCGAAATCAAAATTCTTGACTTTTTGGAAGGACATCAAACTATCCAGCCCTTTCAGTCCTTCAGAATACTTGATCATACAACATCTAAAATCCTGTGTCTCTGTTGAGTCCTACTGTGAGCTGTCAAAATATTTAGTCATATTATGTCAGCACATAGAAAGTGTTTGCTGAGAACATGACATTTCAGCTCCTAGCCCTCGAGAACATAGTCCATAACTGCACAGCAAGGGCCAAAGAAGGTTTTAGAAGTTTTCTTCTCTATCCTTTGTATTTCATTTACATACAAATATGTTTCTGAACTTTTTATTGCATATGTTAATAGTGTTGACTTCTCCTGATGACAACTCAAAGAAGGCTGAGGTCCTAAGGTGTTGGCATAGAGACTGTCTGTGCTGCCGCCTGGTGACAGCATGTTAAAAGGCTCACCAGGCACCTATCTATAGATCCTGGTGCCAACTGTTGTGCAAGAACCCAAGAACTTCCTAAAATCCTCTACTTCCATCTTTGACTTGACCTTAGAGGGACTTGTACACTGTTAGGCTGAACCTACACAGGAGTGAAAAAAAGAATTTCCCTAGTGGACATGAGAGCATTCAAGTTAATAAGCTCCCCTGAGCACTACAGGGCAATTCAAAAATCACACATTTTCTGACCTATTGTTTATCGCCTCTCACAATTGGCAGACACTTTGAGGATTCTGCAATTCAATATGAAAAGGTAAACTTATGAGATACTTGAAATCCTATGAACACTTGAGTCCTGTGGGACTAAAATATTTGGTAAAACACCCCCCGGGAAACACTGGAAAACAATTCCACGTAATGGGCAATTAAAAGCAGTTTTCTAGCCAGCAATTTTAGATGGCTATTAAAATCTCAATCAAGTTTTCTTTCAAAATCTTAATTACAATTTCTCCATATGAACTTCAGCAAAGTGCTAGCAAAATGAAGCTTTTTGTGCAGTATTAAATTTTTAAAGTCCACTTAGCATAAGTGTTTAATAATTCATGACCCAGTTAGAATAGTGAAGGAAAATTAAAATTCTTCATATCATGATACTTCTTTGCAAAAGTTGGAGATGATTTCAGAAAACCACAGTGGTCAAAAGGCAGAAAATGAGAGACCATGAGTAGGAACCCCAACTGATTATATCTAAAATGGAACCACTACACCCAAGGCATAGAACATCAAGGAAGAGAGACAGAAAGACTGTAAGAGCCAGTGGACCACCATGCCTGCTGCTAGAGTGTCTTCCAGACATGACAAGAAGCTGTGCTCACAGAATCCCAACAATATGATTGCCTAAATAAGACTGCATATAATGACAACACTGGCTGACATGCCAAGGTAGATGGGGGAAATTTTACAAAGTTGAATGTTCAAATGAAGAGCTACAGGCAACTAATAACTTCTGAAGAGGAAGAATCAGTCTTCTTCAAGGATGAGCTCCCCAAAATATTATCTAATCTCAACTGGTCAGCCTTTGTACATGTACATAAATAGCATCACTAAATGAACTCAGTAGGTAGTCACACACACACACACATACACACACACACACACAATAGTAAAATTAGATCTGGAAATTGAGAGTAGGGAGAAAAGGGAGGAGTGGAAACAATGTAAATATAGTGCTCAAGTATGAATTGTCAGAAAAAAAAACTTAAAAACTCTAAAAATAGGGCTGGAGAGATGGCTCAGCGGCTAAGAACACTGGTTGTTCTTGCAGAAGACTTGGGTTCAAATCCCAGCACCCACATGGCAGCTAATAACTGTCCGTAACTCCAGTTCCAGGGAATCCAACAACCTCTTCTGTCCTCTGTAGGCATTGCATGACACGGGTGCACTTACCTACATGCAGGCAATACACACGTACACACAGGGCTGGAGAGATGGCTCAGCGGCTAAGAACACTGATTGTTCTTGCAGAAGACTTGGGTTCAAATCCCAGCACCCACATGGCAGCTAATAACTGTCCGTAACTCCAGTTCCAGGGAATCCAACAACCTCTTCTGTCCTCTGTAGGCATTGCATGACACGGGTGCACTTACCTACATGCAGGCAATACACACGTACACATAAAATAAAAATAATAAAATATTTTTAAAAACTCTAAAACTCCATTTAATAATCATGAATTAAACCCAACTTTGCCTATATCTGACATTACTGTTTTTCTAAACAATGTTTTTATCTATTTTTCTCAAAAATCCTTGGTTTTGTTCAGTTGTAATCATTCTTACAAAGAAATGGCCTTTATGGGTCTCAGTGCTACTCTTTGTCCCAAAGGATGAATGGTTTGTCAAGCCAAGCCCTGACTGCTGAACTGGAGATATCTTAAGCTCAAGCTAGGTAGAGCCAGTGAAACATAAGGAAACTCCTGATGGGGGTGGATGTTTTTAAAATAGAGGTTCTTGCTTTTTCTTTCTTTTTTTTTTTTTAAGAGATGCATAGGAGAAATGTTACTTCTATTAGATAGCATGTTTGGACATGATTTCTAGAAGAAGGATGTTCACTTTTCATACAGTCATGAAGAGGGTCACCCAGTATGCAGCAGATGCACATTATGGAACAGGATTCAGAGAAGAGGCACTTGGGCCACTGGGCTGTTTAGACACTGAGTTAGTCATCCTGGAGACTCTTAACAGGCCACTCCTTGTTAGATTCTGTGATACAGCTTCTTTATTGTTTAAATGGCTAAGTAAGAGCTTTCTGTTATTTGTAAATGAACAATTTAATTGATACAAAGAATAACCCCCTAAACTTGGGTGGTACCATGAGAACAAAACTTGCAATACATAAAGCTATATATAATACAGACGACTACAATACCATGTTGGTAAATGTAGGGATTAGAAATAGGAGAGAATGCATTAAACTGGCGAAGGTAGAACGAGGAAAGAAGGTGTGAAAGTTGATGGTTTTATGTGGTCTGGCTTGAAAGTATGAAGCCGTGTTTTCCAAGAATTAGGTTAAAGGAATGGAGACTGGATGTTGTGCAGCATTATCCTCTGAGCAAAACAGTCACCATTTTCACCAGATCAGCTGTGCCAGCTTATAAGCATTCACTAGGAGCAGACCTGTGGACTGCTGACATTCCCTCTAAAAGAGGCTTGGGGAGGGCCACTGGACCCTCATGATATTCCAGCCATGTCTACACCATTTTCCCTAACTGCAAGGTCCTTGGTTCTAGGGGAGGTTCTAGAAGATGCACACTGGGGAAGACTAGGGGGAGGGGTTCCTTCTATGAGACCGTAGGAAGCATCATCTATTCTGGGTGCAGATCTCCCAGTGCAGCTGCTTTAGGGTCAGCCACGCTCTTGCCATTAATGCCTTGCACATGCTCTGTAAGTAAGCTCAACAAATTCATTGGTTTATCAGGGTGAACTGTGGTGGAATGAAACTTTGTTTTCTTCTTGGTCCTTTATGATGAAGGAGTGAACATCGTTCATGTCTCCCCAAAGGAGGAAACCTCAGAATATTTTGGACTAAAACTAAGAAAGGGAACAGGGGAAATAGATTTCTTGGAAGAACAATTATGTAATTTACTAGCCAAATTACTATACTGTTGAGTGTGAGATGGGAATCTTAATAATAGTGAACAGGAACAAACAAGATCAGATTCAGGCAAACCAGAGTCTATGGTCACCACAACAATAGCGCAAACGAGAACATAAATAGCTTCAGAGGAGGAGACACAAAGGCTGTCTTTAAGAATAATTCAGTTTGGCTGCCATTATAGACTAGATATGGGATCCCACTGGGAAATGGTCTTGGTAATATGTTAGGATTCATCCGAGAAACTGGACTTAATTGTCATCAGAGTAGAAGGCCATGAATGTCTATGCAGAGGTAGACGGAGAGCAGACTCACACTTCAGGAAAATCAATGCAGAAGGAAGGAGGGGAGAGAAAGAGAGGCGAAAAAACTCTATTAACAATGACAGTAATTCTTTCCCAGTAATGAACCTGGCTCATAACAAGAGAAAAGAAAAGGAATGCAAGCAAAGAGTGAAGCAGGAAAAATAAAAGATGGGTGACAGCATTTTGAGATACTACATTCGAGGAGTGGGACATACAGTGAAAGAACAAAGACCCCATACGGGAGTGTCTGTGCAATGGAAGACAGTGATCACACCATGGAAGCAGTGGACGTACTTTCAAGTGGAGGGACAGTGCTAACACATTCAGTGTTCCAAGACATGGAGGGAGCAAATGTCCAAGCATGGAGGTTGTCATTATTGACCTACAAGGAAAAGCTTGATGTGGTGAGAACAGAAAGCTTTCACACTGCCTCTGCACTTTTCAAAACCCTGCTCAGTGAATCAGTGAACTAACTCCCAGAACCAAAGAGGACAACCTTGAAGGATTTGAATGCTGAAACCAATTAAGTGAGGAGCAGTAGGAAAAGGATCGGAAATGGATTACGGGGTTTTATCCTACTTCATTCTTAGCTTCATACCACCCATCCTCCATCCTGTAAGGACGCGAATGTATTTCTTTCCCCTTCATTGTCAAACTATCTCTCAGCTCTATGATTGTTTTCCAGTTCCCTTGAACATTCTGCCCTATATCTGATAACAAGTTTTATCATCATTTCTGAAATAAAATTTCTGTTTTGTGCTTGCTTTCTGTTAACTGATCCTTACTCCTGAGTTTCTGCTTTGATCACCTATTTAGTACCCAGTTCTTTTAAAGCTAGCATTGTCAATTCCTATCTGTTTTCCCAACATTTATGTCTTGCTGCTGGAGTGTAGAGTAGCTAAGACAATAGTCTTTCCTTAGCCATGGATTTTCTTAATACTCTTCTGATCCTGGATTCCTAGAAGCTACATTTTACTGTCTTCCAGGGAGTTCCATCACTTCCCATCAAGCTTCCTTCTTGCAGACTTTTTCCTAAAATATCTGTCTTTTGCAGCTATTCCTTCCGGAGTCCATGTTGCAAGACAAGATACCCAGAGAACCTCCAAGAAGGCATGCCTCTGTATCTTTTCTGTGTCCATCTTCAAAAGCGTCATACCCAGGATCTTTCTGACTTAATTTATTCAGTCAGGTTATGGAGTGTGTCTCCTTCTCATCCTGTTCTGACATGATGGATTTTTTTTATATATAATTTCATCTTTGCAAAAATGCATGGAGGCAGGTGGAAACATTTGCAGATTGGAAGCAAATGAAAACAGATTTTTGGATAGTCTCCTCCACTGACAAAAACTACAGCATATGATTCATGCACTTGGAGGTGCACAAGAAGTGGCGAGAAGTGTGAAAACACGCATATAAATGAACTGAAGCCATTTAAGTTTGCATTAGTGTATTTGTTGCCAATGTTTGCAGTATGAATAAAGGTTTCAACAGGACATATTGGTGATGATACCATAATTACAATATGAAGATATCCTGCATGTATTTGGAGCTGGTAAAGTACTAACTTCCTCCAACACTATTTAATTGGAGTTTATGCCTTTGTTATTTAAGTGCAAAGATGCAAACTTCTGAGAGGAAAACTTGCGTAGGAAATGAGGAATGTCGAGCTATAGACATTAATATCAACAGGAACCTGAAATAAAACTGCAGAGAGAGGCACTTCACATTTCCTTCATGACAGGACTTCTAGACTGTGGGGATGTGTTTTCTGGGAATTCCTTCTGTTACAAATATGGACATGCTTCTTCTTTTTATAAAACAAACAGTGAGAACTTTTGGAATGATTTTTCTGGACAAATGGACTCTTGCCTAGCCTTTGTAACTAAAGTTAACCTTATATTTTAAAATCATTTAACATTGTAGAAGCTTGCTTATAATGTAAAACAAGCTAACTAGGTCTTGGGCTCCTCTGGTAACCAAATATATAGCTTTAATCCCACAAGACCCTTTTTCACTACTATCCCAGAATTATATATGTGTGTGTGAATATGTAAATTGTCAAAGCATTACGTGCTGAAAGCAGAAAATATTCATTGGAATCAAAGAATTATCCCATTTATATTGTGAACAACAGGTGGGATTAGATTGATAATGTCTGTTCTGGTTGTATGTGATGCTCTGGATCAGTAGGGGTCATAAAGGAAAAATCCTTCCTCATTTCCTTATCATCCTGGATGTACAGTTTCAATAAAATGAGAGCAGTTTCAAGAGCACAGTCCTGAGAGAAATCTAAAGGTGCAAGCTTTCAGAATACATTGGTCCTCATTCTTTATTTTAATGGATACTGAGAATTAGACTGCCTTGTTCAAGCATTGTCATAATGCAGCATCATACCTCCAAACTGGACCCAAGGTCTACCACACCCCCAAAATAGAATGGCATGTCCTGTTAGTGCAGTAGTGAACACTCTATGTGAACATCTATAATTTCCTTACACTATTATCCCACTGCATTGGGACAATTCTTATTTTCCCATGCCTTGCAAAATGCCTGGCATGTCATGAGCAGATTAACCGATATATTAAATGACTTTGACAATCAGAGCACTGTGGCTTCAGAAAATAGACACACCCTGCCATCCTCAAGGTACCCACTGCCATGGTATATGCTAGAGATGAGCTAATGTCCTTTAAAGGGGAAAAATGTCTAAATAGTGCCACAAATAGCCTTTCTCACAACTTCTTTAACACGTAAAAGAGTTGACAAAAGGAAGAGATGAAGAACACACACACAACAATGAATCGTGTCCTCCCATAGGGAGGCATGAAAGGGAAATCTGTAATACCCCTTGATTCAAGTTTAAGTTACAAGATGTTCCAGTTTTAGATAGATTAGACAGATAGATGATAGGTGACGATAGATAGATAGATAGATAGATAGATAGATAGATAGATAGATAGATGACAGATAGAAGACAGATAGATAGATGATAGATAGATAATAGATGATAGATAGATGGTAGGTAGATAGATGATAGATAGTTGATAGATGATAGATAGATGACAGATAGATGATAGACAGATAATAGATGATAGATTCATACATAGAGATATGTGTATATACATGTATGAGTGTATTTATGTATATTTTTTCAGTGGTTTTAAAACTGTTTGAAATAGTTATAGTAAAACAAGAGTTTGCTACTTTTTAAAACTTTAAAAATCTATCCTGATGTCTTCTGAAATACAGATCAAAACTGTATCTTTAAAACAACAAAAGAAAGAATCTAGATCTTCCCTGTCTAATGTAATCACCAACAGCCTGGAGTACTTGGTTACTAAGCACTGCATTGCAGTTGGGAGTGGGTCTAAACAGAAAAGTCCCACATAAAGTGAAATTCTATGTGGATTTGCAAGACCTAACATCCCCTCCCCCCAAATAACAGAAAATAATTAATATATTTTTAAATTGATTACATGATGGAATTATGTTTAAGATATATAGGGTTCATAAAATATATATTGAAATGAACTTCTATTACATTTTATGCAGCTACTGGAAAGATTTTAAATATGGGCTGCATTGTATTTCTATTGGGCTTCATGGTGTGGCTTCTACTTCCACATCTGTTGACCTATTGGAAGCCATGCATAATGGCACAGTAACCATTACTGGTCTCAGGATTTAAAAGGAGCCAGAGCTTAGGAGAGCTGCAAAGATATCATGGATTTTTGAGACTTTATTTAGCTTGCATATCTGTTTTCTCAGCAAGTATAAATATAAAATTAAATATGGGCAAAACTCTTTAGAAAACTTCACTTTTGTGCCTATATTATAATGTCTTGAACTTTAAAGATGAAATGTCCCTGTTATGGTATCCATATTTCTATGGGCATGTGCTAATGCTCCTGGAATTTCCAACCTGTTTTTTCTTTATTATAATTTTTATCTAGTACTCATAGATGATTTTTTATGTTCACAAACTATTTGAATGCAGTGAGTTCAATAAATAATCTCTGAATATATATATGTTAATTTATATATAAAACAGCAGATGGGACTTTAGGAAAATTCTTATAAGTAAATTAAATAAATCAGTCACCAAAGGAAAAAAAGTAATAAAGACATGAAAAAAAATCCAGAATACTCTTTCAATATGTCCCTGAAAACCCAAACTGCCTCTGAGGGCATAGCCATCAAAAGATCATTAATGTGACTTTACATCTTTTGACACCTCCAACTTTTTGTTGCCATAGTTTTGATTTCTCTCACATTCACGAGGACTATATCTCAATGACGAATTCCTGACTTTTTAAAAAAAATTTGCATCACTAAAACACTGCCCAGTTCCTATCACGGATATGATAACAAAACTGTTTTAAAAATAGAAAGACAGAAAGCAAAGAAGGAAGAAATAAAGAAAAATAGAGGGGAAGATGGAGGAAGGGGGAAGAAGGAAGGAACGCAAAGGGAGGAAAATGGAAGGAAAAAGAGAAAGGGGAGTAGGGATGCAGGAGAAGGATGGAGGACACAGGAAAGGTGAAAATCATTTTCACTTGATTAATTAAAAACCTCCATATCCTCCACCTGAATGATGTTAGGCAAGCTGCATGGAAGTTCCAACTGGGGCAATTTTATATGTAACATCATCACCATCCAATGGCCAATGGTAAAATATTAATGACTGTCTCATATCCCTGTTCCAAATATTCATGTACAGACTAGATTTGTGGCTCCGAATTCATGGCTTCGGCAATGCTTTGATACACTAAAGAAACTGTTCGGGCTAGAGGAATGGCTCAGCAGTTAAGAGCACTAGCTGCTGCTGCAGAGGAGCCGGGTCAAAATCCCAATACCCACATGGCGACTAAAACTGTAACTTCAATCCCAGGGGATTTGACGCCCTTGTCTGCCTTCCACAGGCACTGCACGACATGGGTGCACTCATACACATAAAATAAAAATAGAAAAAAAATTTTTTAAAGGAACTGTGTTCATTCCAGCTGCCCAGGCACAAAGCAGCCTCTTCTTTCATAGTATGAAGAGCGCCCAAAAATCCTGGTTTACATCTTTGTCGTTTCTACACATCTACTACATAATTGAGAGTCATTTACAAAAAGCAGGATTAACGCAGAAGCATATGAAATACTATTTAAATACAAATACTTTCGTCAGGCTTGGAGAGATGGTTCAGCAGTTAAAGGCACTGGCTGCTCTTGCAGAGGACCTAGGTTTAGTGCCCAGAACACACATGGCAGCTCACAACTGTCTGTAACTTAAGTTCCAGGAGCTCTACTCCCCTCTTCTGACCTCCCTGGGTATTGCATGACATGGGTGAACTTATATGAGTGCAGGCAATACACTCACACACATAAAAAATATATATATCCAAAAACCAAAAGTTTATGGGATGGAGATGACAGAAAAACTCAATGTTAGCCCTTCCCAGACCATTATGACCAAAGTATCCGATTGTTTATTTCTGTTCAATATTACATTGGATTGTTATGTTGAACATGTTTGTATCTGTAGGCTTTCTCCACCTTACTTTGTAAGTGCTACACCTTCCAGTGGCATATCAGCCCCTTGATTTTTATGTAGAATCTATTCCTTCCTCTGATCTCCCCATTATCGTTGATTTATGTTGCTTTGTAGCTTGCTTCAATTACATATCAATCATTACTCTCTTCACCTGTTCAAGATGCTGTCCTTACACAAACTTCTCAGAACATGACAATTAAAGGGACTAAGTGGAAGATACACTCCTTTTCACACCTCCCAGTGGCCCCAGGAATGCATCCTTTACTGTCACTGGAGACTCATGCAAAAAGAATGGATTTCAGATGTTTGAGATGAAGTTTCTTCTTCTGCAAAAGAGTAATGCCAATAAAAAAATTGATAGAGCTATGGTAAAAAGTTATACTCCCTCCCACATCAACATCTTCAAAAGTACAAGCTTTTATACAATAAGCATCTAGTATAAGGAGACTGGAAAGTAAGTTCAAGTGACTGGTCCCACATTACACTAATTAATGGTAGAAGCAAGATCCAAACCAAACTATGCCTGATTTTTAAATCTGCATCACTAAACATTAGTTCTCATTTCCTCTCAACCAAATCCAAACACTCCTACCAAGATAACTCAGAAACATCCTGTCATTGAGAGGATGTCTGTTTCCATTGGTATTTGTACATCAACCAGTAGCTGACGGCCTGCTAGGTCCAGGATGCTCTCCTAGGCTCTCTTGTGTTATTTTTAAAGTCAATACTATGTCATCATACTCTATATGAATGCCAGGATGAACATCTGGCAGAGAGCTTCTCTTCTGGCAACTGTGAGGTCAGAAGGTTGGATCCATATTAAAGTCTCCTTAATGTGATTACATTATATCTGCCATTTAAACTCTACCCAGATTCAGTTCCAGCTCCCCAGGTCTGTACTACTCCAATCCAGGATAGTTCCTGGTTTCTTTGGCTGAAGATCCTCATGTGGACTATCAAATTCTGCACCCAAGAGTGTGTACCCGAAACCCCATCTCACAAATTCATTCACTCCTTTGCCCCCTCTCAACTTGCATCGGACCAGGCTTGCTTGTCTTACTAAGAGTATTTGCTTCCATTCCCCACCTCTTTCTATCCTCCACACTGCCCTGAACCCTTTCAGAGTTCTAGTTCCAGCTCCCATCCCTCCTCTATCCCTGGACCAGCACTGAGATCAGACATCCAGGTTAATACCACCTGTTAGGGCTGCTTGCCAGAGCCTGCCTACCCACAATTCAAGAAGCCATGCTTTTGGACCTGCCTATTCCCCAGTATACCAGGGGTTACACCCATCTCAGGCAGAGGACAGTTCTAGCATCTCTTTGTCATAAGACCCAAATCATGAGGTCCGTCTGAATCATCTCTCTCTTTTCTCCTATGCCCAGCTTTCCTGGCTTGGTTTTCCCATACTGCCAAAGCTTTTACTGCTTCAGCTCCTTATGGTCTTTTTAATGCATCTCCTCTTTCTAACTCCTTTCAGATCTCTTCTCTAAGTAAAGGAAGCCAAAGCACTGGCAAGCTCCTTCTATAAAGTTTATACAAATCCAATTAATCCAATCAAAGCGTGTTTGTGAAAAGCTGGTCTCCTGTGCTCTTTGAAGTCACTTCCCATGAATGGGAATCTTAATTAGATGACTAAAATTAGAAAACTGGTGCATCTTGCAAGAAAACCAAGTGCATTTAATCCTTGATACTATAAATTGGAAAGTCTGAGCTTCACCTACCAAGAATTATGCAGTTGTATTTCACATGCCTTTGATCAGTGTCTATCAGAAGAAACTGCAGCATTCTATCTTTAAACCTCTACAGCATTATATAAATGTGTACATTCCCCTTTCATTTCCAATCCATAATGAAAAGATTGAAGACATTTATTACAAAGGTGAGCACTCCTGTTATGCAATTTGGAAAAATTCAACTGGAGATGAGGCTTATATAGAAGCAAAGCAGTAATAGTAATAGAATAACCTCACCAATTTAAATTTTAAACTGTTCAGTCCAAGCATAACCTTTCAAGATTGTACAAATATTTATCTATTAGCATTGTTCATGTTGCAAAAACTGAGAATCATGGAGTTGACTTCTTAGTAACCAATTAATTAAAATTTTATTTCAAAGTGGCATTTATATTTGATAAGAACAAAACCATAAAACTTCTCAAACACTGCTGGTGACCAATACCCATGTGCTAAATATTTCACTAGATTCCTTAAAACTCTAAACCAGCATCTTTACTTTTCCCTTTTGTTTCTAAACTCAAATCAGGCACAGACAGAGAAGTACTTTTGTAAGGCAGGTAGGTCAAGAAGACAGAATGGGTGAGACTGAGAGGCAAGGATGCTTAGCTCAAGTCTACCTTGTCAAGCTGGTAAGGGAGGACTGAGTTCAACTCCAATTATCATTGAATGTATATTCCCCAAAGAGTTATGTTCTGAAACAGAGTACTTCAGTGCTATGAGCACTCTCCTATTCCAGCTAGTCATTTAGATTCTGCAGCCTGCCACACTCCCCCTAGCCTGAATCACTGTGCACACCATCTTCTCAGAACACTCATTTCCTTGACTAGCTATCTGCTGTCACAGTCCCTTCTTCTGTCCTCCTCATCCTGCCTACACTCTCTATTATGTACATCTCTGTCACGATCATTAAAATATACTAGTCTAGGAATCCCTTCTATGAGTATCTAGAATCTACCACATACAAAAAGCTTTATCCAATGAAAGACCCAATGATTTTTTCTTTCAATGAATACATGAAGGATTAGGTTTTTGAGCCCCAGATCATTGTTATACAACAGGATGTTATTGGGCTGTTTCACATGTACTGTTTGATAAGGTAAGGAGCTAATTTCCATATGTTTCGTATTTCACTCTAATTGGCAAGTCTTGAATTTTTAGTGAAAGTATTTATAAACAATAAAATCCCAATTTCACTTTCCCAGCCTTAAGTCGATTGAAATTGTAAGTGATTTGCTTGCCCAGGCAGCACTGAATCTTTCTCTCCTTGTTAATGTCATTCTCTAAAGTATCACTAATTTCTACCATCCTCTGAGGAAAGAAACGCTTCCAGAATAGTTCTACATATTGAGACTGGTCTTTCATCTCTTAATCTATGGTTGCTAATAAAAATGTGTGAAGCGTGATTCAGAGATCCCGAATGGCAGGAAAACAGTGACTCATCTCATTTAGAAACTCTTCCAGCTGTCCAACTGCAACATCAAAATAATTTCTCTAGGGACTGCGGAGATGGCTCAGTGGGTAAAGGACTTACTGTGCAAAGATGAGGATCTGAGTTTATATCCACAGCATCTACATTTTTAGAAAATGTGAGTTTGACCGCAAGCACCTGGGAGGTGGAAACAGGGAGATCCACGGGGCTTGCTGACCAGCCAATCTATCTATATCTGTGAGTTCCAGGTTCAGTGAGAGACCCTGTCTCAAAAAATAAGATGAAAACCAATTGAGGAAGATACCTGCCATTGACCTCTGGCCTATGCACACACAAACACACACACACACACACATATGCATGGGTACCACCACCCCATGCACAAATACACGCACACAAAGCTTTCTAATTTTGTCATTCATAACATGTAAAATGAATTAATAGTTTAATCAATGAAGCTTTAAAAAGATGGCATGATCATTGGTAAAATGACCAGTGTGTGTGTGTGTGTGTGTGTGTGTGTGTGTGTGTGTGTGTGCTGGAAATCAAACCTATGCATGCTAACCAAGCATTAACCATACCACTGAGTTACATCACCAGCCCCTCTGATGTATTTTGGAGAACAACAAATTTAAGTGCATTGAAATACAAAAAAAACTCACACTTGATTTTTAAAAATATTTAATCTAGTATTTTATGTGTATGACTGTATTGTCCGCATTTGTATAAGTGTACTAGTGTCATGCAATGCCAGTGGAGGTCAGAGGAAGTTGTTGGATCCCCTGGAACTGGAGTTTCAGGTGGTCATTGCTACCATGTGGGTGCTGGGACTCAAACTCTGTCCTCTGCAAGAGTAGTCAGTGCTCTTAACCACTGAGCCATTTCTCCAGCCCTCACAATTGATTTTTTAAGAGTATATGCAGTACAAGTTCTTTTGTAGTGACAATTTAAACTTCTAAAAGTATGTGCCATGTGTAATTTAAGACATTAGAAAATGAAATGGTGATTATAAAGCAAAACCATAAGGATGTTAAACATTTGTAAATAAAAATGACAGGTATTAGAAATACTCTCCACCTAAATGAGATTTACTCTTGGAGTACATTCTGCATAACTTTGAATAAATGAAAATTTAAATGAATACAGAGAGGAAAATATCTGAAATTAATGGTTACTTCAAACATCTTAGTGTCAATTGCATTAAACATGAATTTTTCACCGGGCGTGGTGCCGCACGCCTTTAATCCCAGCACTCGGGAGGCAGAGGCAGGCAGATCTCTGTGAGTTCAAGGCCAGCCTTTTCTACATAGTGGGTTCCAGGACAGCTGGGGCTACAGGGAGACCCTGTCTCAAAAAGACAAAAATCCTTCAAAGCATAAAAATTTTCTCCTTAATAATTAGTAGATGTGAAAAACATTACCATTGAAATCTACTTGATGACTTTATATCTTTGTTCAAATGCCAAGGAGCTCAGAAAGTAACCTACTGTGACTAGTAATAATCAGGTATATAGAGATTAGAAATGCGTGTGCAAACATCTGTCAACTGCATTAAAATGAATTTTTCTGTATGAAACTGTGTATTTTAATAATGAAATGGAGATTTTTTAAAAAGGTTAAAACCTCCTTTAATTCCATGTCTTAAAGGGTTTGTCCTGAGTACAATATTGTATAACTGTATTAATTCAACTGTAAACCTAAAAATTTACAGCCAGTCTTGAAATGGATGCATCTTAGCTCTGGAAATTGTTATTGAATATGTCAATGCTGTTGTCATGAAATGCTTCTTCTAATTATATGGTTATTAAATAAATAATTTTTAAAAATGGAAACATTAAATACCTTGATTTTGAAAAAAATTATTTGGACTCGATAATCTAAATATCTATGAGAGGATAATGCACTTAAGTACATTTTATCAAAATTACATTTACTCATATACCAAGGAAATTAGTAATAATCTTAAATAAATAGAATTCCTGATGGCTAATAAAGAGACTCACCACTGGTCAGAACGCCTAGAGAAAAAAGTGACTTGGAGTGCTCAGCCCTAAATGAGACATCTATAACACCCTATTCCCAAGGCTCAGGAATCGTCAGGGCAGAAAGTTTTTAAGAACCAGAGGCTAGGAAGGACTGCTGTGAGTCCATATCTTCTAGACACAGCAGGACCACACTCATGAGCACGCAGCAGCTGTGGTTATCTGCACAAGATCAAGCAAATTCACATTCCAGAATGGAAAGGGGAGGGACACACAGGACACCATCCCTCACTGCTGAACTATTAGCAGTTGACCTGACTGTTGCTTGTCCTCCTCTCTTACCAGAGGTGTGGCCCCTGGCAGTTTGCCCAGGCTTCAGAGGATGGCCCCACACCCATGCACATATGGGCAGCAATAATTGGATTCAGTGGGATTAAATAAAAACAGGGGAATGTGAAGTCAGTGAAATTGGGAAGGGACATTGTTTGAGGTGTCTGGAAGGACTATGAAGGGGATTGTGGGGATTGGATATGATCAAAATATATTGTATCCACAAGGAATATTTTTAGTGCTAAAAAATGAAAAAACGAATACCTGGAACAATGTTAATTTCTATTGATTCTATTATTCTCAAATATAACAAATATTATAGCTACCATTTGACAGGTTATTAGGTAGTGAACGAGAAGCAAAGATATTTATAGGGCATATTTGTTAGTCTCTAGGAATTTTTAACCTTTTGACAGCCAACATGTTTATATGCAATTAATTCAATATTTATCCATGTATGTCTGTACTGTATTATACATGATGTATACAATTAAAAGTATTTTAATAGTCATCTGATTCCAAGACAGAAAATTCAATTAGAAAGATTTGTCTAAGGTTCAGGCTTAATGTATGAGAAGCCCAAATGAGTTTGAAATACATGGAAAATGCCACAATCCTCTAGTAATGCCTTTTGCAAATCATCAGTCTGTGGGAAGATGCTGAATCTATTCCTTCACTAGGTGAGGTAGCTAATGGCAAAGTGGTTCTATGTCATTGAAGGCTAAGGCATTAATGAATAAGATCGTAAGAAAAAAAAAAAACAGTATGCTCTGCTGCCTGGGAGCAAAATCACCCCTGAGATTCATCAGTCCATGCAAAACAAAAGATGAAAGACTGCAAGACATCCCAAGCACAGTTAGATGCGGACAATCAGAAAAGTAGACTGAAGTTCAAATCCATGCTGCATGAGGACAATTCTCAGTTTTACAAAAGTTAGTCAAACTGAAAAATAACTTCAAATATTGGAAAACCTCCCAAGCTGTTCCATTTGGCTTTAAAAGATTGAGAGAGACAATGAGCTAAAGATTCAGGGAGATATACAATTTCATTTTATGATGGAATGTCCTAATAGTCACACTTGTTTGATACACAGAAAGGGCTGCCTGGGGAGGCAAGGAGCCAGTCTCAAGCCTTTCCAAGCAAGTTATCTACAGACACAGGGGCCAGAAAAAAATGACCCAATTTTATCAAAGTCTCCAGGTTGGTCAGCAGCAGAGCAGGGAGAAATGCTCAGGTACCTGCATGTCAGGCCAGTGAATCGATCCTTTCATTATGTCTTGTTCTCTCTGGAGGTTTTCTCTGGAGCAACCCATTCCACACCCACGAGACCCTCTCTGTTTTATAGAGTGCATAAGACAAGAAGAAACAATCATTATGTAAAAAAGAGTTTCTAAGAAAGACAGATCACAGTTGACCAGAAGCTTCAAGGAAGGCTGTATCAAAGGGGTGGCCCTGAAGCTGCCTAAAGAATGGGGTATGTAAATAGATGGAGACGAGAAGCAAGGAAAACTCATAAGCACAGCATAGCAGAAAACTGCTTTTCCAGTCTTGGCTCTTTCCCAGGCAAGGGCACCAGGACTAGAAAAATATTTTGTCTATTATTCTGAGAATAGTACAAAGAACACTTCGCCCTTTAAAAATATGAGTTCCAATATGTATATATAAAGTCTACTTTTTCATATATATATATATATATATATTTGAATCACATTTCCATCCCTTGTTCCAAGCTTTAAGGCAAAGATTATGCTTGCACACAGCTCATATTCTCTATATTAGTGATGTTATTTGTATTAGAATCACAATATAAGAATTTAAAAGGTGCCCACCAAAAATGGATAGATTGTTACCCATTTACCAGTAGTAAACTCCAAAATGGGGTTTTGCTTTGGGCTGAGAAGATTTTATGTTAAAAACATAAAGGAATTATCAAAGAGTCAAATGTATTGGGATTCAGACATTCTTTTGTGTGTGTATGTTTGCACGTGTGGTATATTCCTGTGCATACATGTGGGGCTGGTGCTCAGCCAGGTGTGCAGATATAGAGGCCAGAGTTTGACCTAGGATGTTTGCTCTATTGCTGTCCATCTTGGTTTTTGAGACAGGGTCTCACACTGACCCCAGAAGTTGCCATCTTGGCTAGGCTCACTGTCCAGGAAACCCCATAGGATCACCCTGCCTCCATCTCCTCAGCACTGGGTTACAGGTCTACACACCACCAGCCTAATATTTTTATTTGGGTGCTAGGGATCTGAACTCAGGTCCTCATGCTTAGGCGGCCAGCATTTCACCTAGGAAGCCATTTCTCCAGACCCTTTTCTTCATCCATTCCTGCTTCTTCCAGATCATAGATTAACTATTAGCTAAAAACACAGTAACTTCTTTTGGGTCAACAGTACAAGTCACAGGAAAAAAATAAACTATCATCACAAGTGCACACAAGTGTACTTGTGTGCTTGTGTACTTGTGTACATCACAAACCTATTTCCCTCTCCCAAATAGCTGCAAAAGAGAAATTCGCTGCAGGTGGTTTTTAATCCTCTCCTCAAGGAGAAGGCAAAACTAGTGTACAGGGGACGATTCTTGCAAGGCATACCACTTCCATCTTGTGTATCGTAGGCTACTTCCTGAATCTTTCTGAGTCTCAGTGTTGTCATCTGTAAATTGATATAATAATAGGACTACCTCACAATATTGAGAAGAGAGCTAAATTAGTTAATACGTATATCACTCATAATACTGCCTGATAAGTACCAAGTACTCTAAAGATATTAGGCACTTCCCAATGTCTCATTAACTGCGTGGCCTTGGACATGTCATTGCATCTCTCTGGGAATGTATTGGAAAATTAAGAGACAAAAAATAAAAGATTCTTAAGTCCTCTTTCATGGCTGAATAGTTCTTACTATGAGGAAGCATGTTCTCTTTCACACTGAATTCACAAACCTTTTCCAAAAATGGAATGTCAGAGCCTAATTGTGCAGCTTGAATAAAGCATCCACTGGATTCCCATATCTGTATTCTAGACTTAGCCCAGAAATACAAGGGGGACCCCAAGTAATCATGTGATGAGGAGCCAGAGAGAAGAGGAAACAAATGTCTCTTTGTGAGAGACCAAGAGGGTTGTCACGTAGTTTTGACTAAGTCTCTTCATTCATTTTGGTAGCTGAGCTAACATTGCTCAGGCACATGGAATGGAAGAGGCCATTGTTACCAACCCAAAGATACAGTTTTTCTTTCAACTGGAAATGACAGGAGTTCATTTGAAATTCCATGATGAATCCCCAGGTGCAGCATCTCTCCAAGACTGCTCAGTTTCAGTGGCTGTGAGATCATGGCATTTTGCTTTGATGAGGTCCCTGGAAACACAAGATGCTCCTCAGTGTAAAAAGTGTTTCTATGCACCCCAGCATGAGAGGATGCTAAATCTAAAATGGAGATTTCAACAAAGTACAGTTTCTGCTGTCAATTCAGAGCACACAAGAAATATACAGATGTGGGAGTTACGTCAATACAAATCTGACCTCCCTTAGCAAGGGAATTGCACAGGTTATTTCAGTAATATGGAAATATATCAGCAGTGTATTTACTCCACTGCCCTATAATGTTACAGTTATTTATTGTTTTGAAAGACAGGGAGAGGAATTCAGTCCTTGTTTTGGAATTTTGTAACAAGTCATTTGAGCTCTTCGAATCTTCATTTCAAAGTATGCTACACATGGATTTCATTCACCAAATATTTGTTCAGAAAAAGGAAGAGATGGAAGAAGTCTGTGGGGCAGAAGGGTAGTAACATTGTACACTTTTTTCCTTTCTATTATTTCATTTCCATTCATTTTAGATATCACCATATGATTCCAAACACAGTGCATATTACCAGAAAATAAATGAAAATTTCAATAGGCTAACAAAATATGAATGTGACAATAGGGAAAATATTATTACAATTATTCATCCACTTAGCTAATGCATCTTGAATGTATCTTAATGTATCTTGAATGGTGAAGTTAAAAAGAGCCAGTTCCTACTATGAAATATGCAATTAATATTGGTATAGTCTCTGTGATGTGCATGTACCAGCTCGTTGATGCTCTGTCTTGAAATGGCCAGCTAAAACTCTACTCAAGTACATTTTAGATTATGATTTGGGTCAGAAATGCCCCTGAAGCTCATGTTTTGAAGACTTGGTCTCTGATGTAGCAGTGTCCAGAGATGGGGCCTGGAAGGGCTTGGATCGGGAGTGCCCTGAGCTCCTCAGAGGATTAATTGATTGATGGATTCATAGCTTAATGGATTTGTTATAAAAGCTGTCTGGACAACATGAGTTGGGTAGCAGTAGCTTTCCTTCTTCATATAATTCCACCACGATGTACTGCCTCCCTATAGGCCTAAAGGACGAGCAACCACAAACTGAAACCATGAATCAAAATAAATCCCTCCTCTTTGTAAGTTATTAATCTCATGTAATTTTCACAGTGACAGAAAGGAAAACAGGTCTTATAACATCAAAGAAGTTGCTCAAAGTATTTTTGTTATCTGTATGTTAGTTAACAGACGACTTACTTAGCAATAAGAACATAAGAAGATTTTATATTGACAAAAGTGACTTTTAATTATGATGAACTGCTAAAAATGTGCTCTTATTGGTGAAGTGAAACAAATTTTATGTTTAACATTCACATACTGGATTAGCACATTTTAGGACTCTGATGTGATCTGTGCCCTATTCCCTAATGGGTTACTCTGAATGGATCCAGAGGAGTCCAGCAATGACTGGTTTCAGAAAATTTCTGCTAGGAGTATGTCAAACCAACTACCCAAATCCCACCTCAGCTGTGTTGACCCATCAGGGAAGATTTCATAAATCTAAAACACCTCCTACAACAGAGAGCTGGGAGTTAGTTGAACTTACAGGTTATCTGGACTCTTCAGCCTATTGTATTGAAAAGATATTAAATAATTTTAGGCCCAGCAGAATTTGACTTAATATTCAAATGCAAATTCATTGTAACTTCATCCCCATAGCTTCTGTGAGTGACTGGATACCTTATTAATCAAAAACAATCTGGATATTCAGCAAAACAAAATTGGCTTAAATCAGTTGGCAATATCCAGACTTCAAAATGCTCAAACCTGGTGACGGAAATGTGAATAAAAATGCATTATAACACACAGTATAAAATTATTTGAATGTCATAATTTGTATTCAGCTGGGAGAGTCCACAAGATCTGAATTGGTGCTAGGTCTGCATGGATCTATCAGAATGTTCTAGGAAGCTAGGTCTGGAGAGAAAAGAAGTGCTTTGTAGAGGCTAGAAGCAGGGGAGACAAAAATGAATTTCACAGGTGTATTAAATGCCAAAACTCATAACACACACACACACACACACACACACACACACACACACACTTTCATTCATACTCATTCTCAGTTGAGAAATACGTACCATAACATTTGTCTTTAAAATTTTTAACTATACCTGCCTTGAAAAAAATTCTAGAATTATGTTTTTATCCCCCTCAAAAAATGGTAATTTTACTGACAGTGATTCTCAAACTACATCTGTCATAATAAGACTAAAAATGTAACCAGCCTGCTGAGTGAAAACAGGCATTCTCAGAAATAGTTTAAATAGTACTGAATATGGAGTTCTAGTTCATATATTTAAAAATATCTCCCATCCAAATATATTTCATTAAAAAGGGCTTCCTAACTATAATTGAAGGTCATTATTCTGACATCAGAACTCACCCTCTCAACTTGAATGGATGCGAATGTAGATCTGGGGAAATCAAGTCATATTGGCTATTATGGTAACTTGAGATATCAAAGCAGTTTTATTTCTGAATACAAATTTTAAATTCCCTTTTTCAAGTTATTTTTTTATTGGAACTGAACCTCTACATTAACAGGCATATGGCAAAGAATACATTGGTATTAGATCAATATGTTTTAACTTTCCTCTGTCTACTAGGTGTGCCATCATTTATGCTGTGAATCAAATTAGTGGCCAGCTATATGTAGCCAACAGAGCATTAGGTCTAAAGTAATAGGTTCAGACACTTGATGTATCATTTACCAATTGAAGTGAATTGTTAACCACCCTCGATGTGCACTGCACACACTCTCTGATTGATGTGAAAAGTATCAATTACCTCATTCATTCAACAAAAATCATTAAGTATGCATGATGTCATTTTATTCAATGGTAGCCATAAGAATTGGTGGCATTTATGTTAAAAGAGCAGCAATCACTTATTGAGCATTTATCACATACATGGTACATGTATTTAACTCTTGTAAGATATCATATTAAGTATCCTTATATCCGTTTTATAGACAAGAGAACTGAGCTTGGAGATGTAATTTTATACATCTTGTCTGAATTGTTAAGGAGTAAGGAATATGCCTTATATGTTTTAGAAGCCCAAATAATACCATTATACCTAGTAGGTGGTAGATGCAACATCATTCAAGAAGTATACAAATGTCTATTTGGTAGAGTGAAAAATTAAAAATCTGTGCGATGCAGTACATAATTAACAAATGGCATCACTGTATCCCCTGAAAACTCCATCTTAAATTAATATTATCAGAAATAATGAATATGATTACTAATAATAATCTTGAAACTACCTAGAGGTTAATGAAATATTTTGGAAAGTAGCACTATATATTCTAATAATAATATATAATATATAATAGTATATATAAACATATTATTTATGTATCAATAATATGTAATAGTAGTTGGGAGATCATTTTATACTGTCAACTCTTAAGCTACTCTTTGTACAGGAAAATCATGAAAGTATAAAAACTTTATCCATTTTTCCACCCCACAAAGTACATGCATAAGGCTGTGAAAGAAGCACTCCAGTGGTCTAACTGTAGGCCGTGACTAGGCGGCTACCCAACCCATGTGACCTGCTCACATGATGCCGTCCTTGCATGTATGGTGCTATTTACTGTCTGCAAAGTGTTTTCTTTCCCACCCATTTGTCACTCACACAAGCACTGAAAGGTATGAAGGAGTAAGTCAACATTTTCTACCTTAAGGTAATTGTCTCAAAGAATTCACAAGGATAAGGAGTGATGACAGGTGGAGGGGGAGAGAAAGGGAGGGAGGGGGAAACATAGAGGAGGAGAAAGGAAACTATCCATCCATTGTTTGGCTTCCTAAATCTTTGCTCTCCTTTACTATTTACTTATCAGGATGCAAAGGAGAGGGAACAAATGGAAAAAGAGGGATAAAGAGAAATGTTTCAAAAGAGGAAGAGAAGCCAGGTGTGATGGTGCACACGTTTAATCTCAGCACTCAGGAGGCAGAGGCAGGCAGATGTCTGTTTGAGCCAGCTTGATCTATAAGGTGAGTTCCAGGGTAGCCAGAGCTATGTAGTGAGACTATGCTTGGGGGGTGGGGTGGGAGGAGAAAGAGAAGGAGAGAGAGAAAAGAAGGGGAAAGGAGGAAAGTGAGTATGTGAGTGAACAAATATGAATGAGAATATCCAAGAAACAAAGACACTAAGAGACAACTAGAAGGGTTCAGACAGACCCACAAACCCCCAGAAGTAGTTTATTTAGGTACTCTTTAAAAAAGATGCATATTTGGGGGCTGGAGAGCTGGCTCAGCAGTTAAGAGCACTGGCTGCTCCTGCAGAGGACCCAGGTTTTATTCCCAGCACCCACATGGTGGCTAACAACTGTCCATAACTCCAGTTCCAGAGGATCTAATGCGTTCTTTCTATCTCAATGGGCATTGTGTGACACAGGTGCACTTACACACATGCAGGCAACACACACACATACAATAAAAATAATAGACAAAATACTTTTAAAAGGCACACATTTTAAAATTTCTTTTATGTATATATGTTAATAGATTTTTACATCTTGTTTCCATACATTCATGACACTCCAACATGTAGTACTAAGTCTCCTTCATCTTAAGAAATGTACCTTAAAGAGGGTGTTTCACCTCTACAGGCCATAGTTTCTAAATCTATATGGAGCCTGAGGCTCTACATAGGTGTGGGAACCACAACTGTACTGCTAAAAGAGGAGGCGTGCTTTGAATCAGAACAACAAAACTCTGAGTCCCTTCTGCCACCACCCACCTCTCTGAAGTGTTTCCAAGCTTAACAGAAAACAAAACAATTACCTTCACCACACACAGAGACCATTATTTACAGCAGAGCACGGTTTCCCATCAAACAAAGAAAACTAAAATTGAAGACAAAAGATTCTTTTTGAAAAAAATGACTTCTGGGATTGAATCACTATGACTAAAAGTCTTGAAAGATTAGTTAATGTGTCAAAATAAAGGTGTTTACAAAATGCACAAGCTTTGACAAATGGCACTGTCATTGTGAGACTCTGGATTTGTCATCTAACCTCCCTAAATTCAAGGCACCATCTTAATTTTATTGTGAAAATTGACTATTTTAATGAATTTAAATAACTAAAATGTAACACAATCATCTTACATCCTGTTGATAAAATGGATATAATGATAACGTGCTCAAAGAAAACACTCATAGTGAACACTAAAAGCAGCAATTCATGAAATATATCTAAAATAGGGTCTGGTGCACAAGAAATGGATAACCATTATTAGCTAGTATTTGCCTGTATGAAGGGGAGGGGTCCATAAATGTAGGAACCGTTAACTCAATTCTAAAAGCAGAGTTCAGAGTATTTCTTTTTTTTACTATTTGAACCTCCCAATTTGTGGCAATGGGATTGAACTGGACAGCTTTGATATGCACCTACTATTTTTCAAGCTGAGACCCCACCAACAAACAAACAAACACAGTTTGCTCCATGTTTTATGTGGCTTACTTTGATTAGTCATCACAACCTAGGAAGGAGTAGCCATACCAGAACATAAAGATGGTCACTGCTCTGACACATGTGTGAACTGATTTTTCTATTCATGATAACCCTATGAGGACAATTCTCACATCGTCTCCTATTTATCATTGAAGAAATGTAGTTATAGAGAAAATAATCAGGTATGCAAAGTTGGTTGGTCTAGGCTTCAGGTTCTCTTTTGATTCTGTATTAGAAGAATCAGATGACTCTAGTGTAGCTACTCAGGAGTTCTGGCAGAAGCCCAAGTCAGGCAAGAATCAGATGCTCTCAGGCTTCCTCCTAAGGTCTGGGCCCCTCTAGCCAGCAGGCAGAACACAATTTGGGAACCTTGCTGGGCAGAGGCTGGATTCAGACAATCTCATACAGTTTGCAATGGTCTGGGCCCCTACTATAAGGCAGGAAACCTAATCCTGCAACAGTAGTAGGGACTATAAGTGGTCCCAAGGTGGGAGGATGGGCAAGCCCTGACTTGGAAAGCTTACTACCACACAGAGGCTGGATTCAGGCACATTCATGCAGTCTGGAAAGTTCTGGGCCCCTAAAGGGCAGAGAAGTCTAGCCCTGAAGCAGTGGGAGGGGCTGCACTTGGTCCCAGTGTAAGGACATTTGGGCACAGCATGATTTGGAGGGTTCGCCACCACACAAGCTAAGAGGGTAGTCCAAAGATCTGGGGTGCTAAGAGCAAAGGTGGGCCTGTGCCTAAGGCTAGAAGGAAAACAGGATGCAAGGTCAGGGACATTGGAGTTGCTCAGGCTATAGGGGAGTCAAGGCACAGTGGGCAGGATCAGACTTACCAGGGAAGAAGACTGGTCTCCTGAATCCAAGGCAGGTTGGGGGTAGGGACAGCCAGGGTAGAAGACTAGTCTCAGGAGTCCAAAGGCAAGTTAGGGGTGGAACTCACCATATAGGCCACACTGGCCTTGATCTCACAAAGATCTACCTGCCTCTGCCTGCTGAGTTCTGGGATTGAAGGCATGTGCCACCACACCACACAATGGCTCAACTGTTAACTTTAACTTCTCTTTCAAGGTGTAGCTTAAAGGCTGGTAATAATGCAGCTCACAAGGCTCTAGGCATAATCCACAGCACAGCCAAGAATTAAGTAATAAATTAATAATTAAAACTAAAGTACTTCTCAAATGCTGTCATTTTCATGAAGTCTTTCCCCATCCTTCCAAATAAAAGGGACGTTGACCTTCTCTGAATCATCGCAGGTCTTTGGGGTACATGCATACACATATATAAGTGGAAATGCATATGTCTATGCATATACATTTTCTTATTTTCTGTTTTGCAGTGCTAAGGACTTAAACTCAGGACCTTGCACATATTAGGTAAGCAAAATCTACCACTAAGCTACATCATTTGTCCTTGGATTTTTGATACAGGATCTTGCTGTGTAATTCAGTCTAGCCTTGAACTCACTATGTAGTCAAGGTTGACCTGGAGTTCATGATCCTCCTGCCTCAGCCTCTGAGGGCTGAGATTACAAGTGTGCACCACCACACCCAACAAAACACAAAAATGTTTCGATAAATATATTATGATCTCTAGTGTGTTTACCTAATTTCTCAAATTACACTATAAACTCCTTAGAATCAAAGGCCATATTTTATTTCTGAAATTAGCCTTTTAATCTCTATTCTTTCAGGCAAAGTTTTTAGCAGTCATGGATTCAAGAAACATTTTCTGGGGCTAGAATGTCTCAGCAGTTGCAGAGGACCTGAGTTTAGATCCTAACACCCACATCAGGTGGCTCACAACCACTATCATTCCAATTCTAGGTGAATTCAACAACACTGACTCTGTGGACACTTGCACTCATATGCAAATACCCACACATAAACATGCACATACACGTAACTAAAAATAATAATTAAAAACATTTCATGAATCATTATTTTACTATTAATAATATTGAGTTAGGAACATAGCTCAGAGTTAGAGCACTTCCCAGCAAGTTTCTGAGTTTGATCCATAACACCACAAAAATACAATATAAATTTTAATGATACAGTTACCTGTGAGAGAATATCAATTCTGGGCCAATAGGCATACTTATATAATTAATTTGTGAAATCCTATAACTGAAAGAACTGAGGTTTAATAAGCTTAAATAAATTGTTCAAGGTTATACAGCAAGCAGAATTCCCAACCCTTAACATTGCAGCAGAGTTATAATGGATCAGAAATCAAACGATTAAACTCCCATCCTGGGTCCCAAGTAAACACTACATAAAACTGATAAAGTTTAGCTATCTTAGGTAATGTACCTGTAATCTCAATGCTAAGGAATAGCACAAGTCTAAGGCCAACCTAGTCTGTGTAGAATGACGTACGTATCTCACTGCCAATAAATAAGTAAATGTAATACAATTCAAAAGACATATGCTTTTTAATTTTGGGATAGATAATAATTAGGAAATCCACAGGTTGTGATATTGAGGAAAGTAATTTTTCAAAATCACTGTCAAGATTAAATAAGTATAAAAGCTCACTAAACATATATATGAATTTTAATGATCAAAATATAATCAACTGTAAGAGATAAGGGGAAAGAGTCTGAAGCATCTGATGAGAAGAATGATTTATGAGCATATTGAGTATGTGTGTATGTGTTTTATAACAGCAAAAGCTAAGACTAGGAAGTTTGATAGGCTAGGGTTAAATTTCTTATGGCACATTTTAGCTCTGGTCCTTGAGGTACATCATCTTCCTAAACTTCTGTTCCCAAAATATTATGTTTCAAGAATATTAGTGGCTTCCAGAAACAGTGCAATTATCAGTGGGTGTAAGGTATATGAAAAACATACACATTATACACCGTACTGGAGTGTCTAAGAATAAAGTAATAAGTCCACTCTTGTTGGGTATTGTTAACGTTAATGGTATTTTCAGGAGCAGTGAGTGTGCTCAGGCCATGTTCTTGAGAAGAATGAGGTAGAGCTGCCATTGCTGCTTTGACTCTTCCTGTGGTGGTGACAGAATGCACCACTCTCAGGAGCACAAAGGTAAGCAAAGGCCAGCATGACAGCTGTCCTCCTTCTCTTCAAATTGATTCCTAAATCCATTTGCTCATACTTGAGAACTGAAGGCCAAGCTGGAGCTTTCCTTTTACAAATCTCTGTATTTATCTGTCTCTCTCTGCCTCCCCCAAGCCAGCTCCCAGCTTTCAGACAGCAGCACGCTCTTCGGAAGAAGCAGAAGGATCACAGCACTTAGCATCAGTCCTCTGGGTATAGGAACACCATACCTACTTTTCCTTGTTGTTGTTTCATGTGCTTCCAATCTATAATCCGAACCCCGGTTTCCTCAAATGTTAGAAATAAGATCTAGAAAAGCTTCTCTGTATGTGTGTGAAGACAACTGTTCAGTGCCAGGCCCACAGTAGCACTCAGTAGTGACTAATTCCCTTTCTCTCTGCTAGGTAACCTCAAGTACCCTCTAGGTGGAGAAACTTCAAAATCTTTGGATCATTGTACTTTTGTCTGTAACTGGTACATGCCACCAAAGATGGATGTTTCAGAGCTGAAAAGTACTCTTTCATTGAAGACAGAGGATGGGCATTAACCAGGGAGGAGTTACAGACACTACTGATTATGGTTGCAACTGACTCAATGACCCAAAAGTAATTGGCATTTGTCTTAAAAAAGAGTCATTGGAAAATCACTGAGCCATTTAGCCTCCTGGAAAACATGCACCTAGGACTCCAGACACAGGCCAGCTTCTGCTCTGACACTTTATCAAATGGGACACAGAACTAAAAACATGCAGGTAAGTTGAAGAGTTCCGACACATTTTAGTAAATCCAACGTCAAAAAATAATGACAACAAAAAAAATTTCTGGGGCAAGGTCTGACACAATCCTAACCATTTTATGGAAGCTGAAGTTGAAGTCAGCTATCATAATAGGTGTGATAAAGTTACTTTGAAGCTTTCAAGAACTTGTTTGGTTTGTTTATGGGATTCATTTCTGTGCTAAGAACTTTTCTTTATTACAAAAACTATTAAATCACTTCCCTTAAGACCAAAGAAAGATAAATATCAACACCTAATGTATCCAACAAATACTCATCATTCATAATTGTAATTTATACATTTATCTATGAAAAATAAATTTCAATTTTCCTTTCCTTGTGATCATCTAATTTCCTATTTGTTATGTGGGGAGGGAAGGAAGGAGGGAAGAAAAGAGAGAGGACATCATGGGTGGGGAGCTTCTGATACTTTGTCAGTGTAAAAGAACTATAGTGTGGCTGATTTCTAAAGAAATACCACCACCTCCTACAAACAACTTTGCATTGTGTTTACATAGGCAAATTATGATGTAACTATTAGCTCAATCGTTACATATGCATGCATATATGTATACATGTTTGTCAGAGAATGTACTGTAAATCATCTCTCTCTCTCTCTCTCTCTCTCTCTCTCTCTCTCTCACACACACACACACACACACACACACACACACACACACACACACACACACACACACAGAGGCATAGAATCCATGAACCAGAAAGGCCAGGTTCTCAGCCAAGAAGAGTCAGGCACTAGAGCCGTCCTGGGAAAGAATAATCTTTAAATAAATCTAAAGTGCTTCTGTGATTTGACTCCTCTGTTCTGCTCCTGCTTTTCAGCAAAGCTCTGTTGCTGAGGCCTCTTTATTAGATTCCCCAATACATTTTTAGATATTTGTTCTTAGTGCATCTGGTTCTTTCATCTGGGGGCTAGGAGGTGGATGAACCAGAAATACAGGAATTTGCCCCTGCTCTTACTCAAAGAAGTCCCTTTCTGACACCTCTACCCCACCCGGCTGCTGCTGCTGCTGCAGCTCTTCCTGGCAAGATCAAGAGGAGATGAGCAATGAAGCCAGGGCCACAGATTGGATCAAGTGGAAATTCGCCCCAGAGACGCACACCCTTCCCATCCATCCAGACACCCACTCACCATCTCCTGCAGATCTCTTATCTGTCTCTGGATCACCCAGCCCCGGGGGCTCAGGGGGTGTGCGGGGGTGGCATGGGGAGAGACAGGGGCTGCCTTTGCAACCTCCCCCACACTCCCTGGAACAATGTCCTTGGGGGAAGGGCTGACACTAACTTGGAGGAAGTTAGATGGCAGAGGCTGGCGCACACGGGTCCTCCTGGAACCTTAACCCCTAAGGTGAGAGCGAGGGCTAGCAGCCCAGAGCTTACCACAAGCACGGGGACGCCAGCCGCCAGCGAGTAGAGGAGCACCGGGGGCACGGCGCTGCTGTCCTCCGGGCCCGGGTAGGGCTTGCGGTAGGCGCTGTCGTGGCAGAAGAAGCCCTGCACGTTCACGGTGAACGTGTCGGTGTATTCGAAGTAGTATGCCAGCATCACCGTCCCTGCCATGATCACCATCTGGAAATAGAGCATGCTGCTGATGAGTGCGGCGGGCAGCAGGGGCATGCACGCCTCCGGGCAGAGCCTAGCAGAGCGGGCGGCCGACGCGCCACAGGCCCCCTCCGGGCTCCACCGAGGCAGAGCCACCGGGGGCGAGGCGGAGGGGAGGCAAGAGGGCGACGGGCGGCGGGAGGCGGAGGCTGGCAGGTGCGGAGGCAGAGGCGGAGGATGAGGTCCGGCTCAGGGATGCTCTGGTAGGATGCAGAGGAGGCGACTACCCCCGGTTGAGTCCCAGCTCCGCCGCCCGCCCCTGCCCGCCGCAAGCACCGCCTGCCCTGGCGCGGGGTCGCGCGGAAGGGTGGGGAGTCCCCGGCCCTGGTACAAGAGCATCCGCGACACCGGGGTGCTGGGGGATCAAACGCTCGGGACAGCCGGGAGGAAGCGGCGTCGGTGGCACTGGACCCCTCGGAGGGCGGACGCTGTGGAGCTGCAGCAGCTCCTGGCCCGGGTAAAAACCAAAATCCAAAGAGGAGGGGAGGCAGCAGAGATGGAGCTTCTAGAAACACCCCTTGGAGGCGCCAGCTGGGCTGTTTCAGACCCCCCGCACAGCGCCCGGGAAGATGGTGCGGGGACACGTCTTCTGAACGCAAAGCCCACCAAAGCGCATAGCGCCCTGGTGGACTTGCTGCCTCTGGTGGCTCTGCCTGGATTCTGTGACCCCGGTGCCTGACACCAGCCGGTGGTGTGACTTCCAGGCGCGCTGATAGAAATGATCTCAGAGGATTTTAGATTCTGGAAGGCTTTGCCTCCCCTCCAGTTTCCCAAGGTTTTGTACATAAAACCACAGAATCAAAGCTCTTAGCTCCAGAGGCATCATCTCGGTGCACCCTTCCCGGTTCCACGTATTCCCTTGCTCTTCTGTCTTCTTTGATTAGCTTCTTGAGAGATGAGGCACTGCAGATTCTTGGGACCCGAGGGTACCAGTCACCAGGGAAAGGAAAAGAGCTATTTGCCTCATGTTGCTGCTCCCTAAGTTCAGTAAACTGCAGGGATTCCTTGGAGGTCAGGAGACCCACGCAGAGTCACAGCACAAGCATACAAAGTACTACCTTACATAGCTATCCATGCGTGTGCATGGATATGTAAGTAGCTATAGAACTGTATATATGCAAAGCGCGGCTCCTGCAATGCCTTGTGGGTTCCCTGTGCAAGCTTAGCCAACATTTTCAAGGGTCCCCTCTCAGAACCAGCCTGGCCCTGCTCACACTAACCAGTCCAGTGGGCAGGGAAGGAGGCGTGTATACCAGGCAAAGGGAGGAAAATAGTTCTTTTTTTTTTTAATTAAAGATTTATTTTATTTTATTTTTATTTTTTTAAATTTTTTAAATTTAATAACCACATGATTAGAAGAAGCATTTCATTACAGCTTTAACATATTCAGTAACACACTCCAGAGCAAGGATACATCTCTTTCAAAGGTGGCTGTAAATTTTTAGGTTCACACTTCAATTAATACAGCCATACAATATTGAACTCAGTATAAACCCTGTAAGACATAAAATTGAATGAGTTTTTACCCTTTAAAGGAGATCTCCATTTCATTTTAAGATACACGGTCTCCTACATTTTTAATGCTACTAACGCTTACATGTTTGCACATGTGTCTTTAATCTCTATGTACGTGATTATTACTAGTCACAGTCAGTTACACTCAGATCCTTAGTAACTGAGTATGGATATAAAGTCATCAGGGAGATTTCACTGGTAATGTTGATCACCTCCACTATTTAACATGAAGTAAATTTTTTTTTAAAAATTTAATAACTACATAATTAGAAGAAGCATTTCATTACAGCTTTAACATATTCAGTAACACACTCCAGAGCCCGAGTACAGCTCTTTCTCAAGTTTCTAGTTTCACAGATGAATTCATATAGTTATACAATATTGAACTCAGTATAAGCCCTGTAAGACATAAGATTGAATGAGTTTTTAACCTTAAAAAAAAATCTCCATTTCATTTTAGAATATATTGTTCCTTGCAGAAAGACTCACTGTTTTTGCTAGAGATGTTGGTATATGCCTCTCTAATCTGTATGTATCTGATTATTACTAGTTATAATTGGTTGCACTTGGATCCTAGGCACCTATGTATGTCTATAAAGTCATCGGGTAGATTTCATGGTAATGTTTATCACCTCTACTAATTAACATGATGTAAATTTCCATGCTTTCTCCTCAAATGTAATACATTTTTAAAATTCATTGATTTTGTGTATGTGTGTGTGTGCGCGCACGGGCGCATCACACAGAACATCCCAAACCGTCTTTTTCAACTATATACCCACTTCCCAGATGGCACCCTCCCATTGCCTCCCTCTCCCCACTAGAGAGAGCCCTTATACTCTGATATCCCTGATACTGTCTGCTGTGTTGTCGGTACCCCCAGCCATTCCCCATTATTTGTCTGTCTGGTGAATCTAGTCAGCCTATTTAGAGGTCTTTGTTTTAGGAAGGTCAGCTGTTCCTTATCTCGCAGCAATCAAAGTACCAGACTGGTGAAACTAACCTTCTTGAATGTTTAACAGACATACTCTGAGGCCTATACTAATTTGGTCAGAGGGACATAAAGGACAGTTTTTGCTCCTTGCCCTCCTAGGTCGACTAGTTCCAGGGGACTATGAGCATCTCTCAAAATGTCTTGTAATGATGGTGGGTCACCTGTCCTCTTGATCAAGGAGGCCGAAGAGACCCCACCAGATGGACTTGAACCAGTGTCCAGTCTATAAAGAGGAGGGTGAACACAGAGGAATCACTTCTTCCATGCTTCCAAGCAAAGGCAACCATGGTCAAGCAGGACCTTTGACTTATCTTCACATAGGTGGAACTGGTAAAAGAAAGGAG
>NW_008338999.1:5384978-5388567 GCF_000622305.1 Nannospalax galili
AAGCAACAATGCCAGATAGGAGATACCTTCTTTTGAGTTGTTGGCCAGGGTGGCCAAAGGGACTCCCAGATGGTAACCCAGCATAGAACTGGGAAAATGAACAGCAGACCCCAATATTATCTAAATGAAAATAATTCTTAAGCGCTTTGCTCATCTCTTTAAAATGTGTAATTACCTTATGAGGTTTCTAGTGTTCAATCATTTTAAAGGGTTGTAACCTGATGGCTTTTAGATGTGGGCCTTTATAATTAGCAAAATACAACATAGTTAAGCTAAAGATAAAAGCAGTTTTAATTTGGCAAATCACTGAGAATTGGGATAGGGTACTAATAACTGAATTGTTTTTATGTTGAATGGGTGTTAGATAGACTCCCCACATAGTGTAACATATCACTCAATAACTAATTAAGAGCCTGCTTGATCAATCACCCTAAGCAATGTGTGTGACAGGCACTTTCCACCACTGGAAGTAAGTTATCTCTAAGTGGACAAGAGTGACTTGCCATTTTATGAAAATGTAGCTACTCTAAAAATACATAGTATAAGGTTTCGTTCAGAATATAACAGGACTTGAAGTGCTCCTCTAATCATAAATAGGAATTCCATGAATTTTCTCTCTTAATAGAATTTTTGGAAGAATGATGTTATTTGTTAAGGGTAGCACTTTTGTTACAGTTGATGGAAATGTGTATTATTTTCCAATTAAAATAGATTATGATACTCTTAGAATTTTAGTGTCTTGTTGTTGCACCTGTACCAAAGTCCCTGTTCTATTCCCTGCTGTATTGGTAGCATCAGCACTGTATGACACATTGTAGCTATTCAATAAATGTAGTTTTGAAAAGGAATTAATTAGCTGATTTCCTTAACACATAGAACTGACTTCACATGCAAAATTTGTCAGAAGTTAGGAATCAGAGCTAGGCATGGTGACAGATACCTTTAATCCTAGCACTCATGAGGCAGAGGCAGGCAGATCTCTATAAGATGGAGGTCAGCCTGGGATGGTCTACTTAGTGAGTTCCAGGCCAGCTGGGGCTACATGGTGAGACCCTGTCTCCCAAATAAAAAATAAAAATAGTTAGAAATCAAAACCTTTATCTCTTTGGTGGGGTAAAGTGGTCACAGTGACACAGAAAGTGTGAAGTGGGCAGTGACTGCTCAGTTCAAATGCCACCTCTGCCACTAGACAACTACGAAAACCTGGCTTAGAAGCTTGGTCTCTTTCTGCTTCAGTTTCATCACTAGCAAAGCTGATAAACTCCTTAGAACCCACTCAACAACGTCCATGTAGTGATTAAATGATCCCCAGTTCACTGTATCAACCACATAATGGGTTCCTACAGATTGTCTGAATTCTTTAAAACATAGTATCTAAAAGCAAACATATTTAATGTATGTAACTACTGTTAGTCCACATCTACACCAGCCATCTCCTCTTACCTCTTAGTGTTTGTAGCTTACAATAGTTCTGGATTTACTCTTGTTTGCATTTATGCACAGTTTTCTAGACATTGTGTACTTTTGATCCTTTTTTTTTTTCACTACCATCCTCAAAAATAATTTTTTTCCCTTTCAGAGTTCTAATATCCCTATTTGGCCATTTTAGATGACCAAACAATGTTGTTGGCTGATTCATGGTTAGCTAACCATCTGGTCCTGAAATTCAAAGTTAATATTGACGCTTCCCTTACATGACAAGAATACCAACATAAAATTCACCTTCCATGACGATTTGAGCAGACTGGATATCCACAGTCTGGTTCCAGATGATGCGAACACAGTTTGTGTGTCTGTGTGCTTGCTTTGCCTTTCTACACCTCAGCTGCTCTCAGGATAAAAATAACACATTTTCTTACCTCTGGGCTAATTTTGGCAATTTAATGAGAATATGTAAATTACCTTGTCCAAATAAGTACTTATTTGGCATATTTTTTCCACTTTATTTTCTGTTGAATCATTTAAGCTAATACTGTTCAAAAATATCTTTTTAACTGCAAAGAATCCTTTGAAGTCTTCAAATTTTATCTGTTTATGACTCCTCCAGCTAAATTAAAAACAGCACTATTTATTTATCTTTTGAAATCTGGATTAATTTGCAACTGAATTTAATTATTTTAAGTGTATGAGTGTGTTGCCTGCATTATATAAGTGCATCTGTGTTGTACAATGCCCACAGAGGCCAAAAGAGGGCATTGGATCTTCTGGAACTGGAGTTACAGATGGTTGTTAGCCGCCATGCCAGTGCTGGGAACTGAACCTGGGTCCTCTGAAAGAGCAGCCAGTGCTCTTAACCACTGAGCCATCTCTCCAGCCCCTGAATTTAATTCTAATCATATTCTATGCTTGCAAAATATTATAGTAATCAGTGTTTCTTTAACAAAATATTGTTCTTTCCTTCAGACTTACCCTATGTCAACTCTCATTCAGAGTGATAATACATATATGAAAATGTGACATTTATACATCTTTTAGTTTCTTTGGGGAGGGTGTCTTTTTAAGACAGGGTCTCCATGTAGTCACAGATGACCTGAAACTCACTATGTGAGTTTCACAGAGATCTGCCTGCTTCAGCTTTCTGAGTGCTGTTATTAAAGGCATGTGACCGTGCTTGGCTTATATCTTTTACATTCAATGTCCAGTAATTCATATTATATAGAGATGAGCAGGACTTAACAACTACTTACACACCCACCATGTTTCATCATGATAAATTGCTGAGACAAACATCAGGGGAATCACTTATCAATTCCAGTGACTCACTTTTCTTCAAGTTGGTTCTGTATGATTTAGTAAGAAACAAAAAAGCGCCACACCAGCATGGGAAGATATAGTCCTTACCTGTGTGGTGTATACCTTTCCTTTCCAGTAGAAGATAGATGTACCGAAAGTCGGGATACAGGAAATCTATATTTTGGTACTAAATGCAGCAACAAACTGAATAGCCTATGGCTAAGCAAGCATTGAATATTCATGAGTGAAAGTGTTCATTCTCTGCCCTGAACCTTGAGAACCCAAGGTGCTTGCTGGAAGGGTACAGGTCTGCCCCTGGTTCCTTAAGATTATTATCAACTGGCTTTTATGCAACAAATTAGTGAAAAGGAACAGGGCTTAGTTTATTGACAGAATTGTTTTAAGAGCCAGATATGATTGCAAATATCTACTATTCTAGCATTCAGTTACCTGGGGCAGGGAGGCTGTGATTAGAAGAGTACCCTGAGCTTAAAGTCAGAGGGGTGGGGCAGAGAGATCAGGGCATTTTCAAAGATGCAAAGGTATAGAATGTTGCATGTTTATTTTCAGGTATTTCCAGTAACAGGCTTGTAATTCCAAGTATTTTCCTGAGACTTTCTCATTCTATGTACAAAAACCCCAGAAAACAGCATGATGTTCCATGCTTGGCTGAGATGATAGAATATGAAGGATTCAGAAGATTTCACATGAGACAACTAGGGAAGCTTCTGGAAAAGAACATATTCCTCCTTTATACAGCAATACCTGTATTCACATTGCCAAATTTGAGCTATCAGTTCTAAGAAGATTCACTACTGAAAAGCTCAATGACTGCACTAATGAAGAATTTTAAATA
>NW_008338999.1:5388768-5396268 GCF_000622305.1 Nannospalax galili
AAAAAAAAATGCTTTAAAAAATAGACCAGGTGGGGAGCTGCTTTTAGAATAGGGGCACCCAGTAATCCATTCTAAAATTACTGAATGTGTACTATGCAAGACAGTATCTAGTAGCTTGTTATTGTGTTGGATCTGGAGAACGAATGCATGTATTATCTCCTTGGTATGGAGAACACCCTAAAGCATGAAAGAAAAATGAGACCCTGGCTAAATCAAGAAATGTGATCCTTAAAATGCTCATAAAATCCCAAAGACACGACCTCGTGAGCGATATTGAAAAGAGCTAGGTACATGTGGGATTCCACCCTTGACCTCTCATGATTGACATCATAGAGAACTGCATCCTTGCAGAATGGATTGTGGTGGTGCTAGTTTGGGAGGTAGCTGCTTTCCCAACAAAATGGGAAGAGAAGCCACTAATATGCTAATTGCAGTGTCTTCTCTGAAGTTTCAGCTGTAATGTCATGTTTCTCTCAAAGGCCAGATGCTTCTGACCTGAACAAGTGGCAGTTATTTCCAAGTGAGGCTACTAAGATGTCTTTAACGTGACTTCCTTTGGGACTGTATTATAGCCTATTCTAGTCTGCAGTGTATCTCAACTCTTCACTTTCAGTATGGTTATCACAAACATATTTTTTATTAGTGAAACTATTTTTGCTAGAGGTGAATATATGAAATTAATATATTTGTTCAAAAGACACAAAATAGTTTAAACAATAGTAAGGCTGGATTAGAATCAAAATAGTTAATATGTCTTAAACTGAATACTTCTGTGTTAAAGAAATTCTAATTATTGCACTACCAAACTTAGTTGGGACATATTCATTGTGTATCCCCGGCAATTACTGAGCTTCTCTGAGTCTGTTTGCTTATCTATAAAATTTAACTTATGAATCTTAACTGTTCAAAGACATTGAAAGATTCATGTTTATAAAACACTCCGTAAATATTAAATCCTTGGGATAGTCTGAATTAGAAAACATATCAGTTATAGAGAACGCCTCATCTAAGTTGGTCCTGAGTTTTCTTCCCATCCCTGCATCCAACTCACAGACACTCAGATTAATTACTGACTGGTCTGTTTCCAAGGCTGTAAATATTGGATTATTTTTCATGTATTTTAATCATTAAAATACACCTCATTATGTTACGTATGAATCTATAGATCTATGGTGCCAGGGTATATTTCAAAGTATCCAATTTCCCTGAGAATAACTTAAAATAGTTTTGCAGAAAATGGACATAAGGCCGTGTGTGTGGTGGCACACACCTTTAATCCCAGCACTTGGGAGGCAAAAGCAGGTGGATCTCTGTAAGCTCAAGGCCCCATTCTGGTCTACGTGGTGAGTTCCAGGCCTACTGGAACTACAGAGAGACCCCATCTCAAAGAAACAAAGAAAATGGACATAAGGCCGTGTGTGTGGTGGCACACACCTTTAATCCCAGCACTTGGGAGGCAAAAGCAGGTGGATCTCTGTAAGCTCAAGGCCCCATTCTGGTCTACGTGGTGAGTTCCAGGCCTACTGGAACTACAGAGAGACCCCATCTCAAAGAAACAAAGAAAATGGACATAAAGTTACGACACTGAAGTGTGAACATGACACTTTAGTCCAAGGACAAGGGACTGTGCTCATCTATACGGGTATCTCTGTTGTGTAGGGTGATGATTACAGGGTCCTGGCAAAATCATTTTAATGTCTCAGTTTGTATAGCATCCTAAAAGGTGGATAATGTTGCCTGCTTCATCTCATATAATGCAGAGCCAAGGCCATTCATGACAATCAGTGATTGTCCATATTATTGTTATCTTCACCACAGCAGTCTAATCCTGCCATTGCTGAATCAGCAGAATTTTCATTGATCCATTTGGAAATATGCCTGCCTAAATTGCTGCCAAACTATCTTTTTAGCATCATGTTCCTTGATGGTACCCAAAAGTCATTTGTTCTATGATAAATGAGGACCATCCCCAACTAAACCACAAATCCTGCTAATACTTGGAGAAACAGGACGGCATTAGCAGTGATGTGGAACATGTGGGGCAAATTAAGCTGATGACAGCTGCAAGTCTGTTGTCAAAGACAAAGCTCCGGATGCTAATTTACACTTGTTTGCTTGTCCTTATGTACTGGATAAATGATTGACATAAAAGCATAGCAAATGCTAGACACGCAAAATGATTCCTTTCTTCATAACTAGACTATATCAAGTACTGATTCAAAAATCTTTACAATTTGGGACCAAGAGCAAATGAACAAACTAGAGCTTATAACCTTGACTAGAAAAAAAGTCTAATTTGTTTATTCACTCTGTGCATACTGGAGCCTCAATTTGGAAGAGGAGTTTTAAAGAAAGATTTTATGCACCATTTTCCAAAAGACAGGGAAATCAAGACTGGTGCTATTATATCACTTCAGTAAACTGGAGGCAGTTGTGAGGATTAAAGATAGATGAGTAAAATGCTTTTCTGTGTCTCTAAGAAGTAGTTGTCACTAAATAGTATTGTCATTATGACTGTAAGAAAACAGACATATTTGGGGTATTTTTTTTCACAAAATGTCCAGAGTTTGTTTTATTTCAGCCCTTACAAAAATCAGTCCCCTAGGCTGCTAAAATGTCTCAGTGGGTGAAAATGCTTACTCTGCAAGCCTTGTGACCTGAGTTCAATCCCTGGAACCAACATAATGAAAGGAAAGGCTGGGCCTAGAGAGAAGGCTCAGCAATTAAGAACACTGGCTGCTCTTACAGAGGACCCAGATTTGATTACCAGCACTCATGGCAGCTAACAACCGCCCATAACTCCAGATCCTGGGGAACCCAAGGCCCTCTTCTGACCTCTGCAGGTAATGCATGGAACACGTGAACTTACCCACATTCAGGCAATGCACACATACACAAAAAAGAAAAATAATAAATAAAATAGTTTTTAAAAGAAAAAGCCATATGCAATCACACATATGTGTAATTACAGCACTGCTACAGTGAGATGGAAGGCAGAGACAGGAATCACCTGAAAGCTCCCTGTCCACAGTACCACAAAGACAAGTGGAGAAAGCCAACTCCTGAAAAGTTGTCTTCCATCCTCCACAGTTCTCTCTCTCTCTCTCTCTCTCTCTCTCTCTCTCTCTCTCTCTCTCTAATACAAAATTACTCTTCCATACCTTGAATCACTATAGTAATGAACAGCAAAAACTGAACTTTAAAATAATAACCCCGTTCCATATCCTCAAAGAAAAATGAAGGCTTTGATTACTAATTTAAGAGTTCTAAAGAAAAATTTTAGAGGGTTTCTATTAATAAAAGCCATAGTTCCCCTAGGATACCCCACTTTATGAAGTTAATTAAGGTTTTATGATTCACATTCTATTTTTATTGGAGATCTATATGAGCCAAAGAAGTATTAAAGCAAGTCATCAGTGAATGAAAAACAAACTATTTTATTCTCATTCATTAAATTATATTGACGATGTCATGACACAGTGAAGCTTTGAGTGTAAGATGGTAGGACATAATAATGAAATTAATAATGCTGACTGAAAATAAAATGGAAATCAGGAAAGCAAACAAAAGAATATGCAGTGAAAACACTTCCCCCAACTTTCTTTCAAAGTGATTTTTTTTTTTTTACTGTGATTTGGTATAGAAATATCTACTTCTTTAAAAAGAGAAATTTTAGTGCTTAAAATCTTCTAATTTATCAATTATAATATTTTCTTTCTTTCATCAAAAGTTATTTTGATGATCATTGTAAATTCTTAAGGAAAGTAGGAGGAAAAAAGTAATTTGTTATTTACTTATTTATTGTCTGTGGGGGGTACACATGTGTGTACATGTGAGGGCAGAGGCCAGAGGAACATGCTGAGAGTCCTGCTCTAAGACACTCCACTTTATTCTCCTGAGACAGGGTCTCTCAATGAAGTTCACTGTTTCAGCTTGACTTACTGCCTATTGAGCTCCAGGGATCCATGCGACCTCCAGGGATCCCAGTGTCCCTCCAACACTGGGATTACAGGTGTATGCACTAATGAATGACTTTCTTCACCTGTAATCTAGACATCTGAATTCAACTCCTCATGCTTGTGTGGTAAGCATTCTTACCCACTGAATCCATCTCTCTACTTAGCCCCTACTGAACCATCTCCAGTCCTTAAGTAATTTAATAACCCATCGGAATTCAATGAGTATCCTAAATGAGCAGGGAAATTGAGACAGAATTTTTGAATGCTCACTAAAATGGAATTGTAGAAAAATCACAGAAATTTCATGGAAATGCATGTAGCAAAGGGTGACAATTCTCCCATCTTTGATTTCCTCATGGCACAATGCCTCACTTGAACTTGATGAAGAGCAAAGGTGACAGAACATGAAGGATGCCTATTTTCCAGATGATGTCCATTATCATTCTCAGAGACAAGAAGCAGCAGCAATCTATTTGAATACCATCTACTTGGGGCTGCTACTACCTGAATCCATTCATCTTAGACAAAGAAACTGAAACCCAGGTGACAACTATCTCAGGTCACACAGCTACAGAGCAAAGAAAGAAGAGAAATTCCATTTACTGGTTTTCAATCCATTCCTGTTCTCTTTTCTCACTGAGACAACATTTTGTTTTATCATAATTAACCAGCTTAGTTCCTTTAATAGAGTATGTGTATCTCTTATTCTGAACTCTATGAAAGGACTGCAGATGAAATAGGATTTCTCAAATGTCACAAATCTCGGCTCGTTGGCTCTCAACCTAGAGCTCTCGCATTACATTGTGGTACACTGCCTCTTTACATTTTGATCTGACTCATAAAAATAAATGTTAGTGATCATGACTTTCTGTGACAAAGTTTACTTTGCCTAATGAGCCTCGTAATAATGTAGTTTGGGTTGAAAGAAACAGACGAGCTCCCCTATACAAACCTACCTCACAAGTGTGTTTGAAGACTCACATTTAACATTTCTTAACCTCAAAGAAACAAATCCCTAATGACAGCATTTCAGGTAATGTCACAGTGAATTCAGGGCAGAATATGCAGTATTCACAAGACCATCACACCACAAAGCCCTTAGTTTATAGCTTGAGTCTGTAGACTTCTAAACCCAATCACTTTGTAATCCTACCTCACTATGAAAACACTCTTTTGGAAGTAGAAATAAAAGCCACTCTTGGGTGACACTGAACTTTTACTTTGGTGGTTGTTGGAGACAAAGCCATAGGCTTGAAGTGTAGATATTCCTGTGTCCCTTTTAATAGCTGATATCCTGGCTTAATCATTGAACCAAGACGGATCTCAGACAGGGACCTGTATCGATCTTCTCTGGCTTCCAAAACGAAGTACCACAGATTGGGCAACTTAGGAACAGAAGTGTATTTCTCACCATAATGAACACAGGAAGTATGAGATAAAGGTGCCACAGGGATGGCTTCTGTGCCAGCCTCTCCGTGGCCTGCACATGACTGGCTATGCATATGTTAGGCTATGTCTTCACCATAGCCTGTCCTCTGTGAGGGACTCCTGGGTCTCCTCTTCTGTTCAGGACACCACCACTCTCTGATTAAGGTTTTACATGTACTACTTCATTTAACCTCAATGATCTCCCTGAAGGTCCTTTCTCTAACTATAACACATGGATTTGAGGGGGGATATAGCTCAGTCCACAAAAGCCCCTATTGTCCTTCCAATTCAATATATCAATCCTTTTATCATGTTGAAGCACAGAAAATAGCCACCTCTAAAGGTAAAAAATAGATAATTGCTAGCAATTTGAAATGAATCACCTTATACAGGGTCACTGCTGGCTTGCGTTCTTACTAAAATATCTAATTGATGATCATATAAGTTATAACAGCAGGGAATAATAAATTAATTTGGTCATTTTCAATGATGTCTAGGCCTCCTGGTTTGATAGATATCCAGTTGAACTCTTTAAAGTTAAGTTTAAGACCAAGTTAATTTTACAACCTCATTGTAAAAGTCAGAAAATGTGAGTTAAAGCTCAATCAATGGGGCATATAACTTTAAGGGTTTCTAGGCAAGCACCAGTTTACTAAAGACCTCCTCAACGTGAGTTTTATAACTTAAATGCTGGTATCTGAAGAGAAGTCTTACTCCCTATGTATCAAGAAGCATGACATGAATAAAATGTGGAGTATTTGGGGATAAGCATACCCATATATTTTTATCTTGGTGTCAGACATTTAATTGCTACATGTTCATCCTGATAAAGAAGCCATAGGCTATAGGAATTGCAACAAATCAATTACTAGCAGGTAATGGAGTCCATTATGAGGGGAGATAAGAATGGTTAGAAATTGGCTGTATCTGAGTGCTTTATAAAGCTGTCTGAACCAGCCAAGCCTTCTCTGAATCCAAGTCTTACTCCTCTCCAGCTGGCTGAGTGCATAATGAAAACCAGCTAAATCCATGTCTCCCAAGTATCATCGTCACATGGCATGGAGACCCCAGCTCTGCTGTCACAGTTCAAACAAGCTTACTAAACTTCTGGCCCCTAAAAACACATTTCCTAAGTTCACATTGTGCTAGGAAATATACAAACTAGTGCTTTGCAAATCTTTTGAATCATGTCCTTTAAGAATTTATAATAGTATGAAAAGATCCATACCAAGCAAGGCTCAACAGATTATCTTCCATATGCTAACAAGACCAGCTATTTAAAAAGTAAGTACTAGGAGTTTCTACACCTGAGGAAGGATACTCCAGACACAGGAGGATAATTTTTTCTAAAATTATATATTATGCTACCTTGACTTACTGACAGGTGGGAGAGAAGAGAGACATATTTGACTGTTTACTATGTGTCAGACACTTAATTTATATGTTTTAATGATATTTGATTCCTCATAAAATTCTATGAAATAGAGATAATTATCCTCCACTTTGCAAAGTCTGAGGCTCAGAGTGGCTTTTCCATTTTCCCATTAATAACTAGTGGAAGCAATGTTTGTATCTTGAGTCAGCTATTTCCAAGATATTCCCAACATATTGTAATACATTATACTAGTTCTATAAACAACAAATACCATTACTTGGCTTAAAGGACACTTGGTATAACTATATAAGAATACCACTCAATAATAAAAATGAACAAACTCCATATATCAGATCTCAAAGGCCAATACTACACTCAATAAAAGAATCTAGTCTTAAAATCTTACATACTTATAGGGTTCCATTAATTTCATTCTTAAAAAGACAGAGCTATGGTATTAGAGAACAGATCATGGATTGGCAGGGCCTGGGAATAGGCATGTGGTATGAACATAAAGGATCATCACAAGGCATCTTAGCTGTTCTGCATTCTAAGTGTTGTAGTGATAACCTGAACTGTACTTGTCTTACCATTAATAGAACTACATACAAAGACATCAAGAGAAAGTGAAATATTAGAAACAAAAACATTCCAGGTGGTATCAATAAGACTTCTAAAGTCTAATAGCTGTATTCTTATACAGAAGGTGGCACGTTTTATAAACATATAATCGTTTTG
>NW_008338999.1:5401268-5429248 GCF_000622305.1 Nannospalax galili
GACACTGTACAATGCTCTCCTAACTGTGCCTCTCTTCCTGGAGCATGTCCTCACTGTGAGACCTCTGATCATAAGGCATTTGCACGTGCTGTGCCACCAGGGATCCTCCTTCCTACCTTATTTGTCTACTTCCTACTCATTCCTTACGTTTCAAGTTGAGTGTCACTTCCCATAGAAGTTCGTCTCCTACCTCCCTACTCCTACAACATGTAAATTTGAGGCACCACGATCACATCTATTGAGATTAAAATTTTATTTAGGGGCACCATTTGATAACTCTGTTCACTCTGCTGAGCTCCACAAAAGAACAGATGCTTTACCTTTATACCTCCGCTATCATTTTTCATGACACCTAGTGTGTAAACAAGTGTGTGCTTAACACAATGTGGAATAAGGCAAAATACAAAGAAAAGATAACTGAGAAAGGGCCAGGTCAGAAAGGAAAAGAAGCGTGGCGAATGAAAGGCGATGCTAAAGATGACCAAAGTACCGCAGTGTCGTGGGTCATAACAGAGGTGAGGCACGTAGAGGCCCTACTATGACCAGGAAATGTGGGCAGTTTTACTATTGTGGAGTCTAGACATGCTCACAGTTTGGAAAAACATACTTGGAAATTATCTACATAAAGATGACCAAGCACAAGAATGAAGACTACCCTTGTTACATTGTGTCTTTTGTTTCCTGGCCCCATAACTTCTGCCAGAGTAATACTCAAGGTGAGCCTTCTCACAGCGGAAGCAGTGATTTTTCTAGCTGTGAAAGGAGGTGACATCATTGGTTCATATTTTTCCACCCAAACGCTGAGAGATCTGGAGATTGACTTTCTCTTTTGAAGACGGTAGAGAGGGAGTTATTCCAGATCACTATTTCCTAGTATAAGTTCTTGCAGTTTCGGAGTCTGTGATAAGCAGAGAGACAGAAAACTGTAGCACTTCATTGGGTCATGAATTTAAGCAAGCAGTTACAACCCATCTACTGGCTGATCTCTTATATCTAATTTTTCAATGAGTTCAGAAACGATACTGTGGATTTAAATAGTGTCATATATTATCTCCTTAGAGCCTGATATTTTAGAATAATTTTGCAAAAAGGAGTAAGGTGAAGGATAAAGCAGCTAGGAAAAAGGAGAAGTGTCATTCAACACATGCGCAGATATCAAGTCTCCTCAAGGGAACTGAGGAGGAGACTTCACAGTGAGATGTGAAAGGCCTGAGACTGAATCTTCCAATCAAAGAAAGAGATGGTGACAAACGCTGAGTCACTGGGTGTGGTAGCTGGGCACCTGGACACTTTAAAATCTTCATAGAATGGTCAAAGAGAAAGCTCCGTTTCAGAAAACAGAGAGGAAAGTGCACAGGCTCCAGTTTATTTCCTCCTCAAGTTTGAAAATCAGTAAAACAGGAGAGCAGAGAAACAGCTAGAGGGCACAGCAAGGTAAAAATCTTTTTTCCCCTTCTTGTTGTCCCAAGAAAGGGAAGAACTGCGCATGCCTTTGCTTGCCGATTAAGAATCATAAATGTTGGAGGGGAGGGAGTGGACATGGATTTGCTCAAAACACCTATATACATGCATGAAGTTCTCAATAAAGTTTTTGTAAAAATTAAAAAAAAAAATCATAGATGTATCTATAGCATGAGCAAAGAGGCCAGAGGAAGAAAAACCGTTCATGGGAGCCAGCTTTAAAAGAGATCTCAGAAGATGAGGAGGCAAGTCGAAGATTAGCTTAGCCTCTCTGAGGGGCTGCTCTCCTGAACACTGGGGAAGGGGAGAGTTGGCAACCCATGGAAACAGAGAAAAGAGGCTTGGGAGGGCCACTCTACCAAAGGATGCTTTAAAGAAAACAGCCAGGGAGCAAGTAGATTACAACGGTGTTCTCAAGTAGGATAGTGACTTTCAGTTTGTCTGAGAACAAGCAATGTCTCCTCTTGAACTTAGCTCTGGCATTAAAGTCTCCCTTCTAGGCTGTAAAGTAAGAAGTGGACTAAAATAGAATGCACTAACCCAATTGAAGAACAGAGGTTTAGAAGGGTGTGTGTGTGTGTGTGTGTGTGTGTGTGTGTGTGTGTGTGTGTGTGGGGACTCAGGCAGGGAAGCAGGGCAGAAGCATCCCAATTTGGAGATATAAAATAAAAAAAATTATAAGAACAAAGCTTAATTCTAGAGTTCAAAGGTAGGCCTGAAAATTCAGAGAACATGTCCTCTACGCCCTTAACACCATCTGTGCCCACCACACCCGTATCCTTTCTTCCCTTCCTTTGGGAAAAATAGCAAGGACACAAACACATTTTTTTCTCTTTTAGAAACTAAAATCTGAATATGGGTCTTTTATAAAGAATTCTATAGCAGAGCAACTAAAGTTGTGCCAAATCCAGTGACTGATCTGTTGCCATGTTTTGAGGTTGAGCTAAGTCCTGGGATGCAGCAAGTTGGCAAAGTGTGGGCAAAGCAAAGCAGAAAGCAATTCTCACGGAGTTCTCCATATGAAATACTAGAGCTGGAACTGGCCCATGAAAGTCAGTAGTGTTTATGCCCAGCCCCTATTCTTTGATGAGAGAGACAAAAACACTTCAAATACAGGATAAAAATGTTTAGTGTTCCAAGAAGTATATAATCATTGACAAGTGTGGTTACGGGTAATACTTTATTTTTTAGTAATAATTTTCTACAAATAACTTGAGACAGACAAATAAACTTCATAATTATCAACTTTTATTTTCCCCATTTAAAAATGTTAAATGGAGACACAAGAAGGATTACGATAATTGAGCAATGTCCCCTGAATCAGAGTTAGTATCAAGTCAAAATGAGCTTCTTAACATACAAAACTGAATAAACTGGATTATGGAGAAATGTTAGCTACTTTTAGGATGTAATAAAAGTAACAGTTCTAACATATGCCTCTTACATGGTAGGTATTGTACAGATAACCCAATAATAATGCTTGCATTATTATTTAGTATATCAAACATCCATAGAAGTATGGAAACAGTGCTTTTAGAAATCTCTGGACCCACCATTCCAGTTATTTAAAGTATAGAAAATTTAAGAAGTATAATGGAAGAGAATAAACCCACAGTGCTTATTGCTCCCCCATGATAACCATCTCTGTAGAATCAACCTTAGTTTGTCTTTAGTCTTCCTTCCATGACCCAGATGACTAGGAAGCCAATTTCCATCCTGTCATTTCATTTATAAATAAGTCACTACCTATCTCTAAATAATAAATACTCTTTTAAGGCAGTGAAAACTGGAGCAATGACAATAATTTATATTATTTAATAGTATTCAATATCTAATCTCTGTCTCTGTTCCCATGACCTGTCTCTATTATAATCTCATTCAGATAAATGCCCATTTACTTGAGAGGTGAAATTTTAGATATGTTCTTCCAGAAAGATCCAGTTAAAACAAAGATGGAGTTTGAGTTAAAACCTAGTGGATAGGAAAAAACTCAACAGAGGTATAACTGGAGTGAAGAAATTTCACAAGCTAAAATCAAATGTAGCCACAGATGAACAACTTGCCAGGCTTGATAAAGAAGAAGGAAGCTGGTGGGCAAGAGTACAGAGAAAGAGTGGCAGAGAGAGATGGCGGATGTAGCCACGGGCAGCAGATTATGTTGTCGATTAAGTCGAGGTTTTACTTTGAATGACATAGAAAGCCATTACTAGGATGTAGGGAAGTGACAAGATTGGGCTTAACTATGTAGAGAATGGGATGCGCCGGGTTAGGGAGGTGTAGGGGCAGAAGGGAGATCAATCTAGAGGAAAGTATGATGATTTCCCCAATTTCTAGGTCTGTAACCCAAGTCCTACTTTCGTAGCCTACAGTACTTCAACTTGAACATACTCAAGATAAACACCATAGCTGCCTCCCATCTTCCCCACACCTGGTCTTCCCTCCTGTTCCCGATTTCTGTGGACAGCACCACTGTTGCATAAAAGTGCCAGGCTGGAAGCATGGGTCTTATTTCACCCACCCTCCCCCATTCCAGCTCACATTAGATCAGTCCCTAATGTAATGATTACACCAGCTCCTCTAAAATCCTCACCCTCCTCTCCCACGCCCACCCCTGCCATATTAATTCAACTATCTTTTTTTTTTTCTTGCCTAATTCGTGAAATAGACTCGGATACATGCCCAAGCTTTTGATTTGATCCCCCAATCTCCTCTCCATGTTGCTTTCAGAGTAGATTTAACAGCATATAAACAGATTATATCCTTAATGCCTTCTCTTGACTTAATTACCATTTGCCTACCATCTTTTTTTTTAAGGTGTGTGTGTGTGTGTGTGTGTGTGTGTGTGTGTGTGTGTGTGTAAGGCCAGAGGCTGACACTGGGTGACTTCCTCTATCTTTCCCTAATTTGTTTCTGAGACAGGGTCTCTCAGTGAACCTGGAGCATACTGATTCAGCTAGACTGGACAACTAACAAGTTTGGGAATCTTCCTGCCTCCACCTCCCCAGTATTGGGCAGATCTGCCTTTAATGTAGATGCTGGGGTTTGAATTCAGGTACTCCTGCTTGTCTGCAGGCACTATACTGACTGAGCCATCTCCTCAGCCCTCCTCAATCATCTCTAAAATTTCAAAGTCCTGAATGTTCCACAAGCGCTTACTGATCCCTCCTTCTGCCTGGTTCCATCCGCTACACTCCATGTGAGCTCAGTGAGTTATAATCATTTACAAATAGTCTCAGGTAACCCTGCAGGGTTTAGCACCCTCTACAACATGTCTTTATGTTTTAATTTCCTACGTTATGTACCTCTTTTTAAATTTATTTTTGTGATTTTCATACAATATATTTTCCATACAATTTATTTTTTGGTATTTAGATCCCCCCATCCACAACTCCACTTATCACCCCTGTGCGAAAAAATTAGCTCTATTATATGCATATATAAAAATAGATATATAGATACAGATATAGATGGCTTATAGAGTCTAATCTGTGTCCCCAAATGTCCATCAGTATGGATCCATTCTCTTGAGCCTGATTAGCCTACCAATAGTCACATCTTTGAAAGAGATTGACTCTTCCCCCTCCCAGCTGCTAATAGAGGTAGGGTCAGTTGCTCAGGTAGGGTTAGGATTTTGTCTAGTTTGAGCTTGCATAGGACTTGTTCATGCTGTGATCTCTGCTGTCAGTTCATATGTACCTCTTGAGAACAGATATCACTATGTGAGGAATAAATCTCGGAATTTAAACATGCTTAGGTTTACATTCTGGCTCTGCCTGTCCTAACTATTCAATAACAAAACTTAATAGTACTTAATCTCTCTGAACCTCAGTTTTCTCATCTGTAAAATGACTAATTTGTCATAAACAATTCTTGTGAAGATTTAATGAGGCAGTGTCTGTGGTGTAGTTGTCAGAACTGCTAATTCACAAGAGCTTTCAATAAACACAAGCTCTCATTACCAGTATTTATGTCAATAGAGGATTAATGGATAAAAGGAGGACGAGGTCAGACTTTAGGAGAAATAGTCATATGACCAGAGACACTGATGCAAGAAAAGTATAACTGGGGGCCTACTGGGGACAGGAGCAGCAGGTCATACAGTGATTCCCCTAAATAGACCAGGAGTGATGACTCAACTGGTCCCACAAGGCGGCTCTCAATTGAGGCTGTCAGCACTGCCTCAAAAGATAGGTTAAGAAAAGTAGGGCACACAAGGGACAGTTCTCAGAAATGTGCTTTTTACGTCAGTGGATTTGAAGTGGCATGGTTCACTTAAGAGGTGGGATTAGAAGTGGATGTGCAGCGTTGGAGGCTGACTTGCTGCCCTGCTCCCAAGTTATATCGAAGACCTAATCCCTAGTACCTCAGAAGAAGACCGTATCCAGAAATAGACTTTTCAAAGGAAGTCAGTTTAAGATGAAGACATTAGGGTATGTGTTAATGTCCAGCGGAATCACTGTTCTTATAAAAAGGGGAACTTCAGAAACAGAGATTTGAAATGCACAGAGGGAAGATAACGGAAAGACAAAAAAGAGGACAGGCGTGTAGCGTCAGTGAGTACACCACAGACAAGGAAAGCCAAGGAAGGCTTCTACCAGAAACTGAAAGAAGCAGAGGCGTCTCCCCAGAACTACCTGAGAAAGCACAAATGAATCCACCTGCACTTTGACTTGTGGCTTCCAGAAATGCAATACAATAAATTGTGCTGCTTAATTTAGGTCACTCAGCATTTGGTTCTATAATTGCCAATCCAAGAAGTTTGTAATAAACACTGTGCTTTTATTCTTAAATTTAATTTCTTTTTTTAAAGATGCATTTTATTTTATTTGTGTGTGTGTGTGTGTGTGTGTGTGTGTGTGTGTGTGTGTGTGTGTGAACCTGTATGTGGGAGCCCATAAGCCAGAAGACGACATCAGGTCCCATGAAGCTGGAGTTACAGGTGGTTATGAGCCACCCAACATGCATGCTAGGAACTAGACTTCAGTCCTCTGAAGAAACAATAAGCACTCTTCACCACTTTTCAGCCCCCTAATTTCAATTTTTAACTGAGAAAATTTATACATATATGGTATGTGCAACTTTTTGAGACTTGTGTACCTTTTGGAATGTCAAAATCAGGCTAATTTCTGCATTGACTATCTCATTTATCAGTTGATCTGATCAGTGGTTAGAAAATTTTCAAAGATATGGAACATTTTAAACAATACATTGTTATTAATTATAATCACTTCATTTTACATTAGCTCTCCTGAGCACATTTGGCCTATCTGACTGAAATGTATGGTTCCCCCTGCAGCCCCAGGTGATGATTATTCCACTCTTCAGCTCAGTGTATCTCCTGGTCTTCATATTCAATTCCGAATAGTCTATGGATTGTGCACTAACACTGTGGTTTAGCGAGATCAAATCAACTTAGCTGGACTCACAGGGCTAGTAAAGTACAGAGCCCACGCTTCCTGACTGCACACTGCTTCTGTCGGGGGCTCAGTGATACACTGGACTGTGGATCCAGCTAACTCCATGATCAAAATACCTGATATGCTGTATGCACTAAAGAACAAAGTCAACTCTTGTCCTGAGGCCCTGTTATCAATGTTCTTCCTTTAATTTTCACCTTGCCTCAACTTCACCAGATATGCTGTTGAACCTCCATGACACTCTCATTTAAGGACATCTCAGTGTTTTGTTTCATTCCCCCCAAACTTGTTTTGGACAATCTCCAATGCTTAATGATGTAGCTAGTATATTGTGAGCTCATTTACCTGCAAAATAAACCCAGAGTTATATGACTGGCTTTCTCTTGAATCAACTGCTTAAAGTTAATTTAATTCATAATTTGATAGACTAAACAATAACAATAATAAAAATGAGCAGATAGTTTGAAATAAATATTGCTGCCACCTTAATGACCTTTTTACTTTGACTATCTCACAAAATGTAAAATACACACAAAAACGCTAGCCTTGGTAACTACTCCAGAAATTTTATAACCTGAATTAGCCACAATCTGACCATATTACATTAGTAATTTGAATATTAGTTTTATTTATTCTGTTCGAATCCAGAGTTGTTATAGGAAAAAAGAAAAACTATATATATTTATTTCTCATGACGCTTAATGTATAGGATTTTTAAAGGTAAAAATATCAAACACATGAATGAAGTAAAATGTACTTGATGAATAAATGAATGAGTAAACAAATCAATGGTTGTGTTTATGAATTATTATTTGAATATTTCAAGTCTCCATCCTTGTAAAACTTGAATTCAGAAATGTTAATAGCTAGTTAAATTCACACATTGGTTTAAGTATTATGTATATATACATATATATGTATATATATATTATGTGTATTTTATAGTAGGACTTTGAGTGCACACAATTACAGTCACCTGATATTTGAAAAAGGTACCAAGAACACACACTAGAGGAAAGACAGCATCTTCAACAAATGGTGCTGGCAAAATTGGATTTCCACATGTACAAGAAAAAAAAGTAAACCCACCTGCACAAAAGTAAACTCCAAATGGATCAAAAATCTCAACACAAAACCTGAAACACTTTAATTGTTAGAAGAAAATATAGACAGTACCCTACAATATATAACGTATTTTTGCACACACTGTATAATGTTTCAGTATTCGTTTTGTTTTAAATTATTATTACATATTCTATGCTTTGTTTATAAACATGATGCTAAACTCTTCAAAGATTTAGTGCTAAGGAGACTCTTGCTCCTAAAGGTACCCAATATATCCAAATATGAGTCTCTCATTTGATCCTACATTTATTAAAGGTACCTTTTACACAGTATTTCCTAATGAATGTTAATGCTGACAGTCAACTAATTGATAGAGCATGTTGAAGTCAGCAAATTGGTGAAGGTATTATAAAGGACAGACTGGCAATTCCAAATCAACTGGAAAATGAATAAAATAACTTTCCCCATGTAAGTCAATTGATCATATTTTCTTGTATTTTATTTACACATATTTTTTTTTTGGAAATTTACCTAAAGAATAAAAGACATCTGTGCATCAAGTTAGTGAAATCATTGACTCTGTCACTAGTTACATGGCTTTCAAATTCATTTTTATTTGCTAAAAGGTATTTTTAACCAATTGAAAATAACCTTTCATGGTTATTTCATAACACAAAACTAGTTGCATGGATCCTTTAAACCTGACTTATGTTTCTACTTCCAAAAGCTGATCACCCAGCCCCAACCTACTTTTCCTAACAGGACTATTTCTCACCTGGTAGTCCTTCCTTTCCAACTGCAAACAGAATACTGCAGATAATCCTTAAACCAATAGACTGTGTGCTTTTTTAAAATGTCTTTATGGAACACCACCAAAAATTGTGTTAGGTATCATGCCAAATGATGAGAATATGTTATCAGTCCAGTATTACTTTCCAAACATTAGGCAAGTTCCAAACATTTTCCCCTAGTATTTACTTAAAGTGTTATTAACATGCATTTTTATACATGGTAATATATTCTTTTGGTATTTAACAAATGCATACAATCTAATCTTCCTTTATCCAATGTCTTTCTGCTTTCTGGAAATCACTATTCTACACACAGGCCAGCTTTTGTCAGTTCCCCAATATGAGACAGAACAGGTTGAACCTTTTGTGTTTTACTTAACATACAGTATTCCAGTTCCATCCATTTTGCTGCAAATGATTTCTTAATAGTCAAGTAATAGTCCATTATGTACATATACTATTATTCTTTATGACTGAATAATATTTTATTATATATATATATATCACATTTTCTTATTACTTGCATATACTGATGACCACTTAGGTTGTTTTACACCTTAACTTTATGAGTAGTGTCACACTAAACATGAGTGTGTAAGTATCTCTTTGGCATGCTGATTAAGGCTCCAATCCTAAGCCAACCCTAAATTGTGCCTCATTAGATAATACATTGCAATTTTCCTCCTAAAGAAAGATTGCATTTCCTAGAATCATTTCTTAATGTTTTTAATTTAATTTAATTTAATTTAATTTAATTATTATTGTTTTTTGTTGTTGTTGTTGTTCTTTTTGAGACAGGGTCTCCCTGTAGTCACAGCTAGACTGAAACTTGCTATGTAGACCAAGCTGGCCTCAAACTCACAGAGATCTATCAACCACCTGCCCCTGACTCCCAAGTGTTGGGACTAAAGGCATGTGCCACCATGCCCGACTTGTGTTTCTTATTTTTAAGTCTGCTTATTTTTTATATTCAGTCTGCTACTAAGTCTTACTTCCTTCACCATTTCTGTAATGTTTATTCAGTAATTTAATAAAAACTTTCATTAAACACCTGCGATGGCTAATCTTGACTATCAGCTTTATGGGATTTAGAATCAAAATGAAAACAAACTTCTGGTCTTGTCTGTAAAAGAGTTTTAAACTGAGTTAATAGAAGTGGAAAGGCCCATACTAAATGTGAGCAACACCATTCCATGGGCAGGGGTCCCAGACTAAATAGAAAAGAGAAGGCAAACTGGCACCAGGATTCATAGCTTTCTGCTTCCTGTGTACCAGCTGTGGTGTTTCCTATGTGATGCCACATTACAGTTATTCCTGAATTAAAAACAGCCTGACTCTTAGCATCCATTTTAAACAGACAAGAATTGCTGAGAACATGTTTTCTGAATTCTTTTGGAACTGTGCTCCTGAACAAGGGTCCCACTCTATGTTTTATTGAAATAGTACATCCAGCATGAAATGGGGAAGTAAAAGTTGCACTCTGATCTTATCAGATAATTTTGTCCTTTCTGATCCTTAGACCTAGATCAACACACACACACACACACACACACACACACACACACACACCCATAAACACCTTATCAGTTGAATCCTATGTATTGTTTGCAGCATGAATGGGATGATCTTCATATTTTTGTTGTTTCCAATGAATAACCACCATGTGCACCTTTTGGTAGTCACCATATGCACACACCCATACATGTTATTTTAGGTTCAGGGCAAGGAAGGGTCATGAAGGATTAAGGTTATATGCCCTGGTCACAAAAGGAGCACATGGCTCAGTGAGTTTATCTATATTATAAACAAGCTTAAGATATGATTAACTTTTTGGTTTCAAGGTTAAGTAAAAGTCATGTGTCCAGAGCAAGTCCATATTTTAAAATTTATTACTACAACCAGATGCCTTATGATCCTGCCATCTTGATTTGCCCACTATGATGGACTATAAGCCAAAGTAAACCATTTGCTTTTGTCAGGTATTTTGTCATCACAGCAAGGAAGTAATTAATACAGTAATTATTGTGTGCCTGTTCTAAACTATGGATATGCCACAATGAAAAATCAGCAGAGACCAAAGAAGCTTACATTACCACAGGGGAGATGTAAACAATAAGCAAAAATGAAGTGTTATGGAAAGCACAGAGAGGAAAGGAGGCCCCCACTGTGAGTGCCTGGAATTCAGAGTCCATCCTTTGCTCTTTAAGTGACAGGGCATCCCTGGCCTCTTGTCATTATCTGTTTGAATTGCTGCAGGTAGTTTTCTCCCTGGCTCCACGGATGAGCTGCCTATTCACCCTTTTTAATCCTCATAATATGTAATACTTTTTATGAGTTTATTGCATCATTTTATTTATGTATTTCTTTAGTTGGTTTTCTTTTTGAAGTCAGGACAAGGGTATATCAATATGACATTTTCAAACAAACTCAGTTTTAGTAGATTCCTCCTCCCACTCGTTTCCCCAACCCTAAATCCCCATCCTCCTTTGCAACCTCCTCCCCACCCAGTCTCTTTTCTACTTTCAGTTCTCATGTGCCTTTCTGCCCTTTCCCCTCCCTCAACACCTTTTTACCCTCTCTTTGTCTTCTTTCTGTTTTTTTTATAATTTATTTATTTATAGGACCTGGAGAGTAGGGGGAAGCAGGAAAGCAGGGCTTGTAAACCTGGCTCCATTTAGTATGGCAGCCAGGATATGGGTCTGGAAGAGTTTATTTATTTATTTATTTATTTATTTATATATATATATATACATATATACATATATGTATATGCTGCAAGCTAGGATCCCTGGGAGTGCAAACTAGTAAAGCCATTATGGAAATCAGTATAGAAATCTCTCAAAAGAATTAAAAATAGTATTATTCCATCATTTCTAATAAAATAACTTCCAGTGGATTCTACACTGAACCTCTCAATTCTGCAACTTTCATCATTATCTGAAATGCTTGAAGCTCCCTCAGAATGACAACCCACTCTTCCCTGAAGCTGATTCCCAAGTTATCTTTTTCCTCTGTCCTTATTCAGGCTCTTCCATCAGGAAATGCTCCACCCCCTACTTTTCAGAAAAATTTCCTCTCTTCATTTAAACTTCAGCTAAAGCCTTACTTTTCTCCTGAAATTTTTGTGTCTAATTTAGCATCTGCAGTGTCTTTTTCTCTAAACTTCTACATGAACATTGAAAACCAGCAATTTAGTTCCTCGTGCTGCCCGAACGTACATTACTCTAATTACTGCATGTGAGTATCCAAACCTCCTTCAGTGCCAACTCAGTACTGATACGCAAGAGTGCGCATCAGGCTATATCTGCCTCCTGAAAACAGACACAAAATTCTGGAATCTTCTGTTAAGCAGCCCTCCTTATATAGAGTAGGGCCTCCATGAAAGCAGCCTGTTGATCATAAAGCTTGAGTTGTTTTAGTTATTTTGCTCCTTTTTGAGACAAACACCCTAGGCTTTGGTTTGCTTACCTCCCTGTTCCAAAGAAGTCATAAAGCCCAGCAGAGCTGGAGCCCTAATTGAGGCATTCAGTCTCCTCTGCACTCCTGGTCTCATTATCAGCCAACAATTCACTTTCCTACATCAGGCCTTTCCACCAAGTAACAAAGCCACAAACCTGCCACCCCAGAGAATATTGCTATTATTTAGATTAGTGACTTTTATTCACTGTTGAAATTTCTGTTAATCCTGAAGAACATTCTAGAACATAGAGTTGTGTTTAAGTGATTAAAACACATTGTCATTCATTCCCAAATCCATTTATTTTCTTCCTAGATGAAGAATCCTAAAATAAATTTATTATAGTATTTTGTGGCCCCTTACTATTCAGCCTATCTGTTCCCAAGATTTCTGTGCAGAGTAAAGCAATGGTCAAAAATTTGTCCATTGCTCTTTAATTATCAAGAAAGAGGATGGCAAATCAACTTTCATGCATCTAGCTTTCTTAAACCAGGAAACCAGAGCATGTCTTTACATGGGACCTCTAACTCGATCTTGTGTCCTGTTTAATGTTGCTAGTCTGACCTTGAATGAATCGGCTTAGGCTGTATTTTTAAAAAGAATGAGTGTAACCTCAACACAACCATTACTAAGACCATCTAGGTTCCTGCCAGGAACAAAAAATTCTTTAAAAGGAAATGTCAAATGAATGACTATAAATTAGTGTCTTATTTAAAATTTCTCTATTGAAGGAACATCTGATTATTATTTAAAGTATATATTCATACTTAATCCCCAGTGACCCTACAGAAAATGAGAATACTTAAAAGCATTTTCAAACTAAAATCCTTTGAATAAAAGCAAATTTTCAGGGATCATTTAAGAACCAAAGTCTATGTTTATGTTAAAATGAAAGGACAATTTCAAAAAAAATAAATTATACCATTTGTAACACCAGAGAAAAAGCTAGAGAACATTATGTTGAGTGGATTAAGACAGGTACAGAAAGACAAGTAGGTAAATTGCATAGTATGTGAATTCAATCTCAATAAAACTGTTTTTTACTAAGTGGAGGAATACTGATGAAATTCTGAAATAATTAATTCTACATTTGATTTTTGGATCAATCAGATCAGATGAAAGTAAACTTTTTTACTAAGGAAGGAGAGTGTTTCGCCAATTTAAATAATTGTCCTGACTTAGCCAAGCTGAACTTTCTCCTACTTCCAGAATGTGCGCTGCTCAGCTCAGCCTCCACACAGGCGTCTTCCCCTCATCTACCCACACATAAATCTTATGCGTTCTTCCATAAAACTTCAGTGGTATTTCGTCCATAAATACTTCAAAAATCTCCAATTGAAGATAGTTTCTTCATCAAACTGTAGCTATTTGGTTCTGGCATTTGCACAATGATAACTAATTTAAAGTTCAGTTATGCATTTCCAGACTGACTGAACGGCCAAAATCAAGCCACTGTTTTTATAGACCTTAGACTGATCTGGCAAAGGCAGACCCTCATAAGCGTGCAGTAGAACTTTTTGGTTCCTACACTGGTTCCTTTTTTCTTAGACATCTATTTATGCAAGTGGCTTTGGCTGAAACTAGGAGGAGAGCAGCAGAAGTAGGAGAGATCAACAGTAGTGGTGTTCTTTTCCTCAGGTCAGTCCCACAGCGTGGATAAATAGGCCTGCAGAGAGGGACACAGAGCTGGACCAATGGAGACTTCTGATGCGAATGAGTCTTCCATGGTACTGAGTCAGATATGCCTTCACTTTTAATTAAAGAGATACAGTATTCCTGTCTAATTATTAATGCTTCATTGATAGACTTGACATTTTCACACAGAACATCTTAGTGATTTAATGAAAAACTTTATGGTAATAGTAAGACGGCTCACATTTTATCTATATGTTTCATTTAATCATCTGATAAGAGTCTGAAACAATTTTGAAAATGAAAGTACATTTTAACTAAATAGAAGGTTCACCTTTTTTCAAGTTTGTCAAATAATTCATTCAATTCTTCATTCCTTCATTCATCAACATCTTTTGGTATGTGTGTGTGTAGTATACATCCATGTGTGCACTTGTGTGTACCTATGTGGCTATCCTTGCCCATGTTGGGCACCTGTGGAGGTTAGAGGTGACATCAGGACCTCTTCCTCAATCACTTCTATACCTTGTTCTCTGAGACAAGGTCTTGCACTGAACCTGGATGCATCTGTCTACACTGCCTACCACTGGGGTTGCAGGCACATGCCGCCATTGTAGACTGCATGTGGATTTTGCATCCAAACTAAAGTCCTCGTGCTTGTTTAGCAGGTGCTGTGCCCACTGAACCATGTTTCCACCCCTTCATCAACTTTAAAAAATATTGTGGCTGGGCATGGTGGCGCACACCTTTAATCCCAGCACTCGGGAGGCAGAGGCAGGCCCTCCTCTGTGAATTCAAGGCCAGCCTGGTCTACAGAGTGAGTTCCGGGCAGCTGGAGCTACAGGGAGACCCTGCCTCAAGAAGACCAAAAAAAATTTTGTTATTTTTATTCTTACATATGTAAAAGTGCACCCATGTTGTGCAGTGCCCACAGAGGTCAGAAGAGGGTGTCAGATTCTCCTGGAACTGGAGTTATAAACGGTTGTTAGCTGCCATGTGGGTGCTGAGACTCAAACTTGAGTCCTCTGTAAGAGCAACCAGTGCTCTTAACCACTGAGCTAACTTTCCAGTCCCCTTCAGCAATTATTTTTTTCAGAAACTACCCATACTGGGCATTGTGCTAGGCCCCAGAGTCCACTAGAAAGCAAAACAGACATTGTCTCCATCCCTGTGACGTTTAGAACTCATGAGAGACACATAAAATATAACTGAGAATCCAAAAAGTACTACAAAGAAAATGAACAAGACTGTTTGGCAGAGAACATAAAGAAAATAATGACTTCAATTTGGGTGGTAAGAGAGAGCCTCTCTGAGGAAGAACCATTTAAATAGAACTTCAAGAAGAAGTCAGTGCTGCAGGGTCTGGGGAAGAGCATTATAGGCAAGATTGTCTGCAGAGTTCCAGTGATAGCCCATGAGTGTCACGGTAGATTCTGAGAGAGAGTGCAGTGAGCCAGGCTAAGTGACCTTACAGAATCTTACAGCTTTCTTGCTTTGATCTTTGTTGTTTTAGCTACTAACTGAACAATCTAAAGACAAGTTTTTAGCCAAACAGAAAAAGTGTTAAAAAATAATAACAAGGTTCTGGTGAAAATAAAGACCGGGTGTTTCAAAAGTTGTTTGAATGTTATCTAACTTGCAATTCTCTATATTTAAGAATGCATACTTTGTGGTAAGTATTAATAGAATATTTATGAAATCACAAAATACTAGAAAAGCTTAAAATGCCACTGGATCACTAAATTCACAGTCAAAATAGTTTTAAACTTTTGTAGGAAATATAATCCCAAGGTCAATAAAACTGGAATGAGGATCAACTTGTGACCTAAACCTGCTTTTTTTTAAACAAATAAAATGGACCAATAGGTGCCCCTCCAAAGATATATTATAGTCTGTAAGTGTCTGAAAAATTTCCAGAATTATTTAATATATCTTCAGAAAAATACTAAAAATATGATACACTTGTTGATCCTTTCAATTATCATGGGACAAGAAAGTCCTCATGAGACGTATTTTAGCAGTGAAATATTAGAACTGTGTCAAATGCCTTTCTTGTATGGAAACAGATCTATAAATTAGCATACAGCTATGCAATGGACCTTTTCAAAACATTAATAATGCAGATGTACAAGGCAACAGAGCGTTTTCCCTTCCTTGTCACTGTGAACCTAAAGTCCTTGAAGCAGGCACATCTGTGTTGATGAGCCTGCAGACTGATTAGAACATCATGATTGTGTACAGACAGAATGCTACTGAGGGCCCAGATCACCTTGGCTATCTTTTGTCCCTCTAATAGTCATTTATCACCAACCTCTATATTGGACTTGACATCTTTATGATTAGATATTGTTAACTTGGCACAAACTAGAGACATCCGGGAGGAAGGAATCTTAGCTGAGGAATTTCCTCCCTCATAGTAGCCTGTGAGCTTGTCTATGGAACTTTTTCTAGATTGGTAATTGATGTAGGAGGGTCAGCCCATTGTGGGTGGTGCCATCCCTAGGTAAGTGAGCCTAGGCTGTGTAAGAAAGCTAGTGGGAGGGAGCTGGAGAGATGGCTCAGTGGTTAAGAGCACTGACTGCTCTTGCAGAGGACCCTGGCTTGGTTCCCAGCACCTACAAGGCAGCTAACAAACATCCTTAACTCAGTTCCAACACCCCCTTCTGACCACCATTAGTATTGTGCACACCCTCCCCACACACACATGGTGAATTTATATACACATTAGGGAAACACTCATATACGTTCAATAAAAATAAGTAAATAAAAAACAATTGTTTTAAAGAAAGGCAGTTGAGCAAGCCAGTGAGCAGTCCGTGTTCCTCCACGGTCTCTGCTCCTCTGCCTCCAGGTTCCTGCCTCAAGCTTTGCCTTGGCTTCCCCCAGTGACAGACTGTAATTTGTAAGATGAAATAAACTCTTCACTTTGCAAAAAAAAGTAGCAGATATCTCTGTATGCTGACAAAGATTGTCATCAGTTATATATTATTAAGGAAAAAAGCCACATTCTTACAAACTGGAAGACTGTCTAGAATAGACATATCATTTAATCTTTTCTAAAATGTCTGTTTAGGTGAACAGAAAAGAGGTCTTCACCAAACAACAGTAATTTTCATAGAAGTGGAATCAGCAGTCTTTTTCCTTTTCTTTTCCTTGTTTAAATACTGTGTAAGTCTTTTTGCTGTGACTTGCTTTACATTTAGAATTTTTTAAATGAACGCCTTTTTAATAAAAATACTTTAATGTTTATAAATAACAGTAGGATAAAGTACCAGTATCATGAAACAGAAAAAGGAAATAGCCCCAAGTTGAATGGCAATCAGTGCATTATGCTGTCCTTCCCTGTGGGATGCAGTGATGTGATATGAATGAACCAGCAGGTTGCCCTCCCAATACAAGTTCTTACCTCCTAAGCTCAGTGATATGAATGAACCAGCAGGTAACCCTTCCAATACAAGTCCTTACTTCCTAGGCTTGGTGCCATGTACTTGGTTACTATTGTGCAATATAATTATTCCATTTTTTTCTCCTCATGTCTATGGACGTGAAGTGAGTTTTGCAATGTTTTTCAGGCAGAAATTGTTGGTTTTAGTAACAAGAGATAATACAGAGCATCATTTAGTATCTACATCCACTCAGAGTTTGGGATCCTGACCACAAAGAAAAATTGCCTTTCTCCAATATGGTGAATATTTCCTAAAACCACCTCCATCTCTTGCTGACTCTTTTCCATGTGAGGAAGAATTATTTAAATGACTGCTGAAATGAGGAACTTTGCCTGTATTTATCATAGACAAAGGTATTCCACTGAAGTATGGACAAGAGGTAGCTCATCCCTTCTCTCTCTTCTTTTAAAGTTTCATTTAAATTTTGTAAATCTCTGAAACTACCTTAGCCTCATTATTCTACCATTTCCTCGTCTATAATTAGGAAATAACTACGCCTCCCTTTAAATCTCTTAGCATAGGATCTGACATCTAGTAAGTGCTTAATAAATGTTGGTTGTTATAAGTAGTGATATGGCTTGGGAGAAAGGGGGAAGACAATTTAGACGATTTGAAAACCTTGAAAGTCCAGCTGGGCTTTGGTGACAGGAAAAGAGAGCAGCACACAAAAGGACCAGAGGCAAGTTCAGAGATGTGAAAAATGAGCACAAATAATAGCATTCACAGGACCACGGAAGAAAACCAAATTGACATGAACTACCTCTAAGCTTCTAGAAAGGCAGCATTGGAGAAAATGCCCACGAGAAGAAAATGTTTATCCTCCTTTAGTTCACCAGAGGCACAAACCTTGGAAAAATCAATAGGAATTATCTGATTCAGTTCAGAAATGTTCAGCTGTGGCAACTGTAGATAAAAGACATTCCTTTTAAGACCTAGGATTGAAAGAGCTTGAGGATTCTGGAGGAAGACGTAAGAGCTGCAGACAAATTTCACACTGCCTAAAATGTCTAGGCATCTTGAACTTGCAGAATTCCAGAAAAAGAACTAAAGATAGACATGGTGGGGGATGCAATGCTATCCCTCTGGAGTGTAAGCTCTTTGAAAATGTAGGGCGCCTGGCTCTGAAGGGGAACTGAGGGATGTATCCCCAGGCAGCATGCTCACTCCTTCTCCTTCCATCCACATGCAGAATCATCAGGCTCAAAAGTGATAGGGAGATGTGAAAATGAATGGGAAGTGAAAGGAGAGAGTTTCAAGGAAGGCCCGGAGGCTCAAAAAGTCATCAACACAAATCTTTTAAAATTGTTTTAAGTAGAATAGATGACATGGGGAAGCAGTGTCACAGCTGATCTTTTAGTAGAAGCATTCTCATCATGAATTTCAGTTCACAGGTTAAAGACTCAACATAACCTTACCTAAATTATTGGGCATCCTGGTTAACGCTGAAATTGACTCAACTCATTCTCTCTCTCTCGCTCGCTCTCTCTCTCTCTCTTTCTCTTCCCCCCCCACCCCCACCATGGTACAGTGCTGGTGACTGCAGCAAGACATATTATGGACAGTTGACTGAGACTGTTTTGTCTACCTTAAATGGAATTCATGACAACTGTAGCTGAGGCCATTCCAGGGACTGTATTGGCTCTTTGGAGTCTATGATGACATTTCACACATGATGAAGCTCGAAACTGATTGACATGAAATTGGAGTAATTAAAATCTGAAGTTGATAAACCCAGTTCCTTAGACAATAGCCAATATGCTCCTGAAAGAACCAGATCCACATGAGTGAAATCTTCTGCTATGGTTCAGTGCTGGTGATTGCAGCATAACCGGGGGATAACTGCTGTGGGAATATTTTGTCTATGATTTTGTCTACTTTATTTTACCAAAAATAGGATGAGAAAATGTGTAGAATTTTTTTATTTATTTAAAATTTAGTGAGCTCAGTAAAGATTTTGCATGTAATTTCTCTCTGAGTTTATAACAATAGGAAAAATACCACGGTTCATCTTATTAAGATATATTCTGAAGTTTTACTGTGTAATTGGAGGTATTCATGTTGGATTTTGGTAGATTCTGAAATAAATGCTTGACCATATGGCTGGAAAGAATTTGAAGTTGGAAAATGAGCAAGGAATGAATTCTGGCTACGGCTTTCTGACTGTTGAGTTGTATCATGTGATGATTTTTTATGAGTTGTATCAGAACTTACCGGATGTCCGTAGGAGCAGTGGCAGGAAGTGGAAAGATGTGTCCCTGAGCAGATTGTGAGACTCCCCTGACGCCACTCCAGCTCTTCCTCTGAATAGCCGTGGCCATGGCTGCCCATAGGTCTGGCTGTTCGAAGACCACATGAACACAGAGTCTAGTGATACTGAGGATGAACGCTCATCCTCTGACTTCCCTTTCTTTTATTCCCATACAGAAGGCTTGAAGGCAGCTTGAACATACTAACATAGAAGCAGAGGGAGCTATCTGCCTGATGAGATCTTGGAGTTTAGTGTCTATGGGAGCTGTGTTTAAGGGAGAGAAGGTCAGTATGTTGAAATGCTGTATCACCAAACGATTCCCCATTTCCTTAAGCATGTCAGGAATCCTCCTGCCCTGAAGTACTGAGCACCTGGTGTGCAGTCCCATATAACCCCTTGGTTATCAAGCCAAAGAAAGCCATGACCTACCCAGCTTGTCTCTGCTTACTCTAACTGGATTCTGTCTGTGACTGGAGGAACATTTCACAGGTAGCCAGGAGGCCTCTCTTCAGAGGAGCTAACAGTCTGGATGCCTCAGAGTGAAACAGGATAAAGTTATTGCTGAAGTGCATTCCCAACTTAATCCCTTGATTCTGTTTCTCAATTGGTTAGAACCAGGAAGGATGGTCCATGATTAGACGGAACAATTTCTATAATGCGGATGGCCATTCTCATTCATATGCTGCTAGTTTGAGGCTCAAAGAAACTTTTCCAATTTAAATTATAGACAGATAGGAATTTAAGAAAAAGAAATGCTGGAGTAATTTCATGTGGAACATCCATGTGACATCTGATGCTTCCTGGAAAAGGCTAAACACCTGCTCCTCCAACATGACTATACTAGTTTTCAATTATAAAAACTTTTAATGATAACTTACACAGGAACTGAAAATCAGAATTATTATAATCATCATAGATCAGACTTATAGTCCTGACTTCAAAAACATCAAGTGCTGTTTGCTAGCTAGTTTTGATGCTGGGTTGCTGAATATATTTATATCACATCTAAGAAAATTAAATTCCTAACTATAAGAATTAAACTGAAAATATCATAACAGTTATTTTAAAATATCAAAATTTCAAAATAGCTTGATAGATCATAACACATTTAGCTTTAATACACAGAATGAAAAGGTGACTCATGTGAAAAAAATTAATTTAAATTGGAAAAAAAAGTAAAAAAGAAAAAAGAAATACAGATTACTGAAACAAGACAATAATGTGAAAATGGCAGGAATGGTCCATGTTCCTCCACATGGAGGACAATTCTGTACAGCCTTCAGAGGGAAGAAATAATGATCACTAAACATTTTAAATTCATAAATGTGAATTTATATAGCTTGATGTCTGGGCATAGCCACATGGGGAAAAACACATTTTAAGCAGAATTTTAAAAGTTTTATTCTATCATAGCACGAGTTTCTCCAGATGTGAAAATCCAACTTTTGAAAACCCCGTTCTTAGATTGCTTTATCCATTTCCCGCCACATTCCCTAGCTCCACACATTCTGGGATTCCCCAGGAAACATTTCATGAGTTGTTAGTCAGAAGGCGGAACTCAGCATCCACGATGCTGTATGGATCGATATTCTCTATATGATGCTCCCTGAAAACAGCAGCTCCGCTACTAGAAGCTTTCATTGTGTCAGGGTGTGTCAGAGGCTGCTGACTACCACACAGCTCAGTAGTTGTGTTTCTCTTGTTGCTTGCCTGAGCACCTACAGTGTCCAAACATTGACACTATGGCCTCAGTTACAGCAAAGTTGTTTGTCATGAATATTTGAAAGTAGCTTTACCTGTCTTTTAAATTTTAAATAATAATATTAATAACTATAAAATCATTATTATTTTGGTGCTACAGATTGAACCTAGGGTCCTGTGTATGCTAGGGAAATACTCTAACACTAAGCTATACCCTGGTGCCTTTTTTGATATTTTTTAAGTAAGTATTTGTTATCTTGGTTACCTAGGCAGAAACTATTATAGAGTTTAGTAAAAGAAAATTTTGTATTTTATCTTTAGATCTATGAAGCTGACTAGAATGGGATTATGTATCCAGGAAGACTTTTTGCTCAGAGCTCTTCCTTTTCTGATAAATAAGGTTTTGTGTTTGAGTCAAGGCTGTTTACCTGTGATCTTCCACAAGACTCCCATTCTCCAGAGTTCCTGACCTACTCTTACGTGAGGTTTCTTTCCCCTTTGGAACAGACTCTATTTGTTTTCTTTATCAATGGTGCTCCCATTTATTGTCCATTGTCACCCAGTCTAGAACCTCAAAGCAACTATTAAGTAACTATTCCACTTAATTTTCAGGAATTAAAGAAGTTATTTCAACTACTGATATGGTCATGAGATAATCTTTTATAAAAAATATTACTGGGGACTGGAGAGATGTCTCAGCAGTTAACAACACTGGTTGTTCTTGCAGAAGACCTGGGTTCAAATCCCGGCACCCACATGTCAGCTAACAACTGTCCATAACTCCAGTCACAGGGGATCCGACAGCCTCTTCTGACCTCTGTAGTCATGGCAAGACATGGGTGCACTTACCTACATGCAGGGAATACACACATACACATAAAATAAAAATAATAAACAAAATTTTAAAAATATTTCCAAAATACAGGGTTGGAAATGTAACTCAGTGGTAGAATATTTGCCCAATACGCGTGCAGTCCTGAGTTCATTTCCCAGGCTCACACATATACAAAAAGGGCGTCTGCACTTTATGGGGTAGGGAGAGGTCTCAATCAATAAAGTGCTCGCCTTGAGTTTGCCCCTCCCAGCCCACCCCAGAACCCCTGTACAGAAGCAGAGCATGGCAGTATGCATTAAAAATCCAGGCACCAGGAAAGCAGACACAGCCCTGGGACTTGCTGGCCAGTCAGCCAAGCCAACCTGACTGAATCCCAAGCCAGCCAGAGACTCTGAGTCAAATGAAACAAAGCAAAACAAGGTGACCTGAGGAATGATACCTGAAACTGTTCTCTGGCCTCCACATGCATATGTACATGTGTGGCACATGTGCACCTGTACACATATAAGCATTCACACTCATGTACATGCACATATAAGCAAATAAAAAATATATAGATGTCTTTGGTGGTCAAAGAAATCTAATATATTATCATAGATATAGTAGAATTATTGCTAATCTGTTCCTAAATTAAGTCAATTGCCTTTATGCACTTTGGACAATCAAAGAGATTGATGCATCTGGGCCTCTGCTAATCATAGGACCATTTCAAAAAGCCAATTAGTTCAACTGAAAACTATGGTCACAGTAGCTTAAGACTGGACCTGCAGTATTCTTATGGGAATACTAATGACCCATAAAATGAGCAGTGGTAAGTTCTGGTAGGCCTGTTCAATTCCTTTCTGTGTGTCTGGGTCAGTCCAACTTGTGTTGCTCTGAGAGAATCCCATTATCTATGCAGAAACAAGTAGAATCTAGTCCAAAGGCAAAAGAGAACTCACAAAAAAATGGAGGATGAAAAACAATTTGAATAAAATAAAAATTAATGATTATTGGTACTTTATAATATCTATGCATGAAATTCCTATTAATACACAAAATGACGATGAAAACTGATTATCAACATAAGAAAACATGTTTTTTTAGTTAAATGCTTTTGCATTTCAAGTATAAGAAAGCATTTAAAGGCAATAACCATGAAAGCAATGTTCCCTTCCATTTGGGCGTGTGCACTAAGAGGGCATAGTTAGAATATTTATGAAAGGAAAAAATATTTAAACTTTGGAAGTGATGTCTAAACAAAGAAAACAAAAGCAAAAGAAAACAGAGCAGACATCATGAAAATAAAGCTTCCAAAATGAATGTGAATGTGGAAGCACCGATACGAAGGAAAACAGACTGGTATCATCTGTACCCATGAGACTGGCTAGAAGGAAAGTACCCATTATACCAAGTAGCTAGAACTGCCATTAATTACTGAAAGGAATGAAAATCCATGTATTTGGAAACTGTTTAAACCATCTTGTAACTCTCAGCATGACATTGAAATTCTATTTTGTGTCACCAAAAGTCATGCACAAGAACGTTCATAACAGAGGCTGGAGAGATGGTTCAGTGGTTAAGAGCAGTTCCTGCTCTTCCAGAGGACCCTAGTTTGATTCCCAGGATCCATGTCAGGCAGCTCACTGCTGCCTGAAACTTCAGATCCAAGGGACCCAATGAACAGTTCTGCCTTCTGAAGGGACACATAAATCACATTCTAGCAGACAAAATACACATATATACACATAAATTAAAAAATGAAATCTTTTAAAAAGAAGTGAAGCCACCCATGACAGTGCATGCCTTCAAGTCCAGCAGCAGAAGCGAGCAGATGCAGGTGGATGTGTGAGATTGTGGCTAGCATGGTCTACACAGCAAATTCTAGGTCAGCTGTGGTGATAGAGAGACCCCGTCTTAAACAATACAAAGCAAATCAACAAAAATTAAACGACAACAACAACAAATGAATGTTCACAAGATTACTCTTAGAAACAGCATTAAACTTGGAGCCTGAAATGTGACTTATTGGGTGAAGACCCTTACCTCCAAGCCTGACAACCTGAATTTGACCTCTGAAACCTACAGGATATGGAAGAAGGGAATGGACTATAGAAAGTTGTCCTCTGCTCTCCACATGTACCATGATACATGCATCTGCATATGTGCACACAAGCACATACACTAAAGAAAAAAAGAGCAGAGATGAATGAATCATGGGGGACGAGGAAACCTAGAGGGAAATGTGATGCCCTCAAAACCCCATGAGGAATGCACATAGTTTCTGAACATTAGTGCATGTGTATACCTGGGAGCTGCTTGGCAAGGAACACAGTGCCAGACAGAAGAAACCTCCCAGAGATAACAAAGGATAAATATACATTATAAGACAATATAAAACCCAAACCAAAAAATAAACTCTTTTTCTACTTCTATAAAAAGTCAGCATAGTGGCTACTCTTATAGGGACAGAGGGTGGTAATAAATGGAGTGGGAACAAGGAATAGTCCTTATTCCTGGCATTAGCTCCAAACTGTAATGACCTTCTCCTCCCTCCTTTCCCTCAAGCTGCTAGACAATGAAATGGCAATTTAAGGAGTTTCCTACCTGGCCCCAAACTACTCTATAATTCACAACCAGAGCAACCAATTGTGATGATAAATATCAGTTGTCAACTTGATGAGATCTAGAATCACCTTGGAGAGGGCTTCTGGGCATACTTGTGGGGAATCCTCTCGATTAGATTAACTGAGGTGGGAAAGTCTGATACTGTGGCTGGCACCACTCCTTGGCTTGAGGTCCTGGACTTTATAAAGAACAGAAGGTGAGCAGAACACATTCCTTGCTTTTTCTTTGGGACTGCAGATGCTATGTGACCAACTGCTTCAAGCTCCTGCTGCCTTGGCTTCCCCCACCATGATGGACCTCAACCTGTGAGCCAAAATAAATCCTTTCTCCCTTAAGTTGCCTTTGCTGAAGTTGTTATGCTCTTGTTTAATTTAAAGTCTCCCGTGACTTCTCTTACATCCTGAATAAATTCCCAGTAACCATCATGGACCAAATGGTTCATCACGTTCTGCCTTCAATTTCATTACTACCGTCAAAGGTCCACCATACTAACCTCCTCTCTATTTTCCAGAGTTTTCTCCAGTCTTTGCACTGTTTATTTGTTCTTTCTGGAATATTCACTGATGCTTTACATGGTAGTCTTGTTGTTGCTGTATTAATAGTCTTATCTTCCTGGAAGAAATCTCTGACCTATTATTTATAACCAACTTCATCCATCCTCATGTCACCAATGCAGTATCTCATCACATTGTATTGCTCTCAAATATGACTCTGAAATTTTGATAATTTCCAGGTTTTTATATTCTTTGTCTGTACATTCATGGAATGTGAAGTTCCAGAGAACTTTTAGTTTTATATTGTTTGCTATTTCATTTCCAGTTCCAAATACAATATCTAGAACAGATAAGGTGTTCAGTAAATCATAGTTGAAAAATTTGAAAGCTGAGATGGACCAGAAAAGGCAGAGCTAAGACAAGTTGTCAATGGTACTTGGAATAGAGAGAACTAGAGGCGATACCAGGCAACACAGAGGGCTTGCCAAACAAAAGGAATGATGAAATTGAGTAACTTCATTGCTGCATTTGGACCCTCAATATAGTTTCAAGAAATATATCTTTGTGTCAGAAACAGGGGACCGTATGTATACATCTGAACAAATCTTTCTTTGTACCTCTCTCCTTAATTAAATTATAAGCAGAAGACTCTGCCTTTCTTTTTGTAGTAAACAAAAAATTTTATATGGTGTATATTCATTTTATGTAGTACTATGCTTAGTAAAGACCTTTTCATATAAATATGTGTTGTACTTTAGACATATTTAGTGTATAACAGAAACTTGCACACCAATGTTTATTGCAGTTCTATTTACAATAGTGAAGCTACGGAAATAACCAAGGTGTTCAACAACAGAGAAATGGGTAAAATGTAGAATTTTTTCAGGCATGAAAAGAACAAGTTGAGTCATTTTCAGGAAAATAAATGCAACTTGAGAAAATCTTATTACCCAAAGTAAGCCAGTCTCAAATTTCATATTCTTTTGCTCATTTGTGGCCCCTAGGTTTTATATAGGCATATAATATCATATATGATGTAAAAGTAGAAGTGAAGCTGTTTAGGGGGCCAAGAGGACAAACGTTTGCCTTTCCTGTATTAAAAAATAAGCACCAAACAGCAGCTATGTGCCAAGCATGTTGATACTCTTAAGTCTGTCCCCATCTTCTTTATGGCCTAGTTGAATAAACAGATAGCAAATAAATATAAAACAAATATATAATTCCAACTGATGTAATAAAGTGAAGCCCAGAAAGTAACTGGGAGCCAGATATTTAGACTAGTGAGTCATAGAACGTCTTACAAAATTTAAGTAGTATTTGATATTCTGGGATCAAAAGGAGCTCAAAATTCTGAACAAGAATTTACTGAGATAAAGATCTTGAAATGATGATTTAGTCTGAAGATAGCACATCTGCAGGGGATTCAGATTGGAAATCAGGTTGGACTTGAACGGGGGGAGGGAAATACATAAGGTTTAGAATGAATAGAGTGGTACAGGGTAGTTGGAAACAAACTCCTGAAGTCCGTGATGAAGCATTTGAATTTTTTTCTTTCTCTTAAGAAAGACCACTGGGGACTTCTGAGGACAGCACTGGCATGTTCTGATTTACTTTTAAAGCTCTCTTGGCAGTTGACTGACAGGAAGCTCGCAGATCTCCTTGAAAGGAGGGCATTAAGAAGACAGATGGTAGCCTGGATTAGAGCTGGCATTGAATGTGAGAAGAACTGGGTGTATTCAAGAACAATTGTGGAAGGAAAGTGCCTAAGTTAAAGGATGAATTGGAGGTGAGGGCAGGGTTAATAGAGAGGGAGGGGAGATAGTTTTTTACATCGTTAGAGTTTGGGCTGTTAACAAAAGTAGATCAAAGGAGGAACTGGAAAAATGGCTCAGTGGTTAAGAAAGTTTGCTGCTCTTACAGAGAATCCTAGTTCAGTTCCCACCACCCATGTCAGGTGACTCAAACTCTAAGGAATCCAATGCCCTCTTCTGGCCTCCAGGAGCACCCATATACAAGTACACATACATATACACAGGTACAGACACACACACACACACATACACACACACACAAAATAAAAATTAGTCTTTTTTTTTAAATTATCAAGTGAATGAGAAATAAATTGTGCACAAATATGAATGAAAAATATGATATATAGAGGGGAAATCGGTGAGTAAACTTAGGTTACAATCTTATATTGTTTAAGAAAAATAGATCATTAGAGCATGTGGAGGAATCTCAGGCAATACAAATGTGAAATGTGGATATAAAGTCTTTTGCATGGGTTTTAAGTTGATTTTTATTGCTTGGTATTGTTTCCTCCACAGTAAAAATTATTCCTCTGTGTGTGTGTGTGTGTGTGTGTGTGTGTGTGTGTGTGTTCACACATGCCATGGCATGCATGTGGAGGTCAGAGGACAGTGCTATTGAGTCAGTCTATCCTTTCACCTTCATGTGGGGTCTGAGAACTGACCCCAAGCAAGTGCTTTACTCTCTGAGAATCTGGTTGACTCCTTCTACATTTCTGACAGCTTGCTCTTTCTGGAATGTTCCTCCTTTCTGAATCTTTATACAAGTGGTTCCTGTATACCTCAGCTCAGCTTCATATTCTAACATTAATATTCAAAGGTCCAAACTGAACCCACTCCATCTCTCTTTCTCTTTCCATGTTTATTAATACAGATAAACGAAGTAGATGAAAAACATCCACATGTATGGAAATTTTCACATAAAACTTTCTCATTTCAAGAATTTCTTTCTTTCCATTTCAGTTAGTAACAATTAAAAGGCAGTGCTGAGTATTGCTTACTGACTACCAACATGGAC
>NW_008338999.1:5429442-5431912 GCF_000622305.1 Nannospalax galili
TAAGGAGGTAGAGACAACTGGATCTTTGTGAGTTCTAGGCCAGTTAGGGCTACACAGTGAGGCCTGCCTCAAAAACCAACAACAACAAAAACCAATAAGTGTTAAAAAAAAGATACCATTTGAGAACTTAGGCTTCTATCAAGATAGACTAGCACTAATTCTCCCAGGTTCCTTCTACAACAAAAGGATTTGGAGTACTCATCATTAACAAACATTGTAAGGCTCTGAGATGTGGGAAGATGTTCTCCCCAGAACTAGAGGAAGGACCTGGCAAAGTCCACAAGCCTTCATTGCTGCTTTTAATGTATCCCTGCAAAACCTTCAATTCAGAACCACCCATAAGCACATCCAACTAAAGCTCTGGAGGAAACCTTTTAAAACAGACGTGAAAAATGTTGCCTGAAAACAGAAACATTCTCATAACACCCTTCCTCCCACAAGCAGGACACTCAAGGAAAAACTTTTCCTCCTCCTTCACCGAGAGAGCAGGCAACAGATTTCCATTCCCTACGGGGCGATGCAGAGGGTCAAGTTGGAAACCGACCTGCCATCACCTTCAGAGAGTGCTTTAGTTCCCTGAGCTGAAAGCTTTTCTAGCCTCTTCCCTGTGTAGGCAGGCTCTAAGTGAGGCAGAAAATGTCTGAGAGAAAAACCTGGAAGACTTTGTAGGAAGGCTGCAAAATCAGCATATGAAAAAAGAAAAAATTAGCAAAGAGGAAGTCTGATTCCCTCCTCTTCGCGGACCAGTTAGATTCCTCTAGTGGTGTGGGCTCAGAAGGGTTCGAGTGCCTGAAAGTGAACAAAGGCTCATTGTAATACTCATATACAGCACCCCTGGGTGCAGGCTTAAGATGTTAATTAGATATGCCATGCAGGAAGTTATATGTAAAACGACACATAACAGAGAATGTAGGAGAAAGCCAGTGCTATGTGAATGGTCTGAAAAGCCCCGAGAACGTGGCATAGTTTCTTTGTACAGCTTTCCATTTTGAGACACCAAACGCTGTCTGTTCTGGCCTGCTTCTTCCCTTGGAAGTGTATCCTTTCTTAAATTCTCTCACATTGCTTGTCCACTATTCATCTGTCTTTGTATTCCTGGTTCAAGGACAAAGGAACCTGGAATGCTTCCAGTGGTGTGCACCAAAATCCAATATCTGCCATCATCACCGGTGATGAGCTAAGCCTTCATCTCCTCTTTACAGCAACCAAATTTAATGGGAAGGTGAGACACCCAGCTCCTAGGCACCGACACACTACCTCATTCCTCCCGTTGTCAGCACACAACAGTCAAGCTCTACCACATCAGAACGGATGAAGAACTTAAATTCTCTCACATTGCTTGTCCACTATTCATCTGTCTTTGTATTCATGGTTCAAGGACAAAGGAACCTGGAATGCTTCCAGTGGTGTGCACCAAAATCCAATATCTGCCATCATCACCGGTGATGAGCTAAGCCTTCATCTCCTCTTTACAGCAACCAAATTTAATGGGAAGGTGAGACACCCAGCTCCTAGGCACCGACACACTACCTCATTCCTCCCGTTGTCAGCACACAACAGTCAAGCTCTACCACATCAGAACGGATGAAGATCAACTTCTGAGTGGGGACCTATAATAGGGAAAGTGGCCAAGTTATCTAAAAGCACAGTTCTAGTTTGCCCACAACTGCTATGACAAAACACTCTGACCAATACCAACTTAGGGAGGAAGGGGTTTATTTGGCTTATACATCCCAGTCACAGTTCATCATTGAGGGAAGCTAAGTCAGGACTCAGGGCAGAAATCTGGAGGCAAGAACAAAGGAGGGATCACAGAGGAATGCTGCTTACCAGCTTGCTCCCTTGGCCTGTGCTCAGCCTGCTTTCTTATACAAACCAGGACCACTTGCTCAAGGATGGCATCACCCTCGGGCTGGGCCCTCTCACTTCATTCAACGATCAAGAAAATGCCTCACAGACAAGTCCACAGGCCAATATGATAGAGGAAATTCCCCAACTGAGGTTCCATGTGCATCAAGTTGACAACTGAAACTATCCAGCACAGGATACAAGCATTACTGAAAATAAAACAGTGAGGACAAAGGGTCTGGGCAGCAGTGTACCTGGTAGCGGTGTATCTGGTATGTTCTAGGGGCAACATACCAGGCTTAATTTCAGGCTTGTCTACTGCTATGATTTGGATATGGTTTGTCCCCACCAAAACCCATGTTGAAGCTAGGTCCCTTGTGTGGCAGAGTTGGTCAGTACTGCCTAAGAGGAAGTGTTTGGGTTGTAGGGACAGAGGTTTCATGAATGGATCTTTGCTTTCCTCATCTGAATGGCTTATTGCTGCCATACAACTGGTTTAACTCTGAGTGGTTGTTATTATAAAGCAACTCCATCTATTGTGTTCTCCTGGTTGTGCTTGGAGGCTTTCCCATCTGTCTTAAGACATGAAATGAAGCATCAGAATATCACCAGCAGAAGCCAA
>NW_008338999.1:5432438-5433840 GCF_000622305.1 Nannospalax galili
TCTGGCATTGTTGCTTGTTATATAGCCTTTAGTATGTGTCTTAGTTTGTTTCTTCATTGCTGTGACAAAATACTCTGACCAATACCAACTTGGGGAGGTAAGGATTTATTTGTCTTACATCTCCCTGGTCACAGTTCATCAGAGAGCACAAGGTAGGAACTCAGGGCAGGAACCTGGAGGCAGGAGCTGGAGCACAGGCCATGCAAGAACACTGCTTACTGGCTTGCTCCCCTGGCCCCTGCTCAGCCTGCTTTCTTATGCAATACAGGCCCACCTGCCCAGGGGTGGCACAACTCACAGTGGGCTGGGGCCTCCCACATCACTCATCAAGCAGGTGCCGCATGGACATAGCTACAGGCCAGTCCAATGAAGGCAATTCCCGAGTCGAGGCTCCCTCAACCCAGGTGTGTCAAGTTGACACTAAAGCTATCCAGCACACTGTGCATATGGACTCTATGAAATTATATTGGGCCCTTTAATCTTTGGTTATACTTTCCTTTTGGGTGTTTAAGGCCATACAGTTGTCCCAGATAAACCAATTAATTTTTATTCTTAAGGTTGTTTGAGGATCTGTTCCTCAGTGGTCACATGGGCTTGGGAGGAGCCCCCAGCTCCTTTCTTTTACCAGTTCTGCCTACGTGAAGATAAATCAAAGGTCCTGTTTGACCATGGTTGGCTTTGCTTGGAAACATGGAGGAAATGATTCCTCTGTGTTGATCCTCCTGTTTGTAGACAGGACACTGGTTCAAGTCCATCTCATGGGGTCTCCTCGGACTCCTTGATCAAGAGGACAGGTGACCCACCACAATTACAGGACATTTTGAGAGATTCTCATGGTCCCCTGGAACTAGTTGAACTAGGAGGGCAAGGAGCAAAAACTGTCCCTTATGTCCCTCTGACCAAATTATTATATGCCTCAGAGTATGTCTGTTAAACATCCAAGGTTAGTTCTACCAGTCTGGAACTATTAATTACTGTGTGTCATGTAGATAAAACTTGGGAAAAGACCAATTGTTCTCAGATAAACCTTACCTAGACATATATTTCTTGATCTGCTATGTATAATTTGTCAGTAGGTTATAGAGTAATATGGTTCTCTTTGGTTTTCAAAACTAGCTAAGCATTATTTATCTCTCGCATTGTCTCACCCCTCCATCATTGTTTTCCCATTAAAGGTGCCCCCATTTCCACCCTTTCTCCCTTAATAATACCCTTCTTCTATGGTCCTACCTCTCTTGAGCTCCTTCTTTCCCTTTATCCCCTAGGTTCCTTGTATACCCTTCCCTCCCCCCTCCCTTAAACTAACCCAATTTTTATCCATATCTCCCTTATTAAGGCCTGTTTCCTACTGTTCTCTTTCAGATTCTTTCTTTACGTTTACCTCCCTGGTTCCTTACCCTTG
>NW_008338999.1:5433879-5451669 GCF_000622305.1 Nannospalax galili
CTGTACTCTAGGACTTTGAACATAAATGCATGTTGAATTTTGTCAAAGGCCTCTCTGCATCTATTGAGATGAACATGTGGTTCTTCTCTTTGAGCCCATTTACATGATTTATAACATTTATTGACATGTATATTGACACATCCATGAGTCTCTGGAATAAAGCCAACTTGATCATGTTGAATGATCATTTGATGTGTGTCTATACATGGTTTGCAAGTATCTTAATGAGAATTTTTGCATCTATGTTCATTAAGGATATGGGTTGATAGTTTTCTTTTTTGGTTCTATCTTTTCCTGGCTTCTGTATTAGGGTGATGCTGGCTGCAGTTCTCCCTCCATTTCTATCTTTTTGAAAAAAATTAAGTAGTACTGGATGTAGATCTTCTTTAATGTCTGGTAGAATTCTGCTGTGAATTTCTCTGGTCCTGGGCTTATTTTTGTGAGGAAGTTTTTGTTACTGTTTCAATTTCTTTTTGTGTTCTGGGTCTGTTTAAGCTGTCATTTGGGTGGAATTTTTGGTGTCTCTTAGATATAAGATCATATCATCTGCAAAAAGGGATCATTTGATCTCTTCTTTTCCAATTATTACTCCTTTAATTCCTGCTCTTGTCTTAACGCTCTTGCAAGAGTTTCAAGCACTATGTTAAAGAGGAGAGATAGTGAACAGGCTTGTCTAGTTCTTGATTTCAATAGGAATGCTTCTAGTTTTTCTCCATTTAGAATGATGTTCGCTGTGGGTTTTTTATAAATGACTTTAATTATGTTGAGGTATGTTCCTTCCAGTCTAATACCCTCTAGGACTTTTAACATAAATGCATGTTGAATTTTGTCAAAGGCCTTCCTATCTTGTTTATCTTTTCAAAGAACAAGCACTTAGAATTGTTGATTCTTTGTATTTTTTTTGTTGTTGTTGTTTAGATTTCATTAATATCTGCTCTGATCTTTGTTATTTCTTCTTGTCTGCTGGGTTTGGGTTTCATTTGATGTTTTTCAAGTGTTTTGAGTTGTAATGTTGTCATTTAGTTGTGTTCTTTCCATTTTTTTTAATGTAGGCACTTAGAGCTATAAACTTCCTTCTAAAGACAGATTTCAGTGTATTTTCCTTTATATTTAGTTCCAGGAAGACTTTTATTTCTTTCTTAATTTCTCTTTTGACCCAGTCATCATTCAGGAGTGTGGTTTTTAATCACTATGTGTTCATGTGGTGACTAGGGCTTCTTTTGGTGTTGATTATATGCTTTATTGCATTTCCAGTATAGATTTTAAGCTTTATTGCATTGTGGTCTAATAGAATGAATGGAATTATTTCAATTTTTTTGTATTTGTTGAGAGTTTTTTTTTGTGCCCCAGTACATGGTCAGTTTTGGAGACGGTTCCATCGGGCACTGAGAGAAAGTATGTCCTTTGGTGCTTGGGTGGAATACTTTTTTCTTGGTTTAGTTTTTGGTGGTTCCCATGCCTTTAGATATCCATCCATTTCTTTTAGGTTTTCAAATTTAGTAGCATATAGGTTTTTAAAGTATTCCCTTATAAATGTTTAGGACTTTTTGGTTTCTATTGTGATGTTTCCCCTTTCACCTCTGATTTTGTTGATTTGGAGGTGCTTTTTGTATTTGTTGAGGTTTGTTTTGTGACCCAGTATATGGTCAATTATGGAGAAGGTTCCATGTGACCCTGAATAGAAAGTATGTCCTTTGGTACTTGGGTGGAATACTCAGTAAATGTCTGTTAGGTCCATTTGATATATGTATCGTTTAGTTCCAATGTCTCTCTGTTAACTCTCTTCCCTGTTGACCTATCTAATGGAGACAGAGGGGTTTTGAAGTCCCCTACTATTAATGCGTTGGGATTAAGTTTTCAAATCTAGTTACATATAGGTTTTTAAAGTATTCCCTTATAATGTTCTGTATCTTTCTGGTGTCTGTTGTGATGTTTCCCCTTTGATCAAAATGAAGTGTTTCTCTTTATCTCTTTTGATTAGTTTTAGTTTAAAGTCTTTTTTGTCAGATATTAGAATTGCAATGCCTGCTTTTTTCTTGGTAACATTCGATGGCATATTTTTTTCCATACTTTCACCTTAAGATAGTGCCTGTCCTTGAAAGTGAGATGGATTTTGTTTCTTAATCCATTCACCTAGTCTGCGTCTTTGACTGGGGAGTTCAGTCCATTGATATTTAAAGTTGTTAATGAATGATGCATATTGAATCCTGTCATTTTAATTTCTGTTCCCAAGGAGGTCTGAGCTGTACTTTTCCACAGTTATACCTTCATTGGATTTCTTCTGGGTCTGGCCCCGCCTTCACCTCCCTCTGCTTCCCTGCGGCCCCTTCAGGGACACCGAAAAACCCCACTTTCTATTGTCATCTTCCTTAATGAATAAAGCGGTAGTACTTTTGACTCCCATTAACTGCAATAAGTCAGTTATGGATGTAGAAACTGTTATACTTTTTGACAGTAATAGACATTTTGGCTGGGTATAGTAATCTGGGTTGGCAACTGTGGTCATTTAAAACTGGGAATACTTTGGTCCAGGCTCTTCTGGCTTTCTTAGTTTGCACTGAAAAGTCAGCTGTAATCCTAATGGGTTTTCCTTTATTTGTGACTTGTTTTTTTTTTTTTTTTTTTTGCAGCTTTCAGTTTTGTCTCTCTGTTTTGTACATTTACTGTTTTTACTATGATGTGCCGTGACATGTTTCTTTTCTGGTCCTGTCTGTTTTGTGTTTTATATGCTTCTTTTATTTGTATGGGCATGTCTTTCTTTAATTTTGGGAAATCTTCTACAATTCTGTTGAGGATCTGGTTCATGCCATTATCTTGGGATTCTTTCCCTTCCTGTATGCCTATGATTGGTAAGTTTGGTCTTTTTATGGTGGCACACAATTCCTGCATATTCCATTCATATGCTTTCTTAAATTTTTCATAATCTTTGCTTGAGAGGTCTAGTTCATCCACTTTATCTTCCAGCCTTGATATTGTGGTTTCCATTTCATTCATCCTATTGCTGAGGCTGTCTCCTGTCATTTCTAATGGGCTCACTGAGTGTTTCACTTCCTTCTTCATTTCAGCCTGAGTATTCTTCAATATTTATAGCTGTTTTCTGAATTCATTCAGAAGTTTATCCCTATCTTCCTTTGGTGCTTTGATTTCTTTGTTTGTTCCTCAAATTCACTGAATTCTTTTATAATGGTTATAATTGTTCTTTTGAGTTCCATTTCCTGCATTATCTCTAGGGGGTGGGGTTCTCATTGTTCTCCTCTAGAGGATTATTAATATTTGGTGGGGATATGTTATTTTTGTTTTTCATGTTATTATTTTTTTCCTCTGTGATTTTGACATGTGAATTTCTTTTGTAGTTTCTGATTCTTGTGTGAGACTCAAGCCTTCAAGTTTAGGTCTGCTTCTTTTTATAAAATTTATGTGCCTTTGTGGTTTAATTTTGGGGCATGAAAAGCTGGTTCAACTAAGCTTCCAGTTCTCTCTTTTGATTTTATATTGGAGTGGCCAGATTGATTTTGTCTTCAGGAGTTCCCACAGATGCCCAAGTCAGATGTGGATCAGATGCTCTCAGGGTTTCTCCTAAGGTCTGGATCCCTCCAGGAAAGATGTTGTCCTCAGGAATTTAGGGTTTGGACTGGCCTGGGAGCTGGACCAAGGAAAGATGCTGGTCTCGGGCAGCTGGTGGCCATGCCATCCAGAGATGCAAAGGGAGATGGGGGTGGGAAGAGGCCCCAAGGACTCCTGGGGACCAGGAGAGAGACCGGTGGGTTGTGCAGGTCCAGGGAAGTAGAGGGAGGTGAGGGCAGGCCCAGGCCCAGAGGGCCCCTGTGGTCTGGAGAAGGAACTGTGTTGGTCTGGATGCAAAGAATCAGGAAGCAGTTGTGGTTCCCCCGGTGTCTGGGGTGCCAAGACAAGGAATGGGACAGCATCAAGGAGAGGAGGAGAGACTGGTGGGATAATGGGAGGGTGAATGTGGCTGGGGGAGTCAAGGTGTGGGGACACGGTGGACTTAACCAGGAGAGAGGCCAGCGGGTTGTGCAGGCCCAGGGAAACAGAGGTAGCCTGCTTTCTTATACAGGACAGTCTGCCCAGGAGTGGCATTGCCACAGTGGACTGGACGCTCACACATCACTCAACAATGAAGAAAATGCCTCACAGACATTGTCAGAGGCCAGTCTAATGGAGGAAATTCCTCTTTTGAGGCTCTCTCAACCCAGGTATGTCAAGTTGACAACTAAAGCTCTCCAGCACAAGCACCTCAATCAATTATATCAAAAGCCAGGAAAACCACAACATCAATGAGAATGACTTGAATGGAATTGTTTCTTCTGTCTGTCCCTATCTGGGGACCCTCACTCTCTTTGCTCTCAATCTCTCTCCATTACCTCTATCCCTTTCTTTTTTCTTACCCTCCCTAATAAAGGGAGATTGCACACACACAAAAAAATACAGCCATAAACAAGTCATAAACTATCACTACCACTCACAGGCCTTAGTAGAGCATTGTGAGCCCCTGTTTCAGAACTGTGGCTCCAGAGCATACAACCTCCAGCCATAAAGCAATTCCTGTTCAGCAAACAGGTCCTTTCTTCCTTGTTAGGCCCTTTACAAACACCAATCCAAGTAACTCTATTTTGAATACTTAAAAATCCTTACTTTCTTCTCACTTGAACTGATGTGGTGGCTGCTTTCTGTTGGTCAATGCATTCCCCTCATTGACTAATAAATGTCAATTTGAGTTCTTGAGGTTGGCCTATTCCTTTTCCTACCTGCACCTCTTTCTACCCCTATTTCTAATACCATTTTTTTCATCTATTCATTCGTATTCCTTCCCATTGTCATGAGTTTTCCTGGGGAAACGTGGGCAAATGTCCACTTACCCCAGATAGATGACCAAGGACAGACTGAATAAACAATTTCTCCCAAGATTAGCTTAATGAACCAGCAAGTTTATTGGGGTTACTTACCGCTGAAGAGTTGCTTTCAGGAGCATGGGTGACTCAAAGGTGCCTAGCTGCATCACTGAAAAGCATGAAAACTGCATCCCTAGCCCTACCATGCATACTAGCAGGCAGCTCACATGTCAGAGGGTTTCCTCTCCCAAAATTTTCTTACTGTTTGTATAACCTTGGGGGTCGTAAACCTTGTAAGTTTGAGAAGCTTCCTGAGACTTGTGAGTGTTATTTACTTCCCTGGATTTATGAACCTTACATAGCCTCTTTCCAAGATTCCAGGGACTCTGCTACACAACACCCACTGTTCGACAATGCATTGAAATAAGGACCAAGAGCACAGAGACAAATGCAATCACATTTAATGGGTTCTACTTGCTTACATAGTCCAGCAGGAAAAAAAAAATACACATGCAATCAGCTTACCTTTATCAGAAATTCTTTTTGTTTGGTTCTAAGAGCAAATGAAGTCAAAAATAAAATGTATTAATCACTGGGTTCAACTTTCATTATGTTATCTCATCCCCACTACTGCCATATGAAGTCAGAAAACCATGAGCTAGCATGTTGACGTGGTATATAAATGCTTAACGAAATTAAAGCTTTGTGGAATTTTGTCCCTGAGGTGTTCAAAAACAGACTAGACACCCATCTGTTATGAATACTGGAGTAAACGCCTAAGGGATGCTGGAGCCTTTGGCTCAATGAAGCTGTCAGCTTCTATTTTACTGTCCTGGATTTCTATGATCAGATGGAAATGGCCAAGAACTCCATCACACTATTCTCAAATAGTTTAAGCATAATATTTTTTAAAGGAAGAAACCAGTGTTTTACTATATCTTGTTACCTAAACTGCCATGCCATCCTCCCTGGGGTGATGGAGGTTCTTCTTGTGCCAGGGATCACATCCAACAGAATAGTTTTAGTTGGCTTGCCCAAGTTCCCTGTGGATGTCAGAGGCTTAAAACATCCTTTCATTCTCACTTCCAGTGTACAGTTGTATTGGTCACATTTATACTTAAGTTTAAATGGTGGGGTTAATGTCTGTTCATATACTTAAATATATCTATTCATATACTTAAATATATATCTGTGTGTGTATATACACACACAAACTGAATGATTTTTTTCTCAAACCACACACTCACATCAAACAAAATGTTAGAATCTGAAGAAATTCAGGGCTTGCTAGTACCCTGCATATGGAATTTTTAAAAAGAAAGGGTAATGTTATTAAAGGATGCCTTGAAAGTGTTTAGGATGTCTCAATGTTCCAGGCACAATTGTGTTTTAGCTTCCAGACTGCTGTGTCTCTAATGGAAAAATCTTTATTCATTTTTTTGCATCATGTTACTACTCACTCAGAAGTACTGTATCTGTGCAAAATCTATTACCCTCTTTGTTTATTATTTGTTGGCTTTGGGAGACAAATTTGGCACAGAATAAAACACATTGCTAATATAGAGCAGTGCACATGGATTTCCTAGATCCTAATTTCCTAGCATTACATTTGCTGTTACTTCACTGTTTTATTCTGAAACAAGCAGCATCCCTTCCACAAGTGTTTGATGCTCCAAGAATCACTGTGCAAAGAAAATTGTCCTCTATATAGTGGAAAAGTTTAATGATTCCAGAGGCCATGGGTGGTCACATGCAGAAAGGCAGTCTGGTGGCAATCTTGTTCATCCCACAGTTTGTTGTGGCTGAACAGGGGATCCATGACAGGCAGACTTTATAACTCATAAGCAAATCGAGACTATAGGTTTCTGAAATCAGTCACCTGAGACTCTTTTTCCAGAAGCAGTAAAAGAGGGATAAACAAATGACTGTCTAAGTGATGCTTATGCACAGGGATGATGGAGGGAGAGAATGACTTTTCTATTTTACTCCATGAACAGCCTCACTTCTTGGACTTCTCCCCTAACTATTTTCCTATGATGGAATGTGTATCCAGAGCCTTCACAGGTGTGTGAGACCATCTGATCTGAAAGTACATTTCATACGGAGTTGGGCTAGTTCAGAAAGCTAAGTACTGTGCAAAACAGAAACTGCTCAGGAAATCTGAAAGGGGTACTATTTGATCCAGTTTCTATAAACTTTAGAATAAGTGCAGTGAGGCCATGTTGTACAGCACATGTGTGCATGCCTATACATGTGGAGGCCAGAAATGGATGAGAATAAATGTCTTCCTCATCTAGCTCCACCTTATCATTTGAGATGAGGTTCTCCTTGAACCCAGAGCTCACTGATTGACTAGACTGGCTGGCCAGCAAGCTAAGTCATCTGCCTATCTCTTCCTGTTGCTCCACCCCCACCTCCTGAGCCAGCACTAGGACAAACCAGGTGGGTTCTGGGGATTCGAACTCAGGTCCTCATAATTCTGTGGCAAGCACTTTACTGACTGAGCCATCTCCCCATCCATATTTTAATGGAAGACACGTGTCATTAAAACTTTCAAAACATCAACAACATCAAGAGTAAACCTACGGAAGCTGTAGTGATGAAGTATCAATGGAAGTTCAATAACTAGAGCAATATTATGGTGTGTGTTCAAAACATGAACAACATCAAGAGTGAACCTACGGATGCTGTGGTGATGAAGTATCAATGGAAGTTCAATAACTAGAGCAATATTATGGTGTGTAAAGATGCTAATAATGAGGGATCTGTGCATTCACGGTACTGGAATCTACAAGAATTGAATACTTTCTGTTAAAGTTCACTCTAAATATGCACCTGTTCTAAAAATAAAATTCCTTAAAAAAATCAGAACACTATTCATGCACAGGGCTGCTAGTTCCCTAAAGGTGGGAGTCAATTTTCTCTATATTTATTCCTTAGAACAATTTCAAACATAGAGAAAGCATGGGCATATTTTGATGAATGGTGAATTTAAAAAAGAATGTATGTTCACATGTATATACATATAAACACACAGCCTTGTGATTGGTACTTAAATTTCAATCAGGGAGCAATATTTGTAAGGTCTCTGAGCACACAGTCATAGTAGTTCAGATGGGGGCAAGTCTGTTTTTGTTGGGAGCAAAACTTTGGTGGAAATAGATTGTGTGTGTGTGTGTACGTGTGTGTGTGTGTGTGTCTACACTAGTGTACCCATGAGTGTGTGCATTGGAGTGACAAAAAATCACTTCCTGGACAAGTGTGAGGCACACATGGGTTTCTAAATTTTCAGGAAACATCACAGATATAGAGATGGGACAGCATGAATTAAAGAAGGCTGGTTATGTATGTATGCTTCAGAATGCCTACCAGAAGTTGCTGTGATGAAAAGTCAAGTCCTTTCTCTACCCAGAACACCTAGATTTCCTCCTCTTCTCAGTATTGCTGGAACAACTTGCACTGCTGCCTTGGAAATGAATAATATCTGCCTTATGCTGCTAAAGGCAGAATAGTCTTCAAATTAGTGCCAGTGACCGTAACGCTGTCAGACTCTCCCTGCAAAGAATTTGATTCTGTGTGATGAACCCGGTAGGTTAAAGGAATACCAAGCTTTATTTAAGAAGTATACATGTGTATCATTCTACTTTTAACCAAGTTATTGGATTTGTTTTCCTTAACTATTTCATTTCACGTGATTCCAATTTTAAAAGCTTGAAAAAATGCTAGTCTATGATAGATTTCAGTTCAAATAGAAACTGCAACAGACTAATTATATTGTTTGTTGTTTCACACACCAGAATATTCTAGAAACATTGATTTAACATGTACCTTACTAAGAAGTTCCATCTCTGAAAATCACTGCACTGCTCTCTACTCTTTTGTTCCCAACAATGGTATTATTAGCTTTATTTTTCAGCTGGGAAAACTGAGATGAAGATTGACTCAGCTGGAAAGAGACCAAGTGTCGCATCCAGCAAGAGACCTAGTTTGTACTAATGTTAGAACGAACAGACACTTTGACAGCAGGAAATATGTTATCTTCTTAAAGAATCCCCCCCATTTCATTGCACTATGCTCCAAATTTAATTCACTTGAGCCAGCACCAAATAACCCCATATTCTCAGAAGGGAGCAAATCACACTGACCCAGACATCCACGATAAATGGTGATAAATGGATTGTTGAGCTGAATCTCTGTAAGAGTCATAAATACCAAGAAAACAGTAACTATGACTTAAAAATGGTCTAATTTGTTCATGCTGTGCTGATTTAATATAAAAGTTTCAGTAAATTTGTCAAACCAGTTGTACGACATACTACATAAAGGTCTAGAAAAGTGTAAGTTTAGAAGTCAAGCTTCCAAAGACATTTTTATTTTTGTGAGCATTCTAAGATCATGTCTAATTCTTTCTTGATTTATCAGTTATTTAATCAGATCATTGTTCTCTATATTGTGGTTAGTCATGAACAATTTTACGAAGTCATTGGCTACACAGATGCTTTAGTTTGTGAGGTGTAGACTGTACAGGTGCTAACCTCAAGGATGTTCTGTGTGAGTCCAGCTCCAATAAAACAATCTGTACAGCAGCACGAGTATCTGAGTATCTAAGGTTCTAAGGATGCCCTTTTCACTCCCCTAATACACAGCTCTGAACCACTGTGATTCACTTCTACATTACTATGTACTAGGAATTCTTCCAGGCCCTGTAATACAGTTCCACACATAGACAAACAGAATGTTTGAGTCACTACCTCCCATGAGGCTCATGTTCTCATTGGGAGGAAAGTAAAATGAATAAATAAAAATAAATAAGTAACTGCAGATGGTGAAAACAATGATTCGAATAAAATTAAAGTGGGAAACGGACTACGAGAACAGAGAGTGAAACGGAAAAGATGATGAGGACAATCGTATGGTGGGATTCCAACTGGGTGACCGGGTAAGTTCTATACAAGGCCAGAAAAGACACGGGACACCAGAGAGAACAGCAAGGCAAAGGCCCTGAGATGGGAGCCTCTTGTCATGATAGTGGAAAACAAAAAAGGCCACTGAGGTAACATGGAATACACACGTAGAGAAAGGGAACTGGGCAGCAGCATGTGCCATTGTCTCGGTTGTGGGTGCAATGTAATCAGCTTCTTCAAGCTCCTGCTCCTTGACTTTTCCACCATGAGCTATACCCTTGAACTGGGAGCTAAAAATAAACACTTTATCACATATGTTACTTTTGTTAGGGTGTTTTATCACAGTAACAGGAAAACAAGCTGAGACACCTCTGATGCAAACATACAATAAATGAGATGAGCCAATGGAGACACTCATAATCAAGCACTCTATTCTTTCATGTTGAACCCAGTCTTGACTTCAGATTTCTTGTCAGCAGAATGTTTCAGGAGGCTACCATTAATAAGAGTGCTGGTGATTCCAGCTGATTATTGCTATCAAGAGTCATACTACACATAAGTGTACTGGAGCTAAGTAGTACTCTTTAGATACATTTAACAAAGTGTATTCCTCTCCTTCTTAAAAAGGTTGCAATTAAACTGGGCATAATGGCACATGCTTTTAATTCCAACACTTGGGAGGCAGAGGCAGATGGATCTCTGTGAGATCGAGGCCAATGTGGTCTACATAGGGAGTGCCAGGCCAGCTAGGGCTACAGGGAGACCCTGTCTCAAAAAGGCAAAAAAAAAAAAAAAAGGTTGCAATCTTTATGCTACCAACTGCTTCATTATATTTCCTAATTATTTTACTTTTTCAATTATAAGATTGGAACATCTGGCCTAGGGATGCAGCTCAGTGGTAGAGTACTTGCACAATTCTATGAAAAGCACTTGGTTTGATTATTTTTTATTTAGATATATATGCTCTAAGCTGGAAATACTCACGCCTATGAAACTCCCCATGATCTTGATATGGGAAAAAGCCATCAGTCCCTATAGTTCCCCATGCTGTTTGTAAGCCACCTTCCTCTTCCTTTCACTCCAGCAATTTCTTTGCCCATTACTTTCCATCTCCTAACATAGATTAAATAATGTAAAATGTAGACTTCTAGTTTTCTTATACTTATCATACTTATTTTGAAATTATTCTGTATTGTGTTTACAGGTTAATTTTTTTCTTTTTATTGCTGAACAGTATTTAATATATGTATGTATAATCATTTGCTATTCATTTGTTGATCAGTCTTTCAGGGTGACTGTATCAGTAACCAATATCTTTGCCGACACTTGGTTTGATGAGTCTTATGTTTCACCATTTGCTCTCTGTAGGTAGTAAGGGAAAACTGCAGTTGCCTACTGGTGTTACAGGGAGAACAGAAGGGAGGATTAAGAGAAAGATGAAGAGTTAACACTAAGATGAAAAAGATGCCTGCAGGTATGTATGAAATAACCAAGCTAGACATGTAAGAAGAGCGTGAGGGCTCTGGGCCAGTGACAGCAGCCAGCTGCCCTCTCTCCCCGACACATTTGAGGGACATATATAAGGCATTGTTATCCTTTCTAATATTCTCCCTTCTAATGCAGCTAAAGTAACGTATTGCCTTGTAAGTAAGGATGTCCTCTAACAAGAAGTTTCCACCTAAGTGACCACTTCGGACAACCCCATAGACAAGGAGCTAAATATGAGGCATTCAAGAAAGACTACAAGTACATCTTCTGTTTATGAGAGGGCTAACTATCTTGCTTTGCAGTGCAACAAGCTGGTCATGTCAATGTGAGAACAGAGAGAGTCAGTATAACTAACAGCATGGTATAACAGCACTTGAGACGCTGCAAGGTTGGAGGAGAGAATGCTGGCCAAGTGACTTAATGGCTAGCAGATAGTCAAGGTCAATAACTAACAAACAGCAGAGTCAGAGATGAACAGAGAGGTCTTCAACCACTTCTAACTGGGTGGCAGTTAATGAGCAGTGCATGATCTCCCTGGTTGTGCCATGTAGACATGCATAGAGCATAGACTGTCCATTTGCGTGGCTCATGATAGCCCAGAGAACTAGCCAATCTCAAAAGAGATTACCCCAACTTTTATTCAGAGTCTGCCAGAGTCCTATGAAAACCCTAGCCAGTAGGTTCTCAGAGTAATATGGTTCCCTCTGGTTTTCAAAACTAGCTAGGCATTGTTTATCTCTTGCATTGTCTCACCCCTCCATCATGGTTTTCCCACTTAAGGTGCCCCCATTTCCCCCCTTCTCCCTTAATAATATCCTTGTCCTATGGTCCTACCTCTTTTGAGCTCCTTCTTTCCCTTTATCCCCTAGGTTCCTTGTATAAATGCAGCAGACTCAGAGTCTAACAGGGAAGTCTACCCAAGGTGTGTGCACAGCACTAAGGGAAAACCACGAAGGCTGCTGTGCAGTTTGTCTGATGGAAAATGTGCGAGGCTTCAAGGATGAGTAGATGAGTCCAGGTGTACTACCAGGATGAGCCGATGTATGTAGAATGCTAAAAGATCTAGCTGAGAATTTAAAATACGGTATAATCCAGAGATGAGAAAGTGGGTATAAAATTAATTAATTAATTAATTAATTAATTAATTAATTAAAAAAAAAACCTAGCCAAGGAAGTTCAACATCTTTCTTCTCCCTTGAAAATCCCTCCCAGTCTCAGGAGTTTCACGTTCCCTTCATTTCACTTTTCCTTAATTTCTCACTTTTCCTCAGCTCACGCTCCTGTAATTCTAATGATGCCTGCTTCCATTTGGCATCCTCCCAGGAGAGCCAAGCCTTTAGTTTCATTGGCATGGGACGAGGAACTCCGAGCTGCCGCCTCAGGTTGAGCATTGGTGGCCACTGAGCTTCAAGCACAATCGAGCTGAGAAAGGTCTCATAGTACTCGAAACCCTGCATCATTACAGGATCTCATAAGGTTTAGGATATTTTTCTGTGTTTTTGGAGGGGGTTGTTTTGGGACACAGGGGCTCCCTATACAGCATACACTGGCCTTGGACTCAGCATCTTCCTGCTTTTGCCTCTGAAGTGATAAGGTTCCGGGTGTGTGTTACAAACCACAGCTCTCGCTGAGGTTTTTCAATCTTCTTTTCCTTATGCATAAGGACGCCAAACATTTTTTCCTGGGCTCATTTGCCATTCGTATGTGTTCATCAGTGATGTGTCTGTTCAAATCACTTACCCTTTTTGTTATTTTCAGTTCTCTTTCTTTTTAAAAAAATTATTTGTTTATTTTATGCGCGTGATTGTTTCGCCTGCATGTATCTCATTGTAGCCATGTCATGCAAAGTCCACAGAGGTCGGAAGAGGGCATTGGATTCCTCAGGAACCAGGATTATGGACAGTTGTTAGCCGCCATGTGAGTGCTGAGAATCAAACCTGGGTCCTCTGGAAGAGCAGTCAGTGCTCTTAACTGCTGAGCCGTCTCTCCAGTCCCTAATTTGCTCCCTTATTATTGACTTGAATAATTTTACTTATGTGAGCTCCAGTGAAATTGTTATGCTTTTTGTGCCATATAATTTTTCTAAGACAATAGTTGCTAATATTGTTTCTTTTAAAAAATCTTATAGTTTTAACTATGTATTTATGCCTATGAGTCATCAAGTTATTGTTTATTTTTTCTGCTGTCTTCAAGATAGATCATCTTTTCTTCTGTAGAAGATGACCAGGATATTAATTCAACCGTGTATGTGTGTTCAATCCTGGGCATTATCTACTCTAGGTTTTCAATTAAAACATACTTTTATATCTTATGACATGTTTAAGTCTTCTTTCAGTTGTGAGTGCAGTGTTTGGATATAAGAAGCAGTTAAATAATTGTTTTATTGATCTATTAATTACGTCACCTATAATTTCAGTATTAGCTTTAACTTCTTAGATTTATTTTTATTAAGGTCCCATTTTCTGTTCTTTGCATATCTTATGGGGTTTTTTTAATGGATTCCGGATACAAAATTTCTCTTTTGTAAATTTATTTTTTATTGTTTTGTATTTTTATAAATATTCTTAATCTTTGCTTTACAATAAAGCTACTTGGTAATAGCTTGACCTTTTTAAGGTTTGCTTTAAGAAAGTGAGTCTGAGCCATACAACATGAAGGGGAAGACATCTTGCCAACTATTAAGGCAGTATAATTAAACATTCACATAATATTCCTTGAATAATGAGTTATTTTTCTAGACTCTGATCAGTGAGCACACATTATTCTTGGCCTTATGTAATTTCTAGGAATTGTTTCCCTTCTTCCTTTCCAGTAACTTCTCTCCAGCTCTGAGTAGTTTCTTCACTGATCATCACTGGGCAGAAGACTCCCAGAAGACCCCCTGGGTCTCTGCATCTGCCGCACCATACACCAACATTCAGTATTTCATCTCAGGGAGAACCATGGACTCAGCTCAGTCTGCATTCAACATCCCCGGCCTCTGTGGAATTGTTGGGGCAATCACTGAACTTACCTTGTTTCTCCTTTTTGTGGAGTCCTGGCTGGTATGTAATACCTGAAAACTGCTGCTAAATGTAACACACGTGCTTTTTAAGTTATTTCAGGTGGGAAAATCAATAAAGTTCTTGTTCCCCTAAGTTGGTCTGATACAATACTACATACGAATGTTTTAAATAAAATATAACATTTCTAAGTAGTAAATATGTGGTCAAATATTTTCCAAAAGAAGAAAAATACATATTTTGGCAGCTCAGCAACACTTAAGAGTCAGCATAAAGTCCATATTTACATAAAAGTGATTTGACTTTTCAGGAGAACTCCTCCCTACTACTTAAAATTTATAGATATTTTTAAAGTTCTAATTTTGTAATTAACTAAAATTAGAATGCCAAACATTAACTAATAACTGTAGAATTACCAGAAGATAATTTCCATATTTATTTTAGTTAATTAGCACATATCATTAGTGTGAAGTATTACCTCCACATTTATCAGAAAGCTAGTATGTATTAATTATGCAAGGCATAGAATTTAAGTAATTAATATGTATTCAATACTGGGTTCTGTGCAAAGAGTAGAGTACAGGGAGCATTAGTCAAGGCATTGCTAGGACACACAGTATCACGACAGGGTCTGCATCACTTTGCTAATAAAGCTTAGTTCTAATGTATCAATGAGCTTTGGCAATTTTCATTCATTTCTTAAAGTTGTATTTATTCAGCATCATGATCAGACTATTACATCTAGCAATCAACTACATGGGTAAACAAAGTCTACCTTAAAATCCTGTGTTGGAATGCTTTATACTTTCCAAAGAATTGAAACTAATTAGTCACAGATATAGTCCTGGAGTTCTCTGGCTCATACACATGAGTATTGTTTAAAAACCTGTTTTCTTTGAGGCATCTAGGCCCTGGCATCACTGTGCTTGGATGAATTCATAATCTACTATAAGCTGTAGCTTCCGTGTCATGTCTCTGTCTCTCCTCACCTGTGAAGCTTTGCTACCTGGCAGTAATTAGAATCTTCTGCCACTGCCACAGCTACTATTGCTGCTGGAACCACTTTGGTTACGTGGTTTAGGAAGCATTGGCATCCAATACAGCAAAGACCAGAGCTTCCGCCTCCAAAATCTCCTCTCCTCTTTGATCCAAAATTTGAAGATAGAGTATTGTAACTGCCAAATTATGGGAGCTTCCATCTTCAAAACTGCTCTATCATTACCAAATCCATTATAACCATCTCCACCACTGCCATATCCATCACCACGGCTGCCACCAAAGCCACCATTACCACTGAAGTTTCCTCGGCTATGAATGAAAGGCCATTCAAGGTGTATGGAAGAGTTATGGAACCAATGAGAGCTGTACCAAGAGACCAGGTAAACACATGGCTGTGAAAAAGACCTTCGTTGCCAGTAAAGAAGGCACTGAAGAAACATCATCTGTAAGATTATTTTGAACAGTGTAAGGAAATGAAGTGATTGAAATTATGATTGGAAAGAGGGGCTTTGTTTTGGTCACCTTTGATTAACAGGATTGAGACAAGTTGGATGCTGAATACTAATGCCAACCAGCGTGCTCATTGGAATGCCTTTATCAGGAGCCAAATTTGTTGCTTTGCTTTTGTTAAATTTCAGAAATCTTGATCCTCCAGCATGATGACTGTGAGGCAATCTACCCTGTGAGCTCATCTCCAAGGCCTGGGAAAGAATTCTTTCCATTTTCCCTACTCTACAGCCATTTTGACATTCATTTTTATCATTATGCCTTTATCTCTTGCATTACATAACACAGTTCTTGAGTGCAGGAGTCACTCAGTTTAGAAACCCAAAAAAGAACAAGGACATGCTAAATAAATGGAAAAATACAAACAATTAACATCAAAGAGATTGTGCTACATCCTAGATAGGATACTAAGTATATTACATAATGACTCATCTCCTATAACATACCAGAACTTGGTTACATGTGAAACAGCTCATTTGCATCAAGTGACAACATTTCCTGGAGATGGTATCTGACAGAACCCAAAAAAGAACAAGGACATGCTAAATAAATGGAAAAATACAAACAATTAACATCAAAGAGATTGTGCTACATCCTAGATAGGATACTAAGTATATTACATAATGACTCATCTCCTATAACATACCAGAACTTGGTTACATGTGAAACAGCTCATTTGCATCAAGTGACAACATTTCCTGGAGATGGTATCTGACAGCTGACAGAGAGTTTTTACAAGGCGGATCATCACTGCTTTTTATCACTATGAAGGCAAATTTTTACTGAGCAGTTTTTTTTATAGTTGGTTTTAATTAGACCATTCAAATAGAGACTTAAAGACCAAATCCTCTTACATTTTTTTTTTATTGTTACTGTTGTAGAAAGTTAGCAATGACAAAGAATCAATCAAGTCCTCTTATAACGTGTAAAAGGATTCACAGTAGGGTGCTCCTGAGTCCAGGAGTTAAGGCTAGATGGAAGACCTCTTGTCTGAAGTCGTCTTAGCACAAGGCTCTGCAGGGATGAAAAAGCAATAGGCCTGTTATGGAAGATGCCTTTGTGTTATCTGAATGCTACCTGGAGGGAAGGAGTGTAAATTGCCAGGTTACAAAAGCTTCTGAAATTGTTTGGTGGAAAGAACTGTACACAGCAACAGAACTGCTCTTTGTTCCTTTACAAGTAGCTTACAAAAACCTGTTTCTCACATGAAACAAAGAAATAGAAGAAATTAAGAATTATCTGAGTTCACAAATAATTTTCAAGAGCAAACAAAGTCTAAAATGTACGGAGTGGACTATGAAAGAGATGAGCATTATTTTGTTCTGTGATGAAGCAACAGAGAATTCCCTTTTGTGCTGGTTTTTGGAGGCAATGTCAATTCCAGTTACCTAGCTAAAGGATTAAATACAAAACAAATACAAAGTAACCAATGTGAAATATTGTCTCATTTTCTTATTTAATCCCTTACACATTCCTCTACCCTAAAAGTTTTAAAGAATTAAGGTGTGTAAAATTGTCTTGTTATTATGGAGATGATTTCATTATGGTGTAGTTTTAATGAGAGTGTTGGGATTTAATGTAATCCATGGCCTGACTATTGACCCCAGCTGTTATCAATAGTTGCTTGCCATACTCCTGATCAGTTGGAATCTTATAAGCTCCCCAGAAGGATTCATATCTGCCTGTCCCTCTAGAGCCTAGCTGTACCTGCCCATGCAGATGCCTGAGCCATGTTCATCTTTACTGCAACTGACCGTTGACCTGATGGTGAAAAACTACTCTGTAGTCTCCATGACATTTGATATAGCCTTTTGGTTATTTCACAAATATTTATTATGTGGAACTAATTAAACACTCAAAAACTATTATTTAGCAATTTAACATATGTTAAAAATAGTATAAAAAGAGCCAGGCATAGAGGTACACACCTTTGATCCCAGAACTCAGCAAACAGATCTCTGTGAGTTTGAGGCCAGCTTGGTCTACAAGTTCCAGGCCATCTGGGGGTACAGGGAGACATTGTTTCAAGAAAACAAACAA
>NW_008338999.1:5451724-5453997 GCF_000622305.1 Nannospalax galili
TATTTCTCAGCTCAAGGATAGACCACATGAAGAGAACATACTATAATATGAACATCACCATGACATGAGACAACTTGAAAAACCATAAAATAATAGAAATTATATGGGCATTTTATTTACACGGACATACAGAGCATTAAATAATTAAAAGAATTGGAAGGTATTTGTGAGTATGTGTTTCTCTCTGTGTGTGTGTATGTGTGTGTGTGTGTGTGTATGCACGCACACACATGAGCATATGCATGTGCTCAGGTGCACATGTGTGGATGCACATAGAGGCCAGTGGTGATGTTGGGTGTCTTCCTCAATTGCTCTCCACCTTTATTTTTTGAGACAGAGTCTTTCACTGAACCTGGAGCTCAATAATGTGACTGGATTAAATGTCTCCAGCAGGCCCCAGAGATCTTCTTGTCTCTGCCTCCCCAGTGCTGGGATTAATGAGCCGCTGCTCCAGTTTTTTATTTGGGTGCTGGGGATTCAGGTTCTCACTAGGTCATCTTCCCAGCCTTAAAGAGTTGTTTCAAGACACAGTATGACACTTTTCCAGAAGAACCTGGAATGGTGATCATAACAAAAAAAAAATGAACAGAAAACACTCTAACGTGAGTAAATATTGAAATATTTAAACATACAACAGTGAATGCACTAAAAATTCTTTCATTGGTATGAGGTGGAATCTTAATATTTCCAGTATTAGAATACTACCCAATATTGAAAATATTTCTTAACTTTTAAAAAGTTACTTCTGGGGCTGGAGAGATGGCTCAGTGGTTAAGAACACTGGCTGCTCTTGTGGAGGACCCAGGTTCAATTCCCAGCACCCACATGGTGGCTAACAACCATCTGTAACTCCAGTTCCAGGGGATCATACTTCCTCTTCTGACCTCTGTGGGCACTGAATGACATAGGTGCACTTACATGCAGGCAATATACTCATATCCATAAAATAAAAATAATAAGTAAAATATTTTAAAAAATAAATACATAAAATAAAAAAATTAATTCCCTGACCTTGAATGTTCTGAGTTATTCACACTTCTATTCCTTTTCCTACAAAATCATTGACTAAAGCAACACACTATATTGTCCCATCCTCTTTTGGGGGTGAGCATGAAGCCCGGAGCCTCATTCATGCTAGGCAAGCGCCTATAACCTGAGCTATAGCTCCAGGAACCCCCTGTTTTTGAGACAGGGCTCCATTAATTTGCCCTGACTGTCCTCGAACTTATTTTGTTCAAGGCCTTGAATTTGTAATTCTCCTGCCTCAGCCTCCCAAGTATTTGGGATTACAGGCCTGTACCACCAGATCTGGCTCATCATGCCATTTTTCTATAAAATGTTTATTAATAGCTCAGAATTTTACCACCACACCACAAACGTCCACCCATAACACCTCCTCTGTGTTCCTTCTGTGTGTCCATTCTTCAACAAGCTGCTCCTTTGGGAAGTTGTTGGCAAAGGCTTTCCCCTTCCTCCCTTTGCCAACTATAGGTTGTTTCCTATCCCCACTCCTGGAAGATTTACACCCTTTGCCCGCAAACAGCATTCTAAATTCTCAAGAAAAATCCAATTTAAATAGTTAAGATGTCAACTACTTTCTTTATATTTGCAGAACCCAGAACATCTGGTGACCTGTGAAATATTCCTCCTTACTCTTTGGTTCTGTGCATCAGCTAACACAGAACATGCAAATGGCTGTGATGTTTAATTTGCAGAAAAGTAATATGTCTGAAGGAAACACAGGAGCTATCCCCAAGAGGTCAAGTTCAATTTCTACATAACAACCAGAGAAAAACAAAAGGTCACACATGCTCTAAATGAAGAAGACCCTGCTCAAGCCTCCCTGCAACTGGTCTTTTTGTAGAGTACCTCCTTTCCCTTCCTATAAAAGCATTTAGCACCCCCGATAGAGTTTTGAGGGTGATAGTCTTTCCCCCATATTCCAACACAATGTCCATTGAGTAAACGTTAATATTACCATTTTTCTTCCAATACTGCTTTCAAGTAGTGAGCAGCTTAGACTTTATTTGATAACATCTGGTCACCAGCCTTCACGTAATGCTTACATACGCACATGCATACACACACACACACACACACACACTTTATTTTCATGATCTATTGTATATAATTACATGCCAGAAATACCCACCACTACTTTATTTATTTAAAAACCTCACCAATATGAGGGCACCTTAAGTGGGAAAACCATGATAGAGGGGGGAGACGATACAAGAGAGAAACAATGCCTAGCTAGTCACGAATCACGAATA
>NW_008338999.1:5454602-5483390 GCF_000622305.1 Nannospalax galili
TAGCGATGAGCATTATACAAAAGCTATTAAAACAATTATGAGAATAAATTCTATTGTCACTTAAGTATCTAAAGCTATTTTCCTCTGCGTTCTTCCAGAATGATTTGTTCTTATTCTTTACCTTAATTTGAGGGACTTCAAGAAGATACTTGTTTTTGTTTTTTTTCATGCAGAAGAATTCATTCCAAGGCAATTGACATTGAGACGTTTTCACATGCATTTCTAATTTCCCTATACATGACTATCACTGGTCACAGTCGGCTGTCTATCTGACGAGTGAGTTTGTAATCATGCTCAGATGCCAAGGAGCTCAGAAGGTCGGCGACTGTGACCAGTGATAATCACGTATATAGAGATTAGAAATACATGTGAAAATGCCTCAGTGTCAATTGCCTTGGAATGAATTCTTCTGTATGAAAAAAAAAAAACAAAACAAAACAAAACAAGTATCTTCTTGAAGTCCCTCAAATTAAGGTAAGGAATAAGAACAAATCATTCTGGAAGAACGCAAAGGAAAATAGCTTTAGATACTTAAGTGACAATTGAATTTATTCTTATAATTGTTTTAATAGCTTATGTATAATCTTCATCGCTATTATGAGATGCACTATGTATTTATCAAATCTGTAATCATTATGCCAAAAAATCTGAATTACTGTAATATTTTGTATATTGTTAAAACTGTAACTTTAATTGTAAAAAAAAAAATTTTTAATAAAAAAAACTCACCAATACATTTATTTCATTAAAAATAATATCTATAATGGTTCCTGATTTCTTTGAAATGAGAATTAAAATCATAAATGATGGAGCTGCATAGCCTGTCAGTTTTAAGACCTGTTCCTCTCTGGAGGGAACACTCAATTTTTTTCCCAATTTATTCCATTTTATTTCATTTTATTCCATTTTATTTCCATAACTGATCATTCCTTCCCTAGACTCTTTTTCAGCTGCTGAGACATGCTAGACTGATCCTTCTTCCCTTTTCCCCAAATTGATTCTACAAAGCCTTTAAGGAGACTGTCTTCATAAAGCCCCATAGTGTCCACTTTCACCTGGTAACTTTTCTTCCAATTTTTGTGTTCATATAAGTACACTGAAAATATTACCATAGAGTTATAAACAACTTGTTTATAAAGCAATTCTCAGTGTAAGGACAGGACTCACACTTGCTCTCAGAGTTTATCATTATGCTATGTTGGGTAGGATTTCAGTAATATTTATACACAGACCTAGAGAAATCAGAAAAGAAATTCCTTCTTCTGGCTTGTTCTCAATAAGATACAGACTTAGGTATAGGTATATTTCATAATATCAATTATAATTAACAATGAACACAAAAATGCCTGAGTGAAAACGTTTGAACAAAATAGTCAAATATGAAATAAAAATCATAAAACTAAAATCTCCATAAGCTTTGAGATATAGAAAATATTTCATTTTATTATAGAAATAAAAAGCATAAGGCTTTGACTTTCATTGTCATAACAGGGAAGATAAAAGCATATTTTGTCTTGTGCCTATTGCTATTTTTATTCTTCAGATAATTCGTCCTTCTAAATGTGTACAAGCAGGAGTCTGCTAAGTCATGAAGATCAATTAAGGGAGAGCAAACTGGATCACAGGGGATCCATCCCATAAACAGTTCTCCAGAGATTCTTTCAGTTCTTGTCAATGCTATAGAAATCGCTTTTTAAAATATTGGTGACAGGTACTTTGACTAATGTCAGGTGTTAGGGAAAGAGGAATTTACTGCTTGTTTGAATTTACTGCTTGAATTTACTTGTTTGAATTTACTGCTTGTAACCAATTAACTCAACTGGAGACACAGGCATCCGGAGATAGGGGCAAGCGCTACAGCCCCCGGAGCCTGACCTGTCTGATCTGTGTCATGTCATGTAGGCATGTCTGCTTACACACGATAACAGGGAGGGGTTGCACCAGGCACATACCACCCACCCTTCCCCGATTGAGACACCTGAAGGGAGTTGTAACATTTTTCTTGTTTTGAAGTTAATGGTTTGTGAAATGCCTGCTTTGAAACTATTGGTTGTATAAATGCGGGCTTTTGTGTAACGGTTGTGGGAGCCTATATAATCTTTACCTGAAATTGCCTCAGGGTCGATCGCTCTAACCAGACCTGCGTGTCTTGGAAGGACGGTCGGCCCCAGCTAGCTGGTTTAATAAAACTCTGCTTGATTTTTGCATCTCCATACTCGTGAATTTGTCCTCCTGAAGAGACCCACCGAGTCACGGACCCTAACACAGGAAGTTCTACAAAATGGTGCTGAAACAGAATGAGAGAGATGTGACTCCTGGTGGTGATAAATCCTAGGGTTATCAGTGACTATGGACATAGTTTGATCATAGAGAAATTTATAATGAATACCCAGATGCAATCTTCAAACTTATGCTCTATCAGCAATAGATCTGAGTCCCCACTTAAACCTGCATTAAATTTTTGTCTCTTATTCTTAATGACATTGATATTTGAATGCCATTAAATACTGGAAAGAAATTGAAAGGATGAGACTATCTAGGTACAAAAATAAGCTTTAAACAAACAAGGGAGACCACAGGAACAGAAGAAAATTTTCGCGTAAGCCCTTTGCTAAAATTAAAAATAAAAAAAAAAAAATTCTGCCATCCTTAACTGAGAAAAATAAAGACCAAAGGCTAAGAATTCAGATCCTGAATGCTACAAATTGAATAACTAATTCAGAACATGGAGGATACAAAGCCGAGGAACTCTTCCAGAAAACAGAAAAATTAGTGAAAAAAGGTATCAGAAAATCCTGAATCTGTGTGATGTATATTTTTATTTTACTTGTGTGTTTGTAAATGGAAGAGAGAAATATCTTTTCTAACTCATTCATGCTTGTGAAATCCAGCAACCAAACCATAAGAGCTACAGATAGAGAACTAAAAAAAAATTGAGTAAGCAATGATTTGAATAATTTGTATAAAATCCTCAGAACTGAAAGATATGGTCTCCAGAGTGCAAATACCATGTTCACCATTCCAGGACAATGAATAAAATATATCCAAACCAAGAAACGTGATCATAAAAGTTTATAGTACCAGTTCTACTAAATTCTTTAAAACTCCTTGATACTCAGAATGTCAGCAGAACTAAAGAACAATTTGCAAGATATGAGAATTAAATTATACTTCACAAATTATCAGTGGAGTTATCAGCCTAGAATCCTACATCCAGCCAATCCATTAATTACTTTAGGGCTTATTTTCCAGGTATCCTGTGGTGATCAGAATAATGAGGCTTCCTCAGATGTCTGCACATGTCCTAAGCCATGAAGGCTGTGAGCATGCTGCTTTAAATGGTAGGAGAAATGAAGATGGGAAGAAGTTTACCATCAAACTGGCCTTACAAAAGGGAGATTGTCCTAAATTAGTCAAGTGGGCCCAGTGTAGAACCAACTCCCACAAGTGGTCCTCTGACCTATATACATGCCATGACACTATTAACTCCAAGAAAAGCAGAAATTTAGAAAGCAGTTACAAAGCCATAGTTGAATAGAATCTATACGGTCAGAATACTAACAAAACATGGTACGTAGATTTTGCCAAAAGTTGCGATACATCTGTTATGGAGAATGGGAAGGAGGAAGAACATGAGTAGGGGAAGTAAAAGGAAAGTCTTTGCTGGCTGAAAAAATGGTGAGTAGATTGTACCTAAGTTTATATATCAATACACAGCTTTATACACATACTATAGGGAGACAGAAACAAATAATACTTTCAGGAGGGAAACAAAGAATTTACTGGTTGTAACTTATTGTTATCTTAAACACTTTTGACCTTCCAAACTATATTATTATAATATATTATTAAGTTAAAAATCTAAAATGAGTTTAAGAAATAAAATCATGGTGAGTTATATGTTAGAATATTAACAAAGAATTACCCTGAGTAGCAGCATTATAAGGAAAATTATGAGACTGTAGCTTGATCAGCAGACCTTGCCCATTTTCCTACAGTTAATGCCCCAAATATTCCATTCACTTGCTGGATTTGTTTTCTTAGCTCATGGGACTATAACATTTATGAAGAAAGCATTATGATGCATTTTCTTCCCTATGGTAGCCCTAGGGACTTGAACAATGCCTGCTACATGGAAGGCATTCACTAAATACAAACGAATATCCGAAAACTTTGAAATGTTCCTATATTTATTTTTAAATTTAATAAGCATTACTTTAAAATGCAAAATAATTAAATAATTTTCACAGAAATCCACCTGATGTTATTTTCTCTTAGCCAGAAAGCAAAGGGACTGCCTAGGAAGACAGAGGGAGAATGCAATGATGACCCACCTCGGAGGGCTGGTTTTGTTTTGTTTTGAGAAATCAGGGCAGCTGAAGCAAAGTACAAAGAATCGGAAAACAGCCCTGGGCCCTGCTGAAGCCCAGGAGCTAAACCAGAAAAAAAAATAAAAAAAAGGTACAGGAAGGAAACCAAAATATCAACTTATCGGCTTATACGCTGACCTATCTAATTAAGTGAAACCAGTTTAGGCTTGGACATACATGGGCATAAATCCCTTAGATAACAAAGCACTTAAGACGTTTTAAAGTGCCCAGAATCTACTCAAGGCCAGCTTGAATCTAGTTTCAAGAACAGACAATCACAGAAATAGACAGGTCCTCTGCTGATGGCTTTTGAGCATCACAAGCTCAAATTCTTGTGTGCAGAGTGTAAATGCACAACAAAGAAACTTGTGACCTGGAAAAAGGCGAACTGACACTTCTCAGCATCTAATCAGCAAACAGTTCCTCCTTTCCCTCTTCCTGTAAACTCTTCTGCTATCAACCCGTCATGGAGGAAAAACTGAGTGTATATCTCCTGGCTTCCCTGCCTGTACACCATAAACATAGGCTTTTCTTTTCGCAAAGAAAAAAATGCTGTCGTTTTGGCTTCTGTGCACTTTGGGCAGGAGGCGTCACTCAGTATCCAAGTTCAGACTGAATGGAGAAGGGGAGCTGGTCGGGAAAGAAGCACATGCCTGTTGTTTTCTTTCCTTAGCTGAGCATAGTTAATGGACTAATGGCTGTTATGAAAAATGTTTTTTCATCCAGTCTTTAGTTTTGTGAACTTGTGCACCAGTTAATATCACCTCAAGTAAGTGGATCATCTAGCAATCACAGTACATACATTAACATCTCTCAGAACACCATCTAATCTAATTTTAAAGCATCTAGCCACCATCAGGCCTGCTGTCTTCCAGTCCCAACTATTTTTTTTTCTGCGAATCACTATGTAGATTCCTGGATTTACTCTGAAGATAATTTAGCTATTGTCCCCAGATCACCCTAACAGGTTTTCTCTACTTGTTAGATTTCTCCCACAGGAAATTGTTTCCTAAACACCAAAACCGTTTCAGCTTAGAGAGCAAGGAGATTTGGTATCTCAGGTTGTCATCTATCCCGCCTCAATCCAATTCTCCTGCTTGTTCTAAACTTGGGGAATTTAAATGGCAAAATTTTTCACATCTTTGCTTCTTCTTGTCTACCCTACTCTCTCTAGGCCGCCCACCTGCTTTATATATGATCTAATTTTGTTTTCAAATTCTTCCTCCTACCACACCTTTGTTTTCCACTATATATATATATATATATGACTGGTAGATTTAGCATGAGAGCCATATTTGTTCACTCAACTAGAAACAATGGTCTACATTCTGTTCTTTGGCACTTAATCTTCAGGTAAATGATGCTGGTTCTAAAGCTGAAGTTCTTTTGTGCAAATACCAAAAATAACCCAGTTTAGCTAACATTTTAGTTTTGTTTTTGTTTTTGTTTTTTGAGACAGGTTCTTCGGATAGCCCCAGTTGTCCTGAAATTCACTAAGTAGATGAGGCTGGCCTTCATCTCACTAAGATCTGCCTGCCTATGACTCCAGAGTGCTGGGATTAAAGCCATGTGCCACCACATCTTACATTTCTTAATTTTTATTGGAGCTTTGCAAAACTTTGTTTCTTGTAAGAGCTTTGCACCTTAAAGTATTAAAATGTATTTAAGCAATCTAAAAGTTAAAATCCAAGGCCGGGTTTGGTAGCAGATGCCTTTAATCCCAGCACTCGGGAGGCAGAGGCAGGTGGATCTCTGTGAGTTCGAGGCCAGCCTGGTCTACATAGTAAGTTCCAGGACAGCTGGGGCTACAGGGAGATCCTGTCTCAAAAAGACCAACAATAACAACAACAACAACAAAAAGTTTAAAATCCAGGTGACTTCACTCTCCCTTCCTAATATCCTGGTATTTTTGCCTCTCACTTTGTAAGATTGCCCTGGGTCTTTTTCTAGGAATGACACAGTAATCAAATAAAAGGAAGACTCCAAGAAAGTAATTTCAATGTCTGAGCACCAAGCTATAAGCCTGTTAAAGAAATCATTGGAAGAAGCTATTACCAGTACAGTATGTCCACCTCAATTAAAATATTAATGTAATTAATATTAATGTAATTCACTATAACATAAGAATTGAATACATATTACAGTAAAAACATTATAGTTTGGGCTGGGCACATGTTTCCCTTGACTATTGTTAATGCACTATTGATATGTTACTTATGCATGCATGACCAAAAAGGACATTTAAGCAATGACTCACCCCACACATCACATCCTCCATGAGCACCAGATAGAAGCACATAATTGATATGTGTGTTAGGATGCATCCTAACTACCTGTTAACTCAATCTCCTTCCCATTCACGATGGACATAATAAGACTCACAGAAGAGTAACTAAAGCTCATGAAGGAGGGGAATGAAAGTGGAAGAAGCATTAGAAGCTGGTAGATCTGAAAGAAGGGAATGAGTGGAAGATCCCCAAATACTTGACAGGAAACCTCAGGCTTGCTGGCTCATTTAGGGTCAGGTGAAGTTATACTAATCAATCAAGCCAAGTCTACACTGTGACATTTTAGACTAAGACTAAGACGTGCTGGGTTATGGAAGAGAGACATGCTCAGTTATAGAAGAGCTTACAGAACAAGGAGTAGAGAGAGGCAGATAGAAGTAAATGTATTGGTGAGATTATAAACACATAACTCTGGATCTAAAAAGACATTGTGCCTGGTGCAAATATGACACCAGTGCTCATAACCACCTTAACCATAAAACAGTTTGGGTGTGACGAAGCCTATGCATTACAAGGTTTTATAGTTGAATCCTCAGTGTACAGAGATGAAGGCACAAGGAGCAGCTATTGAAGGGAATGACATTTGTATTTTTGAATAGTATTTCTTTATTTTTAAAAATGCACATTTTAAAGGTAAATTTCCAGAGTTTTCTTACCTCTACAAAGATGAAGCAGGGGAAAATTGTGTTGCTCCTAAACTCTTGGTCTTGATGATTTGGAAACATATTTTCCTGTTGGTATGAGGAAAGAATATAATGATGGTGAAATCCAGTTTGCACCTGCTATGGAGGCTTAATAAATTCTCAATATAAAGATAACTTTGTCTTTTACCAGGAATTATATCTTACATCCTATGTTACTGCCTGGAATGTCAGAATATCCATATCTTCCACATGGTTTTACATCTAGCATTCACAAGGATACTCCTTTTAAATAAGGCCTGTGGCTTGAGATATTATCAACTATTTCTATCTAAGTATAGTCAAATAACTGACACTTGACTACTTCTGTTAAAGAGATGCACTAAGTCAGGAGAGCAGAGCACCCACAGTTCTATCCCTGCCTCATCCACACTATCACACTATCAAGGGTTCCCTAGACAGCCTCTAACCAGTCAAGTTGCCAACAGCCCCTCCACATGTGCTCCTGTCTCTAAGAATATGGGGAAGGAAGAAGCAGTTCTGAAAACTGAGCCCAGCAGCAGCTTTTGCTCTAAGGCCTTCCACAGCATTACCACCACACTGTTTATAAATTTCAACATAAAATGTTCTTGATATAATATCATGGATCAGACATACATGGCAGGACAGTGAATCATTTTTCCAAAATGATCATGTAATGTTTTGGCTGTTTCTCATGACAAAACACAAGTAAACACTTTGACTTATTTTAGACAGCAAAGTAGGTAACAGGCAAACAAAACATAAACCCTTCCAAATTAGGTATTTATATAGAATTATGAAAGTGATCTATAATGATTAATTTTGTCAACTTGATAGAATTTAGAAATCACCAAGGAGACATACTTCTAGCCATATCTCCGAGGGCATTTTCAGAAATGAAGTGGAAAGCCCCACCCTGAATGTGGGTGATACATTTCACGTCCCAGAATGCTAGACCAAATAAAAAGGAGAAATGAGGAACTGAAGGAGTGGCTCAGCAGTTAAGAGCACTGGACGATCTTGAAGACGACCCGAGTTCAGTTCCCAGCACCCACATGGTGGAGAATATCCATCTATAACTCCAGTTCCAGGAGATCCAATGCCCTCTTTGGCTTTCATGAGCATTGTATACACATAGTGAGCTTACATACATGCACACAAAATAATTATACACACACAAAAAAATATCTAAAGAGAAAAAGGAGAACATGAACTAAGCACCAGCATCTTGCTCTCTGCTTCCTGTCTGCCAACGTGATGAGACCAGACACTTCACACTCCTGCCACTGTATCTTCACCATCATGATAGACCACACCCTCAAGACTTTGAGTAAGCCTTTCCTTAAGTTGTTATTTGCCAGCTATTTTGTCACAGCAATGAGAGAAATAAGTACCGCAATGTGTAAAAATAACTTAAAAAAAAACAGAAAAAAAAATCTAAATTCTCCTATAGATAAACTGAAATAGTAATGAAGTTCAATTTCTTTTTCCTATCATGCAGTATCATCCTTGACCCAAAAGCTATGGTGTTCTAAGTCCCACTTCTGTAAGTATTTGAGGTCAGACTCCTGATGAAGGGAGCAAACTGCCATGCTGTTCCCAGAGTTCAGTAGTGTCCAGCACACTGCTTTAGGGATAGGTGTAAATAATTTTTGAAAATTTAGTTGTCAGGAGGTCTTGGATCAATTATTGGCATCTAAAGATCATCACCAGGTATAGTACAGATACTGCCAGATACTGCAGTGCTCTGGACAGCTTTACACACAAGGGAGAATTTGTTTTGGCTCCCTGTTCTACTTGTAATGTCCCCTGGGTATACGTGAGAGTTCTGATTATAAAATGTACAAGAAATTACATGAAAGCCCCAATAATTTGAGATAAGGTAATTATGGGTAGAGAACTTTAGATGGAATAAAGACATTGCTTCACAATTATGAAACTTACTTACATGGAGCATTCTGTTCACCAAAGATCACTTTCCCATCCTATACATCATTTAAAAGTTTTCATAGATTGGTACATTAATATAGTTACTGAAAAAGCAAAAATGTTGATGGAATATCTGAAACCTTAAATCTTTAGTATTATATTGGCTGCAATAAATGCACAAACGTGTAATTCAAATTAGTCTATACAATGCCATATATTGTTTTAAGGCTATCAAAGGATTTAGAATCAAGTAAAATGTAATTTAGCGATAATTTCATGAATGAAATTTATTTTGAAACATTTTTTGTTATTTCTGTGTGTGATAATTAGTTAACTATAATGAGGATGGATTTCCCTGGGTCCTATTGGCTGGAATGCTTGGAGAGTGGCAGGTGTCTATGGCTGCATCACTTACAACTGAAGCAAGAATCAATTTCCTTGTCAGTACCACAAGAGAAAGCCACCTTCTCATTCCTGAAAGGCAAGGCAGGCAACGACAGCTTTAATGAGGGCTGAAGGCTTGTGGAAGAGGTGGAACGGTTTCTGAACTTCCTTGATAAGAACTATGCTCTTGGAGAAAAGCATAGTTGATTATGAATACATCTTGCTATAAACAATGAATCTTAATCGGCAGTGATGAAAAATGAATAAAATGAAATGATCCGCTGAAATGTAAGAAGAAGAGAGGAGGAAACCTGGTACCAGTCTAGGGTATCTAGGTTCTTGCTTCAATTGTAAGTGATGCAGCCCTCAGACAAATACTACTCCGCAAGTGTTTCAGTCAGTGGGACCCAGGGCATCCATCCTCAAGCTCCTCTCCCTCCCTTCTCTCCAAACAATATATATGAGACTTAAAATCTATAATGAATGAGTTGAAAAAGGAACTGTGTTTTACTAAAACAGAGGTAATGAAATACTTAATGCTACAAGATTATACTGAAAATACCACTTTAAATATTTTAGGGGTCTTGTTATAAGGCACTAGAGCCTGGTTTAAAATGAAGACATCACTCTTCAGTACTTAATGATCTGTCTAGATCTAGAATAAAGGTAAGGATGTGCTTTTGATACATTTTGTGTATTTATTTGTTGTACTGTTTAGAAAACTGATACATTTTGCTCTTAAAAAAGCTTTATGTTCAAGTTAACAATTTGAGTCTTGAAAAAAGTCAGAGGATAAACAGAACTGCAGCACCCTGACAATGAATAAGCTAAGCATGAAAGAAATGTCTGTGTTGTGTGACACATGTACTGATTTACACTAGAAATGCTTGCTCTTTTACTCTTTTAAATAAACCAAGACAAATATCTATCTGCATGTCTGATTTTACCAAAGTACTTTTCAGAAATGTTTCATGTTTATCTAACTTATTTACTGCTTTATTTTATAAACGTACAGGTTAACATTGAAATGACACTGCATGAATATTTGATCAGTGCTGGAACTCGAACCTACGGCCTACCTCTGAGTTTTATCACCCAGTAGTCCTTCCAGCTGAACTTCAATCGCTATTTAAGTGTGATTTAATTGAATTCAAACATTACTTGATATAACCTAGGTATAGTATTTCGGACACATCTACACATTCTTCGAAGCTCATCTTTTCAATAAGCAAAGGCCCTCTTAACAAGGTCACGGATTAATCACTCACTTCTAATAAAAGGAATATAGCAGAGGTAGTGCTATGGAGCCAGGTCATAAAAGCACTGGGAATTTCTGCCTTTGTACACCTTTACTCTTAGATTACTGGTTCTAGAGCAAGTTAAATCCCTTGCTACCATGATGATGGAAACTGGGTCTCATGTCACAGCCAGCGAGGAACTGGGGTCTCCTGAAAACAGCCATGTAATGAAGCATCTTGAAGTGGTATCCCATACCAACATCCAAACCTTCAGATGACTGCAGCTCCTGTCAGTCCTGACAGCAAGAATATGAGAGACCGTGAGCTGAATCATTCAGCTAAACCACTGCCCAGCTGTAGCCCACATATCAATGAGATCATTAACTGTATGATATTGAGCCACCAGATCTTGGAGTAACTTTTTACAGACTAATAGACTACTATTAAGTATGAACTGTGTGATTCATTGGCATGACAGAAAATAAAAATGAGAATGAAAGTGTTTTTTTATTTGCTTTTGTTTTTGTTCAGAAATACCCATTCTGGGGAGAATATCTAAAAGTAAATATCAACTTAGTGGAGCAAATTCGTAGAAAACATAATCTTAGAAGTGGTTACTGACTGGGCATGGTGATGCAGGTCTGTAATCCCAGTACTTGGAAGCAGAAGGCATATCAGGAGTTCAAGGTTTTCTTTGGCAAAAGAAAATTCAATGCCATTCTGGCCACATGAAACCCTGCCTCAAAAAAGGATTTACTATGTCCTACTATTAGCTACAATCCAATCTCCAGTTCACTTCTCAATAAATATTTTGCCACATCTTCCTGCCCTTTGTAATTAAGTTTCATATTGGTATCGTGGAGGACACAGCTGGCTGACAAATGTACTGATTTGGTGTGAGGTCAGATGACAAACAGTGTGAGGCTAAATCTCTAATGGAAGAGTGCAAAGGAGAGGAAAAGAGGGCATCGATGTGAACTGTGACAGTCACTGAAAACTACATGTTTATAGGTCAGAGAAGCTGGATATTAGAAATTTTGTGTATTCTAACACACAAATCATTAAAGACCAATCCTCTTTGACTATATAGCATTTGAAGAAATTTGAATGACCAGTCATTACTACCTCCCAAAATAACAACTGAATCAAGAAAGACAAGAACAAAAGCAAAAGGAAGGAGTTTGATTGACCCCATTGCTCACAGCAGGCATAGTTTTTGATGACAGTTCGATTTCTGGCTTAGTGACTTTGTGATTGTGACTTAGCTTCACGATCCCTACTTTTTTTTCCATCTAATTCATTCATTTAATAATACTGTGATGATTAATTTTGATTGTCAACTTGATGAGACTTTCAATCACCTAGGAAACAAATCTCTGATCATTGATCATATGTGAGGACACTTCCAGAGAGTTTTAACAGAGGTTGGAAGACCTACTCTGAATGTAGGCAGCACCATTCCATGGGCTGGGGTCCCGAACTGAAATAAAAAATGAGAAAGTAGGTTGAGCACCAGCATTCATCTGTGTGCTTTCTGACGGTGGATGCAATGTGACCGGTGGCCTCACACTCTGCTGCCCTGCTTTTCCCACCATGATTAACTGTAGCTTCAAACTGTGAGTCAGAATGACCCCTTCCTTCCTTAAGTTGCTTTTGTCAGATATTTTGTCACAGCAATGAGAAAAGTGACTAATATATTTATCTGCCACATACATTCTTGTGGGACTCAAATTATCTGCCACATACATTCTTTTGGGACTCAAATGAAATATTGTATCTTAAGAAGACCTTTGTCAACATCTACTCCAAACCCCAGTGAAAGAACTGAGCTATAACCTTTTGTCTACTGAAATTACGTTTGAAATCTCTGTAATATGAAAAAGGACACTGTATTTCCTAGGTGTCATGGGCTGGATAGTGTATCCGCCAAATACATGTGTTGAAATTTAAACGCCACTGCATCAGATTGGCATATTGGTTATTTGGAGACAGGGCCTTTAAAGAGGAAATTAAGGTGAAATGAAGCTATTCCTGTAGGCTCTAACCCAACCTGTCTAGTGTCCTTATGTGAAGAAATTAGAAGACAGAATCACATAACGAAGACCATCCATAATCAAGAAACGGGTCTTTGGAAGAAATCAATCCCACAGCCACTTTGGTTTCAGACATCTAGCTTCTAGAATTGTAGGAAAAGATATTTCTATTGTTTAAGCCATCCAGTCTGTGGTTCTTTGTTACAGCAGTTTTAGTAACAAATACACTAGAAAATAGCTACCAAGATGTAATCTCTCACTGGTATTTCAGTTTTTTCTTAGGTAATGAACTTTGATTCAATTCATTAATTGCATCACCTGGATTGTAAGCAAAGTCATGATGTCTCCTGTCTACTGTCCACACACCGTAACTCTCATAGGAAATCGGTCTGTTAATGCATGTGCTATTTTAACTCCTCCTGTGAGCTTTCATGCTCTAATCTGTAAGAAGAATCATTAAACCTTGGAGAAAAACCTCAGACAACAAACCACTTTTGAGGAATGAAAAAAATCTCAACAAATGTAATATAAATTCAGTTATGGGTGTATTGCATGAGAAATTAGCATCAAATAAAGAGCAGACTGGGGATGACCCAAAGGAAGAGGGTGCAGTGAGAATTTTATTTATTAATAAACCCTACTGTGGCAGCAAGAATACATCCACTATAAGTCAATGGTGGATGGTCATACACCAAACATCTATTCACTTAATTGTAGTGCTACTCAGTACAGACAGATTTCTGAGTGTATACCATGTATTGAATTATCTCATACATCCTAATATAGGGGATATATTGTTTGCTATTTAATTGCGTAGATTTGGGGTCAGCTGGTAAATGTGTGAAGGTGTTTGTGAAAAAAGGTTGTTGAAGGGAGGTCTTCAGAACCACTAATGGCCATACAATTTGGGAAAAGTTTCCTCATGTTATGTGTCCCCCTACTCAGGGGAAATTTATTTTTTGCATGGAAAGTAATATACGTAGAAAATTTTACTTAATTTGCCTACGGCTTTACTGTGACAAATTTAAATTCCAGAGTCATTTTCCTTATGAGCACAAATGGAATTCTAATTAACGTTACTATTACTCTCAGAAAAAATATGAGGAGGGTAAATATGGTGATTTTTCTATCTTTCAAACCAAATAATGCATCACATTAGAATGATTTAGAAAAGATCAGAAATTTAGCTTAATTTCACCTCATCATTAGTACAAAAACAGTAATATTGGACTGGACATTATTGCGACTTTTGTATTATTATTGGGTTCCTGAAAGTATATGAACATCAACAGGAAATATACTTTCAAGAAAATTTAATGTAATTGTATTGTATCAGTGGTACACTATTATTGCCCAAGATTCCCATTCCTACATTTTATTAGCAGTTGTATAATTGATTTTCATTCATTGTTCTCCGTGCCTCAAATACTGCATAAACATGGACAAGGCGACCATAAGAAAACCACTGCATTGACTATTGATTGCAATCTCTATTAAAAATTTTCACAAAATCGTTGAACTCTTCAACAGCTCTAATAACTCTGCATGCTCTAGAGTACTATCGTAATGTGTCTTTTCATGATGACTATTACCTTCTTAGCCCTTGGCAGTAATTTAACTGTTAGTTCATAGGCTGAGAGAAAAAAAGAAAAATAAAGAACTCCTGTTCATAAAACTCCTATCTTGATGTTTAAATCAAAAAGTCTCTGAGCCGATTTAAAGAACTGGCAAGTGATTCTTCCGCGTGGGATGAGGAAGACTCACATAGCATGCTCATGTTATGGTTTCACAGTCTTTAAGACCACCCCAGGAAAAGGCAATTCCCTTATTGCTCTATTGACTTGAAAACAGAGTCATTTAGAATATGTTTTAGCTCCAGTATTTTCTGACTAAAACTGCAGTAGCTTAAACAAAACAAACAAACAACAACAAAAAAAAAACCACTGTATAACCTACTCTTTTAATAGCCAGGTTAAGTGGCCTAGGAGGGCTGATAAGGACCGTGTCAGGTCCGAAGATGAAGACTCCTTCTGTCCTGGTTCTTTATCACCCTATCTTATCTCTATCGTCTCTAGTACACTATGTTCATTTTCGCTGTGTTTGCTTTGGGAGGAGGAGAAGGAAAAGATTAATAGGGCATTCTTTCCTTTTAAGGAAATTTGCACATTACTTCCAGATTGGCCTGAGCATAATCAAGAGGCCAGAGCTAGCTGTGTGGGAGGCTGGTAAACGTGCCCCACAGAAGCTTCTATTTAGAGATGGAAGAAATCAAAGGGGTGAGTAATCTCTGCTGCTGGAAAGAATAGATGGATTTGTTTTTCTTCCACAAATCCTAGCTCAGAATCCCCAAATTCGTCAAACACGATATTGAACGCTGACGCTGTTCTTCAGGCTTAACAATCCAGTCTGAAAAGACTGGTGGCGTGACTGATCCCCAGCAGCGCACACACAAAGGGGGATGCTCTCCATTGAATGAGAAAGTCCAAGTTTCAGGGGCTGCTTTCAGGGGCTGGTGAGATGGCTCAGCAGTTAAGAGCACTGACTGCTCTTGCAGAGGACCCAGGTTCAATTCCCAGCACCCACACGGCGGCTACAAACCTTCCTTAACTCCAGCTCCAGGGGAATCCGACGCCCTCTTCTGACCTATGCGGTATTGCATGACACGGGTGCACTTACATACATGCAGGCAATACACACATATACATAAAATAAAAATAATAAATAAAATATCTGCGGCCACACAAATGCTGTCCCAGCATTTTCTGTGGGGCAGTAGCAAAAAAGAAAAAAAAAAATGGTGACATAGACCACATCACTTTGTAGAGAAAAAAAAAAAAAAAGATGATGTGGGTTGTTACTGATCATTTTAGCTTTCTTTTGGTCTAAACTGAACTAGTCCCAATTTCTGTGGTAATATATTAATGATAGTTTCCTGAATTTAACATTATAAATCAAGTTTTAATTTCCATGATTCAAAATAATACTTTATTTTTTCTGAATGTTAAAGTATTTAATTCTTTATATGCATAAGTGTAACGAAGTAAGTAAAAATGCTGCCTAACTTTATTATCCAAAGGTCATGTCTGTTAGCATCGGGTACCTAAGTCCATCTCATGCCTTACGTTAAGCATACTTTATTAGGCAATTGTGATGTCACTCGGGGCTATAAGGGAGACTCTTTCTACAATGGCTTGAGATCTTCTAAACTTAGAGACACAACTTCTTTGGTTGTGTTTTCTGGGCATTTTGTCATAGACTTACCCCTTTCTCATGGCTATGTGTCACCTTGGTTTGAGATTATTGAAAGCTATTATGACCTTGCTTCTGTGCTTCTGATAGCTTCAATATATAAATTAAAATCTGCAGAAAGATTTGCTTTCTCCCAACATTCTGATTCATAGTTAAAGGACCCTGTAATGTGACAACTTTTTGCTAGTCTGCTCACCTGCTGGCTGAGATGCAGTCTGTATATAGCACCGGACTCTAGCATACTTGTAAAGAACAGGGAATTTGATTCCCCAATTTTTAGTAGAAAAATCAATTCTTTACTGAGGACATCACTGAAATTATCTCCATGCAGCCGAGGTGACTTCGCTGAGGAAGATGCTATAGAGAATTTTAGTGCTTGATCATGTGTAAATACTATTTTACTAATATTGGAAAAATTTTTCAATCAGACAAGTGTCATTGTCCTTTATCACCATTGTTGAAAGAAATACATTGTTTTTCTGTGCCTTAGTTCTCTGTAGATAGTCAATTGTATTCTCTTCTAAAATGCTTTCATAAGCTTTTAAGATAACTCTTTATTCCTAGTTTCAAAAGAACTGTGAGGCTAAGTGTGAGTCTTTTTAAAAACACATTTATTATGCCTTCTCATGGGTAGATGCATTTTCCTTATCTCTAATAACTGCTTCATATTATTCTGTGACCAATATCTCTCCTGTGTTATCTCTGGTCTTCTGAACATTTTTAATATGTGTCTGTTCTCCTTATATGATTTTCCACGTCCCATAACTCTCTATTTATCATCTTTTGTCTTCATGCTATGAATTCTGGAATCTTTTCTTTAATTCCATTCAATATTTTTGTATAGTAGAAATATTATATTAAAACACCTGGTGTAAAAATCATGACATTATTTCCTATCTACACAGACATTGAGAATTAGACATTTAACTGCCCAAAGAAACATTAATTTGTTCCCAACCAGTCCTCAGTGATTATCTACCACAGCTATAGAAAATCACAGTGAGAATTAGCTGAGACCCAATCCCCCTGCATTATGATAATTTAGATTTTAATAAATGATTACCAAGTGACTATAAGCAGACTAAAATAACTGAATAACAGAGTAGTTAAATACCAGTGACATGAAAATCACAGTTAATGTCATAAACACCGGAACTGAGGCTTCAAAAAGACAAGTCAGATACTGAGGGAAAAACTGATGTCCCCTTCTGAGATACAGAAATAACAAAAGATTGGAGATAAAATAGATCCATGCATCTGAAAATGGAGAGCTACAACATTTATTAAAGATTTTTTTCAAAGGAGAAATGGATTAAAGTTCAAGACCCAAATCTCCTATTTTAGAAGTAATTTTCCTAAGAGCTGCTACAGAAATAAGGCCAGTGCTGCTGCTTCTTGAAGGGAAAATGCAGCTATTATTGTTATTCTGGCTTTCTTCCATCATCTGTTCTATAGTTTTTTTCCAAGTGTGAAATTGAGATGAGGGAGGATCTGGGACCACTGCACAGGGAGGCCCTGGGTAAGAAGCCCAGAGCAGCTCACCCAATAGAGTGGGGCTGCTGTTCTCTTTCCCCACTGTTGTATGAGCCATGCATTCCACTTTCCTTGTTATTGGAGCAGTCAGATGGAAGGCTTGGGGACAGCAAAGCAGGCCACTGACTCATCATAAGTCTGTGCCAGTGGATGCAAAAAGATTTTCCAGTTGAAGTTCTCCTCAGAGAGCTAAGACTACAGAATTCAAATTTAAGGTGTTAGAGTGGTTTACATTTATTTATGTATATACACATGTGTATGTGTGTGCCTGTATGTGTGTGCATATGTAGGTAGGTGTATGATGTGGGTGCCTGCGGAAGCCAGAAGAGGCTGTCAGATCCTCTGGAGTTGGAATAACAGGCAGGTATGAGATGTTTAATGCGGGTACTGAGAACTGAACTCAGGTCCTCAAGAGCAACAAAAGCTCTCAATTTCAGAAGACTGACTTCTAAAGCCATGAAGTTTGAGGCACGTTTTTATTATTTCACTTGTATTGCTCTTAATCATTGTTTAAGTGGAAATCACATTCTTTCTGTACTAACTCTTCTTTATCTCCTCACTGGGATATTGATTAGTTCCACCATTCCCTCCCTCTGGGTCTTTAACATCCACGGCTGGCGTCAAGGATTATGTATAATCACTCAGATACCTTCAGGAGGGAAAAAAAGTACAGCATCTTTTCAAAGTCTTCTCAGTCCAGTCTTGCAGAGGACACAATTGACTTTTTTGCTTTATTTAATTCTAGAGAAGAGAGCTTTCTCAAATGTTCAATCAGATCCAATTTGAGAACAAAAGGACTGTGCAACAGAGAAAATACACAAGCCACAGGAATCCTGTGAGATCAGCACATCTGTGATACTTTGTCTTCAAGTGGAAGTTCCAAAGGCGATACACTGATAAGAAAAAGAGCAGAAGAAAAATGAGGAAGAACCCAATAGAGGGATGCTTTTGGGAGCCCTTGTCAAGAAGCTTCAATGGACTCTCAGATGAACATTTGAAAAGTGCCCTGTTCTGACTTTTTTCTAGTTCCCTGTCTAGAACTTGTAATGCTAATTACTCTTGCCTTTACTTCTCCTTCACATCTCCCATTCATGATTCAAGGACTTTCTTCTTCCCTTAGAGACAAGACTTATGCATTTTGGGAGTCTTTTAGATAGACCCACTGAAGGGGTACTCCAATTGCCTCACCCTACATCCCTGTTCACCATGGAAGAGGCTAGAGCAGTTGGTGTCCCATTCCCTATTGGCAATTTGGGTAACCCCTTCAGAGAATGGTGTGATAAGAACAGGAGGTAGGAATTGGCTAGGTAGTTAGGGTAAAAAGACCCCAAAGAAATGTCACCAGTTTCTTGGCTAAAAGTCAAAATGTCCTTGGGCCTGTTAGCAACATACTCTGTTCAAAGGCTATTTGGGAGCTTGTCTAATTCTTAAAAAAAATTAGGGTTACCTCTTCAGAGGGGGGAATGTTGGAGGGGAGGGAGTGGGCATGGATTTGACCAAACACCTTATATACATGTATGAAATTCTCAATAAAATTTAAAAAAAAAAAAGAAAGAAAAAGAGCTGAATTAAGTAAAAGAAGAAAAGATTGTAAAGTTACCCACCTGCTTTACTTCAGTGTTGGGTAAGCATGTCCTCCAAGAGAACTGAACCCCAAGAGACTCTGTAAGCAGAGGGGGAGGGTCTAAGGACAGATGCTGAGGAAGCTGGGAAGTGATGGAAAGTCGCCATCTTAGTGGAGCCCTGGGGGGTGCTGGGGGACAACTGGCAGAGCCCCCCCTTCCCCAAATAGCATACACTTTGTTGGCAAGCCCAAATAAATATTCTTATTTCCCAAACTGTAACTTAGAGGGACATTGATTGTGTTGGTCTTATCATCCATAGGTGTTAGGACTGCATGCAGGTCTCCCAGGGGAGAATTTGGTACTACGCATGAACTTTGTTCACCTAAAGGTCAGTTAACTGTAATAAAGTTGTTATTACAGTTATATTCGTTTTACAGGTAAAGGGAGTGTGTTTCAGAGTAACTGGCCTAAAGCCAAATGGCTAGAATTTGAGAGTGCTTTGTGGTCTATACTTTCAGAACACACTTATATTTCCTTTTGTAGGAAGGAATCCAAACACACACAGTGAAAATGGTTTGTTTGTTCTGAGTTAATCTTCAATTTAGATGTCATCCAAAAGAGGGTCTCTGAAGGTGTGCAAAACTCAGTGGTCTTGGTGTTTACATGTCCTTCCCCTGCGACACACACACACACACACACACACACACACACAAACACAAACACACACGGAGAAGGTGTAAAGGAGACATGCACTAATATCATAAATCTTAGAGACAAGACCAACCTGACCAGACGGCAAGAGTAAACTTTGGAATGATTGGCTGCCTTTGTTTCCTTTCCCTATATAATCTGCTGGATGAAGATAAGACAGAAAACTGATCTTGGGGATGCTTAATCCATTGTGTTCTGAGACTACTGGTTCTCTGAATAAAACATCGTTTAAAGATTCAATTCCTGTTTCCTGCCTTTGTGATGAGCAACATGGGCCACATATAATATGGTGAATTTCAAATCCCGTCTATGTGTGACTAGATCATCCTATCTCGCAACTCAATACAATTTGGTAGGTACTGAATGCAAGCATACCCAGAGAACTTCTATGCCAAAGAGGCCAGGAAATCTAAGTCATGACACAGTCATCAAACTCAGTAACAAACATTACATACTCAAGCTGTATTTTCATTTTCATTTTTTTAAAAATTTTTATTATTTTAATTTTATGAGTATGTGTGCATTTCCTGCATGTAGGTAAGTGCACCCATGTTGTGCAATGCCCACAGAGGTCACAAGAGAGCTTTGGATTCCCATGGAACTGGAGTTAAGGATGGTTTTTAGCTGCCATGTATGTGCTGGGATTTGAATACAGGTCTTCTGCAAGAACAGTCAGTGTTCTTAACCGATGAGCCATCTCTCCATCCTCTGTATTTTCATTTTCAAAGTAGTGACTGCCACCAATATCTTAGCAAGAAGGAAATGCGATTTAAAAAAAAAAAAAAGATGCAGGGAGAGGCTGGAGAGATGGCTCAGCGCAGCGGTTAAGAGCACTGACTGCTCTTGCAGAGAACCCAGGTTCGATTCCCAGCACCCACATGGCGGCTACAAACCGTCCTTAACTCTAGTTCCAGGGGAATCCGAAGCTCTCTTCACCCACTCAATAAGCCCTTTCAATCTTCTAGGTGTGGACACTGACATAAAACCCAATGCTTATCTGTGGTTCCCTGGTATGGAATGAGAGTGTTTACAAAATCATTTCCTTCCTTTAAGGATCAACACAATGAACCACTGTCTGATGTCCTTGTTAGGGAAGGTCATCAGCTTTTTTGATTGTTCTCTTATTGTAATTATTTGTTCCTATACCTTGGTTCCTTATCAAACTTAATTAAGCTTCCACAACTTCCATTCATATCTCATTCCTGTTGAAACAAACATGGTAAAAACAATAATCATGTTTGCTTCCATAGAATACAATAGTTGCACACAAAAGACTTACAAAATTTAATTTTAAAATTATTTTAAGGTCTTTGGCTTAGAAGTTTCATTAAGTACAATAGCAATCATGTCCACAGTCCACATAGTAAGTGTTCCAAAAGCATTGGTTGAAATAAATGGAGCAAACAAAAACTTCATTTTATTTTTTCCTTTTTGCAATCTATGTTTTATGTTTGAGTCTTCAGAACTCAACCTCTTCCAAACTCTGCTCTGGCAAAACCCTCACAGCTATTTATTTATCTCCTTAACATTCCTTGATAGTCAACTCAGTGGATAAGTGACATTAATATTTATCAGGCATCTACTAACCTCAGGCACTGAGCCAAGTAATTTTCAGATGGTATATTTAAATCCACATGAAATTCCTTCTTTTTGGAAAGGACAAAATAGTGACTAAGAATGGTAAAGGTAAGATTTTTCTCAGGATGTAGAAAATCACAAATCATCATTGCTTCCAAAAGAAAAACTTAAAAAAAAAAAAAGACTACAAAAAATTTAGGATAAGTTTTGGAGTTCTCCTAACACCTTCTAGGAGAGACAGCTTCCCGTGCCACACTCATCCCTAGAAGGAGAACAGAAGAAAATGCATGCCAAAAATAGATTGTGAAATTTGCAGGGTCAGAAGAAACCAGCCATATTTTTAAGGATGCAAACTAGCATGGCATATTACAGCCTGGAGGCCGTTCTTTTCCCAGAGAAGAAAGCAAAAGAGACAATAATAAATACTGGGAAGAAGAGCCAGATGTATTGATGCACACCTTTAATCCTCACACTCAGAAGGCAGAAGCAGGTGAATCTCTGAGATCCAGGCCAGCCTCCTCAGTGAGTTCCAGGACAGCTGGTGTTACTGGGAGACTACGTCTCAAAAAACAAACAGCAACAACAACAACAAAAGTTGGGGAAGGTGATTGGAGTGCTGGGAGGAACCTTCTGGAGACTGAAGATCAGGATAAGGAACACTACTCTGTGATGCTGTGGTGGTTAATTATAATCATCAACTTGACACAACCTAGAATCACCTGGGAAGAGATCCTCAATGAGGGATGATCTAGATAAGGTTGGCCCATGGGCATGTCTATGGGGGATTGTCTTGTTTATATTAACTGAAGTGGGAAGACCAAGCCCACTGTGCTTCCATAGAAGCACCATTCCCTAGGCGGAGGATCCTGTACTGTGTAAGAGTGTATCTACTTAAATCTGTTAGGCTGGTTAGTGGAAAATGCAAACAGTAAACATAAATGGAATTTTGATAAAAATAACAAAAAACAAAAAATGAAATGAAAAACTTTAAACCATAAACATATTATTAAAAAGGGAAACATTTCATATCTTTAGCAGCAGAAACACAATACAAGAGAAAAACATAAGTGAACCAGAAAAGCCATAACTTATAAAAAAAAAAAAAATCTTTCTTAGACCTAGAGACATGGTTCTGCAGTTAAGAGTATTGGCTGTTCATGGAAAGGACTGGGGTTCGGTTCCCAGAACCCATATGATGGCTAACAATTATCTGTCACTCCAGTTCTGGGGGATCTGATACCCTTTTCTGGTGTCCATGGGCTTTGCATGCACATGGTACACTTACATACATGCAAGCAAAACACTCATACACAGAAAAGAAAAATAACTAAATTTTGTAAATGTTTTAAAAATATTTTGTTATTTTTCTTTTCTGTGTATGAGTGTATTGCCTACATGTATTTAAGTGTACCCATGTCGTGAAACGCCCTCAGAGGTCAGAAGAAGGCATCTGAACCCCTGAAATTTGTTAGCCACCTTGTGGATGCTAGGATCAGAACACGGGTCCTCTGCAAGAGCAGCCAATGATCTTAACCACTGAACCATCTCTCCAGCCCACCCCGAAAATTTTTTTTAATATTTTATTATTTTTATTTTTTGTGTATGAGTGTTATGCCTGCATGTAGGCAAGTGTACCCATGTCGTGAAATGCCCACGGAGGACAGAAGAGACTGTCGGAACTGGAGTTATGGGCAGTTGTTAGCTGCCATGTGGGTGCTGGTATTCAAACCTGAGTCTTCTGCAAGAACATCCAGTGTTAAAAGCTGAGCCATCTCTCCAGCCCCTGAAAAATGTTTTTAAAGGGGAAAAAATGTAAGGACAACTTATAAAATGAAAAGAATTTGTCCATGAACTAATGACCTTAATTAAGCCCTGCAACCAAAAAAACTAGTCACTTAACTATGTGCTCTTGTGACCTGAACACCTGACCTTGATTCCTGGGAGCCTCAATTTGCAGCTGCGCCCAAAGATAGTGAATGAATGAGAGTATGCTTGAGAATTAACATAACAAAGCACCGAAAGACAGTGCATCCACACTGAAAATAATGATGCTAGAGAAGAATTGCTTGACTTTGGTGTATGAAATGTTTTAGGCCTAGAAAGGAAAGGGCAAGATGGTCTGATAAGATAAGGGTATATCCAAGTTTGCAGTTCCTCAAATTAAGCTGGAGAAATGGTTTTCAGTATAATTATGAGTGAGAACAGGCACAATGGCACACTTCCAAAGAAATCTGTGGGAACAGGTGCCCTCCGAGTTTGGGCTGCGAAGGGAGAAAATCAATCAATGATCCAACCCAGTCATAAAGCCTAATAACTATAACAACTAGCACGGCAAACTACCTCAGTTAGTGCAATAGTGGCACTGTTATTTGGGGGGTAATCAATAGCTGTCTAATTGGACTTAAAACCCTCTCAATGGGAGTGAACTCATGGGTGGCACAGTAAACACAGCCAAATACACATGCAGGAGAGGACATAGATCCTGGAGAAAACCCTGTCTCTTCCATATCGCTAGACAAATGAAATTTCTTACCATATGCTAAATAAGGATCTTTACAGAGAAGCATATCTACTACACCACTCATCAAAGAAGCTCCTTTTTGCAACAGATGGAGGTTACTGCAGAATCCCACAACTGGTCAGACACAGAGAATATACATCTGAGAGATGCCCAGTACTAGCTGACACATCTAGGGTTGAATCTCTACACCTAAGGCATACAGAAACCCACAACTGGTCAAGTTTTAAAGTCTGAAAAATGTGTGTCCCATGAGAGGACTCCTGTATTAAACCTCACCTACCCACAGCTCACGGACCACTGCAGAAGAGGGGGCAGAAAGATTTTAGGAGCCAGGGCTGGTTCATGAATATAGGGAAGCAAAGGCTTCCAGGCCACTGGAAGGTTGCACATGTGAACTTGTGGCAATAGTGCCATTGAGCAAAGGACCCATGTCAACTCGACCAAACCACAAGGGCCCAGAGTGGAGTGAGAGAAATGGGTGGTGGACTGGCCCTAGAATGGGAACAATTGGAGATTGATTACTACTGGGTGAGGGAGAGTATGGCTTACTTACAATCCCTAGATGGGCTGACTAGACTCCAGTGGATGAATTTGCACTGAAGGACATCTGGGTACAAATCCTTGACTGGATAGGGCTTAACATATATGACAGAATACATGAGGTTCAGTGGGGAGTTGGAGGGCATGGATGGGGGGCGTCTAAATTTAATTAAGAGCTGTTGGAAGGAACTGACACTGATTCTAACCACTCCAACGGCTATCAAAATACCTGAACGCAAATCCTGAATCCATCACTCTTGAGTCCAGCCTTGGAAGACAAAAGAAGAGTGAGGAAGAACCCAATAGAGAGATGATTTTGGAAGCCCTTGTCGAAAAATTCCAATGGACTCTTATACAAACATTTGAAAATTGCCTATTCTGACTTTTTTCTAGGTCCCTGTCTAGAACTTGTAATGCTAATTTCTCTTGCCTTTACTTCTCCTTCACATCTCCTAGTCACGATTCAAGGACTTTCTTTTCCCCTTAGAGATAAGAGTTATTCAATTTGGGGGTCTTTTAGATAGACCCACTAAGGGGTACTTCAATTGCCTCACCTTGTGTCCCTGTTCAGCATGGAAGAAGCCAGAGCAGTCTGCATCCTGATTCCCTTTTGGCAATTTGGGCAACCCCTTCAGAGGATGGAGTGATGAGAATAGGAGCTAGGAATTGGCTAGGCAGTTAGGGTAAAAAGACCCCAAAGAAATATAACCAGTTTCTTGGGTAAAAGTCAAAATGTCCTTGGGCCTCTTAGCAACATACTCTCTTCCAAAGGCCAAAAATGTCAAAAGCATTTTGGAGCTTGTATCTAATCCTTAAAAGATTTTAGGGTTACCGCTTCAGAGGGGGAATGTTAGAGTAGCCCAAAGCCCCATAAAAATAAATAAAGAAGAAAAAAAAGAAAAGAAAAAAGTGATATGGGAGGTGTTGGAAGGGAGCAAGTGGGCATGGATTTGGTCAAAACACCTTATATGCACGTATGAAATTCTCAATAAAGTTTTTGTAAAAGTTAAAAATAAAGTTAGGCTGTTTATTCATGTATAATTGTAATGTGACATAGCAATGTCACAAATTTTTTTTTAATTTTCTCAAATTTAAGATTAAAAACACTAAATTAATTCAATGTCAGAACTCTGAAGATTTTTTTAGATTATAAGGATTCTTATCTTTGAATAGGCTAAAAGTAACAAAAAATGGTATTTTACCAAAGTGGTCATTATTAAATAAAAATTATGAGATTTCTATTCAGGTTATCCTAACAGCAACACCTGCCCTCTATTACAAAGTTCAGTTTCACAAATCTTCATACTTGTCAGAATGTTTTTATTCAGTTGCTTCCTACTACAATGCTAATCTAGATCACAAAGTGCCTGTGGGCAAGGTCTGTGTCCTGTAAATCAGTTCTGTTCTGTGTGGGCCCAAATTGGGCCACCTGCCTGTAAGACCAAAAAAAAAAAAAAAAAAATGCTATATACATGATGGTAAAATTAAATGAGGTTTATACTAAAAACCAATCCAGATGCAGATATTTATATGTACAAATATAAAGAGGGATATAAGTGTTACCAGAGCCTAAGACTTATACTTGGGCTAGATGTTAGGTTTACTACCCTCCTAGACTCCATACTTATTATTTTGTTTTACTTCTTTGTTGTCATAGAAGTCTTAAATGTGACTAGGAGGAATAAGCTAACTGTGTCAAGCAAACTTACCTGTATCCGAATAAATTAAATTAGGATAAAAATGAAAAGATGTAACGATCTGCAAAGTGAATCAATGCTAAAGCATGTTCAAATTAAAATGTATTTGTGAAAATCTCCTGTCATCACTCATCGACAATTGATGGGAAAGAATCAAGTTAATCCAATGGCCAGACATCATAGTTTTCCATAAGTTAAAGCTGGCATCAGTTAACATACTTGTATTAACTTGTATATACAGGTTAAGTTTAAGGAGGAACTATACAAAGGTTTCCAGGTGTTCTGAGTTCTATAACTATGAAGAAAGATTTAGCAGACTACATCGTAACTATTTATTTATTTTTATTATCTTTACTGCATGTTTGAGTGCTTGCATGTATGTAAGTGTATTACATCCATGCAATGACCATAGATGCCAGAAGAGGGCATCAGGTCCCCTGGAACTGGAGTTACCGATGGTTATTAGTCTCCATGTGGGTGCTAGGTACTGAATATGGACCTCTACAAGAGCAAACACAACTCTTCATCAATTCAGCCCCCCATCTTAACTATTTAAATAATGTTTCTCTTTAGAATTTAGACTGCCAGCTTAGACAGAAGGCATATACCATGATTAAGGAAGTATACCAACCTGACAGAGAGTGCAGATTGCTTCTTCCAAAAACAGCTCAAAAGGAGTGGCTTGCTCACATCACCACCAGTTAGTTCTACAAAGCGAATGTGGGCCTTGTTATGGACCGTGCTAGACCCATTTAAATCAAAAGGTAATACCAGAAGTATCTGTTGCCTAGGATTAAATAACAAGGTCATGTGTAGAAATTGCTTTGATTGGTGCCTAATACATAGTGAATACCAAATAAACATTAGGTGTTTGGTTTCAGTGATCTATGCCCATTCATAGGTTTTTGTATGCAGTTTTAAAGCTTATTCTTAATAGTCTTAATATACAAAGGTTTATTTTTAAATTAAATTTTACTCAGAAGCTGTTATTGAGAACCATGTTTACATAGGTATACTATATACTACACTGTATATTATGCACAGTGCGATATACTACATATATACTATGCTATATACTATAGCTATTCCACATGTGTACACTATGCTATATGTGATAAGTGATAGAATCCTGGATTTGTCACTCCGCATTGTGCCTTGTTGACATAGGAATTACTCTGAGTGTATTATTTTCATTTTTAACAGAAACATTCCAAAATAGTGAAATTACCCTTTATAGGAGGAATTTATATTTATAAAGGAAGTCTCAATTTGTAATGATGTCTCCCTTTCTGAACCAGTAAGGGAAGGATGACCAGGTCACAGGAAATACATCAATGGAAACGGAATACTTAAATCTGCGTAGTATTGCTCTTCTTTCATAGTATCTTCTCCTGGTGAGTGCCAGGATGAGCCTTCTGGATCGAAGCCTGATTCTCAGCCATTTCTTCATATTTACTTGGTTTTTGTTGTTGTTAACATTTTATTTATTATTTTTATTTTATGTGTATAAATGTATCCCGCCTGCATGTATGTAAGTACACCCATGTCATGCAATGCCTGCAGAGGTCAGAAGAGGGTATCAGATCCTCTGGAACTGGAGTTATGGGTGGTTGTTAGCTACCATGTGGGTTCTGGGAACTGAACCCAGGTCCTCTACAAAAGCAATCAGTGCTCTTAACCGCTGAGCCATCTCTCTATCCCTAGCGCTCCCTTGTTTACCTAGTTTCCGTGCATATGCAAAGCATATCTGTTAATAAAATTTTGTTCATGTTAATATTTTTGTTATAAAAAAACACAGCAACTGACTCAGGCATTGTAGAGAAAGTTATCTTCTTCTTTTAAAATCATAGAATGCACACATGCACACGTGCATACATATGCATACGGAGGTCATAGGTCAATGTCAGGTGCTTCCTGGATTTCTCCACTTCTTTTTTATTTGCATTTATTAATATGAGAATGCATGTATGTGGTCAGACATGCCAAATTCTGTCAGAGGACAGACCACAGAACTTGATTCTCTCCTTCTACCACGTAAGTTCCAGAGATGAAATTCTAGTCATCAGGTTCGGCAGAAAGCACCTTTATCCACTGAGCTAAATTGCTGCTGACAGGCTAAACCTGTTGGTTGCTGTTTCTATTTCATTTTTATATGAACCATATAAATGTTTTATGGGTTGGTTTCCCATCATATTTTGAATTAGAGCAAAATAAAGATATTACTTTGCTGAAGGACATTCCCTCCTGTGATCATAGCCTTTTGATGACTTTTAAAATAAAGGATTTAAATCCTCACAACATCATAAAACAGAATTCCTTCTTCTTCTGAAATATCATTTACATAACAAATTGTTCATGCAGCCCTTTAATATGAGCATTTGTTAAGGTCTGACAGTGTCACCAGTATATTTTAATTTACTGTTGACTCATAATTTTGAGTAATAATAACAATAATAATAATAATTTACTCAATAAAATTGTTTTTTACAA
>NW_008338999.1:5483587-5496631 GCF_000622305.1 Nannospalax galili
CTCTGAACACATACTCTACCCCTGAACTACACCCCTGGAGAAGCACTTCAAATTCTAAAGAGTTTAATTTGAGCATTCAGTAACTCTTGAGTTGGGAAACTGCAGTCAGTTTGCATTCCTCTACTTGGAGGGTCAAGAAAACAAACTTTCATGTTTTTTTTCCAAATACAAGACATATATTTTTGGCTTTATTTTTCCTTTACTTTGCATTTTACTTTACTTATGAAGGAATTTAAAGTGTTAGATTCATTCTAGTCTGATAACCTCTTGACTAATTGTTTAAACAACATTCTGTGAAATTGGGCACTTCAAAGAAATTATATTATAGTAGAACTCTTCAAGTAAGTACCTATGTACAATTTCATGAATATTTGTTAAATCGAAGTGAGAAAAATAAAAAAGAGGATGGCCTGATTAAATATTTAAAATATAATCTTGAATATGTTTGTAATGTAAGCAGTTTGGGGTTACAAAATGGCTAGACTCCTTGTCCACCCTTTTGAATCTCCCTAAGCACGTCTAACCTTTCTCTATCTCTGACAACTAGTGGCTTTGAGAGGAAGAACTGGAGTTCCACCCACTTTACCCAGCTTTCTGCTTATGTTGGCTTATCTGCCATCTGCCAAGAGCATGTTTTTGTCTACTCAGACGTACAGGAAACCAGGAGGGACAGCCAAGTGTCTGGAAAATGCCAGGACATTTGCACCGTATTGTGTCCCCGCGCTTTTAGAAATAGAACACTGCCAACTGTGGCCTCCTCAAGTGCTTAGTTCTGACCCAAATCTTTAAAAGATGCACAAGTTCTTACATTGGTTTTAAAAGGAATCTGGTACTTCTAGTTTAGCATCTTCAATTTTGAATGTCTGACTAAATACAAACGTGCATATTTTACTCTCTGGGGTGGTGCTGATGATGACCATCCTTTTTGTGCTTCCACCTATGATTTTTAATGGCCATAGCCTGAACTGAAAGTGTGAAACCTGAGATATCAACCATGCAAAATAGGCAGAATTTGACTTTAGTATGTCATAGTCTGGTCCAGTATTTACTCAGAGGTGAGTGGTTGCTTTTGTATAGGAATGATAACAGGCCTTAATAAATGTCTTTTATAATTTGTCCCTTTGTCCTCCAGAAGACAGCTTGGCCTAGCATTGCAGATGAGAGTGGCATGGGGTTCAATTCTTTCCTTAGACCCTGGTAGACAGTTAACAGTTGCCACTACTCATTGTAAGATAGCTGATGTCAGTATGAACTAGTGAGTTTCTGGTTTTAAATAGTGTTGGAGTTAGGGATATAGTTCGGTGACATTGCAGTTGCTAAGCATGCACAATGCCCTAGGCTCCAAATCTCATTCTACATTGGTGACCTCATAAAGGGATGAATCTTGTATTCATGTGGTTGGTCCAAAGGCTCCAGAGGGTCCCCTGCCATGTGGTGTCTAATTGATCTGGTTTAGTTAATTACACTAGCCATAATCTCTGCTGTACGTTTCCTGATTTCAATGCAATTACAGTCCAGTGGCAGAGGCATTGACCTTTCTTCGTCTCTTGGGGACACGACTTTAGAAGCATTCACAGAGGCAATAATTTTAAAATCTGTGAAGGCGCCAGATGTGGTGGCACACGCCTTTAATCCCAGAACTAGGGAGGTAGAAGCAAGCAGATCTCTGAGACATTGAGAAGAGCCTAGTCTACATAGCGAGTTCTGGTTGGGGCCTCAGGGAGACTGTCTCAAAAAGACCAAAAAAACTGAAAATAAAACCTGAGGAAAGGAATATTTTACATCTGAAAAAAGGCAAGTTTGGAGGGAAACTCTTTATAAGAGATAGATGTCATAGAGAAATCCCCTGCAAAGGTCAGTGCCGATAGCTATGATGGCAAAGGATGCTCAGAAAAATGTGTGATGATAAGCCCATGCCCAATTCATCATGAAGGTGCCAGAACCTTGGTGTTTAAAGGCAAATAGACACTAAGGGAGTTTACACAGAGGATGGACTATTTCCCTAGAGATGAGATTTTATAGTCACAATTAACCTCTTGGGAATATTTCTCCCCAAGAGAGTGTTAGTTCACTAGTCATTGGTTCTTTCAGGCTGTGGAACAAAGATGAAGTCGTGTTTGTCTTTACCCACATGCCACTAAGCAGCTATGGCTATAGGGCAGCATTAAGCACAGGCTGGGTCCAGGATCAAGGTGCTGCCAAGGGTAACTCCCATAGGACTGCGAAGCCCCCCACTTTAAATATAGAAACTGTGGGAGAATAGCCATAAAGTCCTGGGAACTCCTTTGAATATTTGAGCTTCTTTTGCTTACTATTAGGGACTAAGTAGTGATGAAGCCCTAAAATAATCACTTATGCCGTTAAGAGACAGTCCAGGATGAAGTTCCAGAAGAACCCAGATTCCACCCCCAGAATGCCTGATGCTTAGCAGACTAAGCATTTTAGAAGACAGACTTGAGACTTATTTCTCTGGACATTTTAGTCACACCCAAGAATTTGATAACAGACTTCAATTCATTTACAATTTTTGACTTTAGACTTTGAAGCAAATAAATCTTTAGACATAATTTTGTAACATAAGTCTGTGGTAGAAATTTTTTCAGTATCTCTGAGCTGTCTGCTTTCATTATCAGAGTATGTCAATCTCATTGCTTCTGTGGACCGTGTGGGAAATTATAGTTTGAATAAAGCATGAAAAAAGAGAAAATGTTGGAAGGCAAGGTGGCACACATCTGTAATCCTTGTTCTTAACACAGGAATATTAAGAGTTTAATGCTAGCTTGGGCTACATAATGAGATCCTGTCTCAAAAGAGAAAAAGTGGTTTGGGGTACAGCACTGAGATAGGATTCAATTTAATTTGTGTGCCGTGGTGACCCATTTCAGAGTCTTTCTGGGAGAAATCTGTACTTTTCTCTGGGAAGAACTAGAGAGAGGCAGGTTAAGTTGCAAGAGGGGCATCAATGACTGTGGAAGCAGAACTGCCTAGTGGGAGATGGGCTTCCCTCTCCAGGGAGCAAAGCCACACTCCTGCTTGACCTAAGCTGAAGAGTTAAATTCAAGGAGTTAGTCTCTCTCTCTCTCTCTCTCTCTCTCTCTCTCTCTCTCTCATGTGTGAGTGTGTGTGTATCTGCTTTACTCTCCAATTTTCTGGTTTCCAGAGGAAGAATTACCCCTAAACTCTAACAGCCATTTGATTTACTCTTTGTTTTCTCCCCACTGAGATAAGACTGAACGATTTGGCGCATTTTTCTCAGTTGAGTAAATGTCAGCTGTCCCAAATCTGAACTAGGAATAAGTGATCCCTTCTCCCTCTACCCCCACTCCTCACTAAGTAAATAAATGATCTAGGTGCTAGTGTATGCTCTAGTGATGCAGCATTTTCATGATTCTAAAGACGAGACTGGAAGAGTCAGCTAGCCCACTTGGATAATAGCAATAACTAGATGTAATAATTAGCTGTTGTCCTAATAATGTGGGCTAAAAAATGCCCTCTAAGTCATCAGTATGCTCTGGACACCATTTAGGCACTGGTGCACAGGGCTAAAGATAGTTAAGAGAGATGCTGTTGTGTCGGTCTCGTCCTGAGACCCAGAAGGAAAGAGCAGCAAATATCCTGAGTATATTCTTTCCATACTGGAGATCAGAAGGGGGGAGGGGAGAGAGAGAGAGAGAGAGAGAGAGAGAGAGAGAGAGAGAGAGAGAGAGAGAGAGAGAAGAGTGTGTGTCTCTTAAGGATTGGTTTGGAGAAAATACATGTCAATCCTATTTCCCAAGGCCCAGGACCAGAGAAAGGATATGCCCATTCTCATGGAGGTCTTAGGTAGAAAAGAGTAAATGTATAAACGAATTCTGAACAATCATAAATATATATATGACCCAGAAACATTAAAATATGTATCACTGCTTCATATTACATTCAGTGCAATTAATAGGAAGGAGAATAATTTATCAGAAAGCTTTTACTGTTTTTCCAAAACAGAAAGTTGAATAGATTCATATTCTTTTATTTAAGTGTCAGTTTAAGAAAAAAAAATGTACTGGGTATGGTGGCCTTTAATCTCATCACTCAGGAGGTAGAAGTAGGCAAATCTCTGTGTGTTCAAGGCCAGCCTGGTTTTCATAATGGGTTCCAGGCCAGCTGGTGCTACAGGGAGGCCCTCTCTCAAAAAAAAAAAAAAAAAAAAAAAAAAAAAAAAAAAAAAAAAAGAAAGAAAGAAAGAAAGAAAGAAAGAAAGAAAGAAAGAAAGAAAGAAAGAAAGAAAAGAAAAGAAAGAGAAGAAATGTGACTGAAACATACTATAAAAACAAAAGTATTCAAATTTATCCCTTGACTACAAAGACCATGCATTCTCTTTTTCTTTTGTTCATGCAATTCCTAACTCATAAAATGTGTTCAGTTAATATATTTGAAGGAATCTGAATGTTTAAAACAATTTGAAGGTTTCAGTTTGTGCATTTAATTAGGATTACATTGGTTAGATCCGAAGGATAATTTTATGCTGATGAGGTTTTCAAATTTTATGCAGCAAAATTATTTTTCACGTCACTGTTAAGTACAAATGTAATGTTTTCTAGTTAAAAGCATTCATCTGAATACTGAAAACACGCTGTCGATAAAAAGCAAACGAGTGAATCCTGGAGACTGGGGAACTGAAGCACTAACGATAATTGCATAGTGAGTACTGGGTTCTCTTTTGGAGAGGTACACCTATTTGGGACCTTGACAAAAGTTGTACAGGACTCTGACTATACAGAATGCCATTTAATTCTACCCTTCAAATGGTTAATTTTAGAAGAAATGCTACTGTGAAATAACACAGGAAAGTGAGAGGTAAGGAGGGGCTTTCAGCCTTCTTGAGTTCTTATGTGGAGATTAGTAGAAGAAAGCAAATAATGTACCATCTCTTCATCAAGTGTCCTTTCTGCCTTCCATGGGCTGTCTTATAAAGACAAAATCAGCCACAAAGAAGATGGAATGAGTTGTTATCAACTAATAATAACTATTAGCTAAGAAGAATTTTCACAATCAGAATGTGTTGTTAAATATGCTTTAGTGAGGAAAAATGACAAGATTTGCTTGCTAAACTTGTATCAGATATATAAATGCAGTGAAATGTTTAAAATTTTCTTTTATTGATAATATATCTAGCCTAAATGAAAAGCATCCATCTAATCTATAAAATCCATAGGAATAATCTAATACATGTTCTATATTCTGAGGTATGAAACTTTTGACTTTGAAATGCAATTTTGCAGTCACCAGATCAACACATAGTTTTAGGAAGTGATAAAACGGGGCTTAGTAAAAGGCCCCACCATGATCATGCAATTATGCCACCAGGGTCCTCGTAACTATCTTTGACATCTCCAGTCCTTTAAACCTTCATGTCTTCTAGCACTAAGTCTGCTTGTCCTTATACTTCTCAACACCCTTACCACCAGCGTTCTAGCCTAATCTGCTGTAGGTTCTTAATCTCTCAGCCCTCATTGTGGTCAACAGATGTGACCTACTGTACCCCAAACCTATTGTGCATGTAGGTATGAGATCTTTAAGCTATGAGAGTCTGGCCTTCTGTTTAGAATCCTTGGTGGCTCTACACTGCTGCTAAAATGGTTTTAGCACCTGTATATCAAGCTGACCTCTTCCCAACTCTCCTTTAGCCAGAAAATATAGTCCCACATTTAGTTTACAGTGGCTTTCTCTGCATTCCTCAAGTGCATCTTGTTTACACAAGTATAGGGCTTCACACATTTCTCTGTATCCTGAACCTTCCCCTGCCCTTGCCCCTCTATGTCCTTCTGCTTTTCATTTAGATTTGGCTCAATTTACATTTGAGCACAGAAATATCTGATAAAAGATGAGGCCAGATACCTCAACCGTTTTTATAGAACATAGGGTATGCTTATAATAATCATTAGAGTTTTAAGTCACATTGGTGTAACTATTTTAATTTCATCTTTTAGGAGACTATAAACTATGTGTGGAATGGGGCTGTGTGCATTTTGTTCAGCATTATGTTTTATTACAAAGAATGAAAGAGCTTCCACTTGATAGTAACTAAATCTGGAGAGGGGAAAAATCTAGCAAAGGATCAGAAGTAGCACTTATATTGAAGATCCCCCAGTTCTAATATACAAGGTCATCAAGTAAGCATTTCAATGTTATAATTAGCTTAAAATTAATAATGTTGATGATTTGATTATTTATATTAATATTCAACTTGACAAAAGCTTAAATCACCCTAGAAAAAGAGCTGCTGGGCATGCCAGTGAGGGATGTTCTTGATTAGATTGAGGTAGGAAGACCCATTCTAAACATGGGTGGCACCATTCCATGGGATGAAGTCCTAGACTAAATAGAAAGGAGGAAGGGAGCTGAATAGCAACTTCTGTTCTGTGTTTCCTTACTATGGATGCAATGTGACCATTTCCTGCTGCCAGGACTTCCCTGACACCATGAGCTTCAACCTGTGTACCCAAGAAACACTTTTCCCAAGTTGTCTTTGTCAGGCTGTTGTATCACAGCAAGAGGAAAATTAACTTAACATTTACAGCTCCTTAGAGAAAGAAATATGTCCAATGTAGCCTCCCTGTTCCTCTGACACCTTACAGCATGAATGCAGAAGTTACTTAGTAAATGCATGTTGATTTAATTGATAGTTTTCATACACACATGGCATTTCCCCAGAACTCCAGGCCTATGCAGTTTCTACAGATGCATAGTTTGCACTTACGGACCAAACAGGACCAAAGCAAAATTCTTGATTTCTCCCCTCTTACACAAGGTCCTCCCTTAGTCTCTGGAATTTTTGTAGCTTCCACCTCAAAGTGACCGAAGGGGGTCCTTTAAAAATGGTGCCTGGTTATCATTTTTATTTTATGTGTATGAGTGTATTGCCTGCACATAAGTAAGTTCACCCATGTCGTGCAATGCCCACGGAGGACAGAAGAGGCTGTCGGATCCCCTGGAACTGGAGTTACAGACAGTTGTTAGCTGCCATGCGGGTGCTGGGATTTGAACCCGGGTCTTCTACAAGAACAGTGTTCTTAAAGACTGAGCCATCTCTCCAGCCTTAAATGTTTCTTTAATTTTAAAATTCTAGTATTTTTTTTGTATGGCACTTTATTTTACAAAAAAAACTCTCAATAGATCTTAACAAGAACCCTGTGAGATAGGTAAGTTAACCAGGATACTCAGAGAACGCTGGGGTCAGACAACTGGTTTGCGACATGCCTGGGACTTGAACGATCAGTGCTTTACCATTTAAAGCTACTGGAGAAAGGTTGTTGTGGTGTGTGGTCGATCCTTGGGCCCCCAGCACCAGGATAAAGCAAATGTCTATCACCTTCTTGAATGGAGATGGGGCCAGCAGTGGGTGCCCTCTCCTTAGACGCCCAGCTCCTGACAGTGCAGTTCATTCCTTCAGCTCTAAGTCTTTACCTGGTGTGCTGTACATCTGCATCGCAGAAGGCCTAGCAAGCCTTTCTCCTGCGTGCCCTCTGGTTTCTCATCCACTCAGCTGACACCTTCCAAGGGTCTAGCTTCAGAGTTGGGTTGGAAATTGTAATTCATGTTTTTCTTTCCTCATAGTAAGGAGGAAACCTGACTCCTGTGTAAGCTCATGGATGGGCCCCTTGACCTGAGCTGCCCGAGAATGAATCACTGATGTGATTGAGTGCCAGTGCCTTCTTTTCTTGTCTTCTTACCCCTCCTTCCTGAGGTTAGTAATCTGCTGGAAGTGCCACTTAGTCTGGCATTTCTTTCTTGGTTTTTAGCAAAAATGAGGAACTTGAAAATCCACTTGTGTCAGTGGTTTGCTTCAGGCTCCTTCTTGAGAGCCGCCCCATACTTCTGGGATGAGTTATCTGCCTTCTTCCTGTGCCCGTACAGGGTGTCTGGGGTGCTCCTCCTGCCTCAGTGGTGTGTATTCCCTTCTTCCACGGAGGCGCTGAGGCACTAGCTCTTCCATTTTAGGCCAGTCTGACCTTTGCCTTCATAACCTGCACTACAGTTTCAGTTAAGACTGACCGAGTGCTGTAAAACCAGAGGCTGTGTTGATCATAGATGCTCCTCAGCTGACATGGGGTTTCAACTGCACATACCTGTAATCCCAGAACTTGGGAGGCAGAGGCAGGCAGATCTTTGTGAGGCCAAGTCCATCCTGGTCTACATAGTGAGATCCAGGCTGACTGGGGCTAGCAGGAAAACGCTGTCCAAACAGAGAGACAGACAAACAAATAAAAACCGAGAAGTCAGGAATGTATGTAGTGGAGTTGGAGAGATGACTCAGTAGTTAATTGCACTGGCTGCTCTTGCAGAGGACCAGGGTCAGTTCCTATCTCCCACATGATCACTAACAACCATCTGTAACTCCAGTTCCAGGGGATCTAATGCTCTCTTGTGGCTCCACAGGCATTGCACATACATGATGCGCCTTCATACATGCTGGGAAAATACTCATGCACATAAAAATAAACAAATTTTTAAAAAAGAAATAGAAATGTATGTAGTACCTAAAAAAAATTCTAAGATGTTTTCCCATCAGATGTAGGCCAGCACTTAAACCTTATTTTTTTGAAGCTGTGTTCCAAAAGTAAGAATTTTAATTTTAATCACCAAAAGAATGTATTCACGTCTGAAGAGTTACTGAATTCCAGTATTTTTAACAGAATTTGGAAGTGTCATTTTACTTCCTGGTATCACTTAAGTAACAATTTTTAAACTTTACAAACAATGGCGCGTATTCTGTATTGTTATATGCACAAGCTGTTTGAAATCATAAATGATCAAATAGCAATCCAGTTCCCTTACAGGTTATAAGAATTGGAGCTCACTATTCTTTAACTCATGAGAAAAACAAAGTGGCTCTTGCTCCTGTGTAGCGTTTTGAGCTCCATAAAGCCCGTCATCATGTGTGCGCAGAGGAGCCAGCTGGCAATTACGTTCCTTACTTCAAGGGCACTCAGACTGCTGATGTCAAATAGAATGGGGAATACTAAAAATTGATGCATGTTGTCATTTAAAAAATATTTTATTATTATTTTCCATGTATGAGTGTATTACCTGCTTGTATGTAAGTGCACCCATGTTGTGCAATGCCTACAGAGGTCAGAAGAAAGTGATGAATCCTCTGGGACTGGAGTTACAGGTGGTTGTTAGCCACTATGTGCGTGATGAGCAGCCAGTACTCTTAACCACTGAGCCATCTCTCTAGCACCCAACATGTTGTCATTTTTGTATATTTGATTGTGTTCACATATTGACTGGAATGCAAATTACAGCTAATATATTTTGTGGATTTAATAGTATTATTATAGAAGATATTAATGTTCAGCAAACACTATTTCTGTTCAATTCTACCTCTTCCTCTCAGCTTTGACCTTATGGAAAGATGTGATGATATAAAAGGCCAGATAGTATCCAGGGCATTTGAGCAGCATGGCTATATCCTAAATACATCTAAATGCTTTTGGTCCCAAAAGGGTGATTTAGTATCCACACAATCAGATTTCTTTGGAAATTAAACCTCACAGTGTAAAATAATTCTAAATTCATTTTCATCTGTTTTTTTCTATTCTGATTTTTTTTCTTTCAAAAGTGGCTATAAAATTTTTAGGTTCACAGTTAAATTAGTGGTTATACAATATTGAACTCAGTATAAACCCTGTAAGACAAAAACTTGAATGAGTTTTTAACCTTTAAAAAAGATCTCCATTTCATTTTAAATATAATGTTTCTTACAGAAAGACTCATTGTTTTTGCTAGTAACACTTAGATGTTGGTGCATGCATCTCTAATCAGTATGTATCTGATTAACTAGTCATAGGTGGTTGCACTCAGATCCTTGGCAGCAGTGTATGCATATGAAGTCATCAGGTAGATTTCAATGGTAATGGTTATCACTTCTACTAATTAACATGATGTAAATTTTTATGTTTCCTCCTCAAGTATAACTCAATTTTTTAATTTGTTGATTTTTTTGTGTATGTATATCACACAGAACATACTAAACCATCTTATTTATCTATACACTCACTTCCAAGATGGCACACACCCATAGCCTCCCCCAGCCACTAGAGCCCTTGTACTCTGTGATCCCTGCTACTGTTCGCTGTGATGTCGGCACCCCCAGCCGTTCCCCAGTACCTGTCCATCTGGTGAATCTAGTCAGCCTATCTAGAAGTCTTTGTTTTAGGAAGGTCACTGTTCCTCATCTAGCAGCAATCAGTTTTCAATATTCCTTTAGGTAAGATTGGGGTCTGCTGTTTATTTTCCCAATTCTATGCTGGGTTACTATCTGGGAGTCTGCTGGGCCACCCTGGCCAACAACTCAAAAGAAGGTATCACCTATCTGGCATTGTTTCTTGTTATGTAGCCTTTAACTATCCATATGGACTCTTAAAAATTTATATTGGCCCCTTTAATCTTTGGTTATACTTTCCTCTGGAGTGTTTAAGGCCATACAGTTGGCCCAGTAAACCAATTTATTTTTACTCTTAAAGGTGTTTGAGGATCTGTTCCTCAGGGGGTCACATGGGCTTGGGATGAGCCCCTGGCTCCTTTTTTTTACCAGTTCTTTCTATGTGAAGATAAGTCAAAGGTCCTGCTCGACCATGGTTGGCTTCGCTTGGAAGCATGGAGGAAATGATTCCTCTGTGTTGACCCTCCTCTTTGTAGACTGGACACTGGTTCAAGTCCATTTCATGGGGTCTCCTCGGCCTCTTGATCAAGAGGACAGGAGACCCACCACAATTACAAGACATTTTGAGAGACGCTCATAGTCCCCTGGAACTAGTCAACCTAGGAGGGCAAGGAGCAAAAACTCCTTTATGTCACTCTGACCAAATTAGTATAGGCCTCAAAGTATGTCTGTTAAACATCCAAGGATAGTTGCACCAGTCTGGTAATTTTAATTACTGTGTGCCATGTAGACAAATTTTGAGCAAAGACCAATTGTTCTCAGCTAAACCTTGCCTAGACATATATTTCTTGATCTGGTATGAATAATTTGTGAGTAGGTTGTTGGACTAACATGGTTTCCTCTTGTTTTTAAAACTAGCTAGGCATTATTTCTCTCTCACATTTTCTAATCCCTCCATCATGGTTTCCCCAATTAAGGTGCCCCCATTTTTGCCCTTTCTCCCTTAATAATACCCTTCTCCTATGGTCCTACCTCTCTTGAGCTCCTTCTTTCCCTTTATCTGCTAGGTATACCCTTGTGTCCCCCCTCCCTTAAACTAACCCAATTTTTAGCCATATCTCCCTTATTAACACCTGTTTCCTACTGTCCTTCTCTTTTAGGTTCTTTCTTTTCCTTTACCTCCCTGGTTCCTTTCCATTATCCTTGTTCCTGTAGTTATGTCTGGAAACAAACTCACTTATCAGGATTTGGTTCTAAGATTCACATATGAGGGAGAACACTCATCGATTTTTTTTTTCTGAGTCTATGTTACTTCACTTAGTATAACAGTTTCTAGTTCTATCCATTTACGTGCAAATTTCATAATTTCATCTTTCTTTACTGCTGAGTAAAACTTCATCGTATAAATGAACCACATTTTCATTATCCATTCGTCAATTTAAGGACACTTAACATTGCTTCCATCTCTTAGCTATTGTGAAAAGAGCAGCAACAAACATTGATGTACAAGTGTCTCTGCAATAAGACTAGTTCTTTGGGTATATGCCAAGGAGTGGTATAACTGGGTCAAATGATAGGTTCATTTGTAGTTTTTTAAGAGTTCTCCACACTGCTTTCCATAGGGGTTGAACAAGTTTGTGGCCCACCAGCAGTGGATGAGTGTTCCCCTTTCCCCACATCTTCTCCAACATTTGGTATCATTTGTTCTCTTGATCTTAGCCAGTCTGACTGGGGTAAGATGAAACCTTAAAGTGGTTTTAATTTGCATTTCCTTAATTATCAGTGATGTTCAATATCTTTTAAGATGTTTCATAGCCATCTTTACTTCTTCTTTTGAGAACTCTCTGTTCAGCTCCTTAGCCCATCTTTTAATTGGGTTGCTTCTTGCCTTGATTCTATGTTTTTTGAGTTCATTACACATTCTAGATTTTAAACCTCTGTCAGATGTGTTGCTGGTGAAGATTTTCTCCCATTCTGTGGGTTTTCTCTTCACTTCCTTGGTTGTCTCCTTTGATGTACAGAAGGTTTTTAGTTTAATGAGGTCCCATTTGTTGATTCTTCACCTTGTTTCCTGAGCAATTGATGTCTGGTTTAGAAAATCCTTTCCCACACCTGTATCTTGTTGGTTTTTGCCAATGTTTTCTTCTAACAGTTTCAGAGTTTCAGGCTTTCCATTGAGGTCTTTGATCCATTTGGAATTGACTTTTGTGCAAGGTTTAGAAAGATAGGGGTTTAATTTCGTTTTTCTACAGGTGGAGATCCTGTTTTGCCAACACCATTTGCTGAACATGTTGTCTTTCCTCCAGCAAATGTTCTTGGCCCCTTTGTCAAATATCAGGTGGCTGAAATTGAATGTACTCATATTTAGGTCTTCAATTTTGTTCCATTGATCTGTGGGTCTATTTTTGTACCAGTACCATGTTGCTTTTATGATTATAGCTCTGAAATACAGCTTAAAATCTGTTATAGTAATCCCCCGGCATTGCTCTTAGTGCTCAGGGTTGCTTTGGTTATCTGAGATCTTTTGTGCTTCCATATGAATATTAGGATGATTTTTTCCAATTCTCTGAAAAATGTCATGGGGATTTTGATTGGCATTGCATTTAATCTATAAATGGCTTTTGGTAGGATGGTCATTTTCACAACATTAATTCTTCCAATCCATGAGTATGAGAGGTCCTTCCAACTTCTGATGTCTTCCTCAATTTCTTTCTTTAAAGATATAAAATTTTCATTGTAAAGGTCTTTAATGTCTTTGGTCAGCTTTATTCTGAGATTTTTTATTTTTTTGCAGTTATTGTGAAGGGGAGTGTCTCCAGGTACTCTTTCTCTGATTGCTTGTTATTGGTATGTAGAAAGGCTACAGACTTTTGTAGGTTAATTTTGTAACCTGCCACTTT